>NC_133665.1:146373558-146702609 GCF_037893015.1 Macrotis lagotis
TAGAGCACTGACCCTGGACTCAGGAGTACCTGAGTTCAAATCTGGCCTCAGACACTTAATAATTACCTAGCTGTGCGGGGATGTCCCTGCATACAGATGAGGAAACTAAGGTAGTATTTCTCCCCCCAAATAAATATCACAAATCCATGAGACAGGCATTTCAACTGGATAAAGGAACATTTATAGAATTCCTAAATGGATGGAAGGAATTCATATTCCAACACCAACTTGAAAGAGTTGCAAAAGGGGATGAGTTTCTTCATTCAAGACATTTTTCAGATTTTATTCTCAAAGAGTTAGGACATGGGAAAATGTCAAGAGGAAGGTATCCCATAATGGAGAGTACATAGAAGGCTTCATACAGACTAAACTAGATGGTACAACACTGGTCAAGGTAGCCTTTACCTACAGATCAAGCCACTTAACCCCATTGCCTTGGAAAAACTAAAAAAAAATAGATTTCTGTTCATAAATTCATAGGATAAAAAAATTCCACTTTAAGGAGTTTTTTAATTGTTGAATGTGATCATCCAGACAATAAGCTTTCTACCACCTCCTTGATTGCTTATATTTTTATATAATTGATTATTTTTCCCCTCATTATTTCAGTGTGTGCCTGAGAGTGCAGCCTTCCTCGTCCTTCCAGTTCAGAATGCAGACTCTCCCAGACTTAGTCTTAGTAGTCTTACATGAGTTATAGATCTAATAAACCGACGTCTACTGAATTAGTTACACTGCCTGTTTAAGTTCTTCAAGGGCGCCTTGGATGATTACCTACTGTGTTCTTTTTTCAATACCTTCATCACCCTGTAGATCTCCTTGTTGCTATTCAAGGTTGGTATTCACAGTGCTCTCTTTATTTCTAATCTGTTTTAAGGAAGGGATTTTTAGGGAATCTCTTATAATATTAATAAATGATATCAGAGAGGGGACCCAGCACTAACATGCTAAAATCTAAGCTAATTAACAAAAGGCAGGATAGACTTCTTTAGAGAACTCCTAAGTGAAAGAAAGATTCCAATATCTTTTATTTTAGAGATGGAGAGAGAATTATAAAAATATTTTAGAGAAATCAATTGGGAAGAGATCATCTCATGGCTATAGATCAAGCTTCTGAAGTTCAACATAGATGGCCAATGTCTAGAACACTAGTAAAGAATTAGGTAAAGATTTCAGATTTAGACTTGTTTCTTTTCTGATTTGTTTGTTTTCATCTGGAACTATGACATCGTAGGTGATGAACTCTTGAAGTGAAAATATTTTCTATAAAGGCAGAGTTGTAATTAATCTATCACTAAAAGTCTTGGAGATTAAACTGAGACAAACTAAAAGATGAAATTATTGGTTAATAAAGTACATGAATATCAAGTTTCATAGACTGATTATAAACCCACATCTTCCTGACTTCAAGATTGGTTGTACATCCAATATACTTGATGATGATGATGGTGGTAATGATGATGATGATGATGATGGTGACTGATGATCATGAGATGATTGATGATGATGATGATGATGATGACTTTGAAAAAATAAAGCACTATATAAATATAGCAACAGTAGTAATGACAATTAAGAGGAAGATAATGAGAACTTAACCTCTGTTGTCTACTACATGAATTAACTCAGGTAACTCACTTAATTTACCTCAATCTCAGCTTTCTGTAAAATGAAGGCCTTGGATTCGATGACCTCTAAGGTTCCTTCTAAGTCTAAATTTAATATTCTTTCAGTTTTTTGATAAAAACAATTCAGCAATATAATAAGTTACAATAATAGTTATGATAGTTATATAGAACTAAATGTAAAAAACATGATGGTTATTATAATAATTCTTTAAGATTTGCTAAGTGCCTTCCTCACAGTAACATGATATGGTATGTAGTACAAGTAATGCTATCCAAATGTTACAATTGAAGAAACTAAGTCATGGGAAGGTTAAATAAATGACCCAAAATCAAACACAAGAAATATCAGAGCCTATGGCATTATAGAAATAATTAATACATTCTTCTAAAGTTGTCACATTCAGCTTCAATTTTTAGACAAAACTAGATTAAAATATTTATTATAAAACACTGGTGCTGTTTTTGACCCTAAATATTGTTCTGAATGAATGAATAAGAAGAATAACTTGGACATCCCTCTTTAGACAAACTCTTTCCTTCCTACAATCTATACCTTCTTTACAGCTATGATTTCAGAATTATTATTTTAACTGCTACATTTCATAGAAGGAAAGTTGCTTTAAAATGATGACCTAGATTTTCAAATCTTTAAGGATAATGTTTTTTAATTCATTTTTCTCCTTTAAAAAGAAGCTTTTTAAAAAAAATTATGTGTGATACCTTGACTATGTGATATATATATATATATATATATATATATAGATAGATAGATAGATAGATAGATATAGATATATAGATATATATATTTAGGCATTTTGCAACTTCTGGTAGAGAGAAATTTCCTACCAAGTACTAGCAATTAGAATGAGAAGTCTATGGAAAGATTAATTAAAGACAAGGGAACTGAATCAAAGTAAATCTCATTTGCTTTATATTCGAAGCCCTCTACACTATGAAGTGTGCATCCTTCTTTTCCTTTTATTGCTTTACTATCCTTGTTATATCTACTAATTCTCTTGAAAAGTTTAAATTCCAGCCACATAAGACTACTCATTGTCTTCTCTTGGAATATCCTCTATACTTTCCCACCACCATACCTCTGCTTATGCTGTTCTCTATCTCTATAAGGTACTTCCTCCACACTTTCAATGGGTAATTGTGGGAAAATATAGAGGATATTCCAAGAGAAGACAATGAGTGGTCTTATGTGTCTGGAACTTTGCATACTCCTCCTCACATATTCTTTAATCTAATGATACTAGTATCCTTGTTGTTTTGTGAATAAAATACTCCTTCTCTTGCCTCCAGGTATTTCATTTGTCCTGGAATTCTTTTCTTTCTTAGCACTGCTTGTCCCAACTAAAATCATACTTTCTGAAGGAAGCCATTTCCCAACACTTGTTAATTCTTGTTCCTTTACCTATAGAAATTGTTTTCTATTTATCTGGTTTATAATATGTTTGTCCATAGTGTCTGCATACCACTCTCTTGTTTGATTGTGACCTCCTCAAGGTCAGGGACTGCCTTTTGTATCTTTTTTTTGTATTCCTAGCTTTACTAGGAATAGTAATAGACATACTTACTGAATAACTAATTGTTCAATGACCAACAGGAAAAGTGTCCACAGCTGAAATTCAGTCATATTATTCTTAAAATTCTCTTTAGTGACAAAGCCAAAAGAGAGAAGAAAGCTGCAGCTAAATGAAAAGACATTGATGGGTCCACTGGGAAATTCAAACAAAGGAAAGGAAAGTGATGATTGTTTTATTATATCTCCAAAGACAACCAAAAAATAAATTTCACATAAAATATGGTACCATAGTAAAGGGCCCTTGATTAGCATTTGAAAAAGAAGATGATGAAATAGCTTCAAGATTATGCATCAATATTTATGGCAGAGGATTAAGAGTTGCAGAAATTCTACAAAGAATTCAATTGAACACTCAAAAACTTAAGCACAAAGTTTTCATTGGGCGAGACTGTTGATGATATATTAGAAAATATGAATTAGGATTAATGAATGAAAAATGACAAAGAATTGACAAATATATATAAGACTTAAGCCTCTATTTTATAAATCCTTTGTGGACAGAATCAGCAGGTCCTAGTGATCACCATTCATTCAGTATCACAAACATAAGAAACAGATTATGTATCAATAGATAGGTTGTCACTCTTAAGAATGTGAGAATTATTCTTGAATCAGTTGTCTGCATATCCAATTCAATCGATATTTATTAAATATATGTAGTGCATAATGGTTTTTGCTAGGTACTAGGAACACAAAGACCCAAACAAATAAATAAAACAACCTTTGAACTAAATAATCTTTATTTTACGGAAGAGATACAACACATGTACAGGTAAGTAATTTTAAAATACCCATAACATAATTTCAAGAAATACAGAATATTATAACTGGAGAATTAGAAAAGAATCTGTCTAGGGGATGGCATCTGACCTAAGTTTTGGATGAAACTAAAGATTTGAACAGGTAGGAGGGAGGATGGAGAATACTATAGAAATGGATCTGAGCATGTACAAAAGCTTAGAATACACGACATCAAATTGGCAAACATGTCAATTTGACTGAACTAGAGAAAATGTAATAGAGAACAATATCAAATAAAATAGAAAAGGTGAGAGAAACTAGACTGTGAAAGACCGTAAATGTACTCCTACATCAATAGGGGGCCTTTAAAGTTTCTGTGTAGGCAAGTGACATGGCCAGCTCTGTTTTAGGAATAGTACTTTTGCAGCATTGTGTAAGAATCATAATGCATCTATGTTTTTCTTTAAATTTAGATTTCTCAGTCACCATAAACTTTATCTTTTTTTAAGTAGACACATAGAAAACAGATTTAGCTTTGCTCAAAATAGTCAAACTGATCATATGAAGAGGTAGTAATTAGGTGCCAAAAAATATAAGAAAGGAAGCACAGTGTAGCAGAGGATCTAAAGTCTGAGATTATGGGTTCAGTCATTGTCTAGGTGTGTGGACATCATTTGACCGTTTTGGGTCTCAGTCAAGAAATCCAGGTTATAAAGAGGCTGAAATAATTGATTTTTAAGAGCTTTTACAGATCTGAATTTATGAATCACATACTCTAAATATCAGACTCACTTTTATTTATGCCAATTATCTTCAAGAAAATGTGTTGCATTAGATAGATAGATAGAAATATGGAGAGATAGATATACAGATGTTAGCCCAGCAACATATATGCAAGGAATTGTTTCTCTAGTCAAACTGATAGTTTATCTATACATTCTAACTTGCAAGTCTCAGCTGATGATCAGATGAGTAGAAGAGTGAAGGAAATCATTAATCACATAATATAAGAAACTCTGCTACCAGCTTCATTAATATCTTTCCCTAATTTATTAAGCCAAAGCAATTCAAAGGTCAGTGAGTCTTCAGTTAAAATAGTAGGTTTACAAAGCCGTATAGTTAATAGGTCAATTTGTTCTTACTTCTAGGGAAGTCAAAATAAACAATTTCATTGAATTATAAATGTTATTTAATGAGCCTGTGATCTTCTCTTTCCCTACTGTTTTTTTAAGTATTTCCTATCAAGGGCTCTGTGTATATGTGTAGGAATGGTATATGGAGAATAGGACATTGTATATAATGTCATATTTCTTTTTGGGGGTGCATTGGGTAGTTTTACTATTTCTTATTTTTCTAAAAATAATGTTTATTATAAGGAATACTTCAATGAGAAAAAGAGGAAAGAGGTTACAGGAGAAAAGGAAACAAATTGATCATTTATTTTTCAAGAGAAAAAAGAAAAAAAGAACTTAAAGCAACTAGTACAAACAAAACAATCTTTCCAGGTCTTGGTTCATTTGATTAAGTAAGTAAATAGTTTTTAAGTAAATAGTTACTGAGCACTATGATTCAGTAGTAAGTTCATTAAAATTATGGATAGGGTTAAGAAGGGGGAAAAATAGAAGGTATAAAAACCATGAGATGAAGTATTTGCTAAGTAACTACTACTTGGAGAAGTATAAATGAAACATGAATAGTAAAGGGAGTCATTCAAAGTGGGAAAAGGAGCCGTCACATCCAAATGAAATGACCATGGAAAGTTTGACTTCTCACATTGCTCCCTGCCAATGAAGCATGAAGACGATGGATTACCTTCCTGTGCACTTCAAATGGAAAATTCACTATTAGGCTTCGAAAATGAAAATCTTCGGTGAATCTTGGGTATGAATCTAAGCATCTCATTTCAAGTTAAGTCAAGCATTGCCCCTTCCCTCATCTCTGATTTTACAGCAAATCTATAATGGCAGATGCTCATTGTGGTTACAACATTAGGAGTTTATCCATTGCTTCCTAAAGTATATGCAAAGAATTGTAATAAGTTTATAATTATATAATCATATATAATTACAATTAGCTTGTATGTGCATATGATATATATATATATATATATATATTAATCTCATTAAATTGAGACAAATACATGGCATAATGAAGATTGCTAAACATAGAATCAAGAAGACATGAGTTTAAATGCTGCCTGAGATATTAACTAACTGTATGATTTTTGTCAAATTGCTTAATCTCTCTTTGACTCAGTTTCCTCCTATGAAAAAGGGGGATACTAAAAGTACCTACCTCACAGGGTTGTTTTTGAAGTCAAATGGCATCAATATATGTAAAGTATTTTGTAAATCTTAAAAGTTATATATAATAGTGAAACAATCATAAAAATCTAATTAAATCCTTTTTCATAGGCTCATTAAATTTTCATTTATTTAAATAAGCTTTGGTAATCTGTCCTAAATCTTAGAACACTGCATTCTTAGGGATTCAATTTTCTTTCTAAGAAGAATGATGCTGGCAACATGATCTTTGTCAAATCTATAACTCAGAACAAGTTAACTCAATAGATAAAGAAGTGAGATAATTTTGGAGCCATCCATGCAGCAGTGCTAGAAAGAACAATGGTGTTCATTGGAAAGGATGTTGATTTGGAGTCTGAGGACTTGCATTTGAATCCCACAACATATTACCTGTGTTACCTTGGGGAAATCATTTACTCTCCTTGGACCTGTTTCCTCATCTATAAAATGATAGGGTTGTTTTTAATGGTCTTTGAGGACCCTTCCAGCTATGAATGGATGATCCTAAGATTATGCATCAGTGAAACCAGCAGTATTGCCCTCATAACTTAGTGAAAGGGATGCTGGATTCAGGGTCAGGGATCTATTTATGTTGTGTGTGGCCATGGATAAGGCATTTAACCACTATGAATCTCATTTTTCTTATCTTTAAACTTGGAATATTTGGATGTTCTATGTCACATAATAATGGAAAAAAGCATTGTCTAAGTCCCAAATTACTCTAAAAAATTAGTTGACAGACTTTAAATAGTAGATAGTATACTGATACTTGCAAAAACAAACAAATCACCAAAAATGAAAAACATCCCCTGCCCTAAAAGACTTTACATACTACTGGAAAAGATGAATTTGAATTTCAGTATCATTTGAATAAGGATAAAGCCCCAAGAGGGAGGGATGAGGAAAGATCTTCTGGAGGAGGTGATCCATGAGTTTAAACCTTGAAGAAAGCTAAGGAATCTAAAAGGAGGAGGTGAGGAGGAAATTGTCATCATAAGCAAGTACTTCCAATATCAAACATCCTATTTTATGCACATTGTTCCTGCCACATTCTTGATTACTACAAAGGATCACCTTTTGGGATATTATTTCTGATTATTCTGGTGCAATGTTTCTACTTAGAAAGCCAGGAAGGAAGGAATGCACACAAGATATTTATAGCACATCTTTCATTCTCTACATTCTAAAACACCATCTGAATACATGAGTTGCTTCAATTACTAAGTAAACTGAGCCTCCTCTGAAATTAAATTTAGCTCCAAGGTCATTTCAAATTCTAAAAGAAAGCTTTACATTTAAGATACAAGGGATGAGAGTCCTTATGGGATTAACATATTGTTACCCATTTTTACCATCTGCCTTCACTAGTCTGGAATTCTAGAAGACAAGACCATGGTTGATTGCTGTTTTCATTGCTTTTCTAATTAGCTTTCTGATATGGTGAGATTTTGCTTAGTTTTTCAATGAGGACAAGGACTAATGGACTTATGTGATTCCAGGAAGACTTGGGCTAGACACTGAGAAGGACTACTCCACAGTCATGGAGTTGAGAGTATAGAAATAAGTTTACCCTGGGAAAGATACAGTATTTTTTAACTTTTATTTTTAATTATAAAGATTCAGAAATTAGAGGCAGAGTACATCTGGAGCTTTGTGTTCAGGTCTGGGCCCCATATTTAGAAGGATTGTTGGCAAACTAGAAATGTCCAGAGAAAGGTATCCAATCAAATGAAGGACACTGATGTGACATAAAATGAAGTCTTCTGGAAGAAATGTGCCATGTTTAGTATCTGCAATACAAAGTAAGGACATTTTATCTATCTTTAAGTATTTGGGGAGGAGGGGCTATCACATCAAAGAGAAATTAACAATTTTCATTTTTTTGGTCCCCAAAGGCAAAATTATAAATACTGCATATAAAGCCTCCTAAATTGGTAAAATTACAGGTTTTCAAAAAAAAAGGCTATTTTAAATGTTCATTCTTGGCATAGATTTCAAGGAATCTCTAGATTCAAATCCCATCTCCAGTATTTATAAGTTTTGTGACCATAAACCAGTTGCTTAATTCCTCTTTGCCTTACATTCCTCATTTGTAAACTAAGGTTAATAATAAATGTAGTCGGGGCAGCTAGGTGGGGCAGTGGATAGAGCACCAGCCCTGGAGAGTCAGGAGTACCAGAGTTCAAATCCAGCCTCAGAAACTTAATAATTACCTAGCTGTGTAGCCTTGGGCAAGCCACTTAACCCCATTTGCCTTGCAAAATCCTAAAAAAAAAAATAAATGTAGTCTCTACTTCAGAAAGTTGTGAGTCTGAAATGAATTACTATAAAATCAATCATTGCCCAATTCATAGGCATCTACTTAGCTTCCAATTCCTTAACACCACAAAAGTTTAGGAACAAAAGAAAGTTGTTAATTTGTTAAAACAAATAATCCTTTTTCTTCTTTTTTTGTTATCTTTGGACTAGAGAAAAGTTTAATAACCTTTTGCACATAGTTTCAAATTGCTTTCCATCATGGCTGGACTAATTCAGCTTCACTAAGAGAGCATTGGTGTACCTATTTTCCAACAGCCTCTCCAAGGAAAATTATTTTCCTTTCTTTTCATCATTGCTAATCTAACGGAGAAGAGGTAGACTCCCAGGGTTGCTTTAATTTTCACGTCTCTGTTAGTGATTTGGAGCATTTTTTTCATTTACTTCTTGATAGTTTGAGTTTCTTCCTTTACAAATCATCTTCTCATATCATTTGAGCATTTGATTCTTATTCTTAAGAATTCTAACATATTTGAAAGGTTCATTATACATGAGATAAAGAATAACTAGTTTCTAAAAGAGAATAGAAAGAACTTGCTAAGATTACTAGAACCTGATCCAGTGCCCTCTTGGTGTTCTCTAAGGTTGTTGTCTTGCTGGGGAAGGCACTATTCCTGACTGTGGAGAAGGCTTATTCCCTGTGTGACTTGTCCTGTTGTTTTGACAGCTCACTCCCTGGTGAGCTCCTGAATGAAGAAACCTGGCTTCCACTATAGCAAACAAGCTGTCAACCACCAGGCTTCTTTCTGGAGAGGAGACAGACCAGGGATGCATCTCTGAAATGTCGCTTCTATCTTAAAAGTCCATTGTTCTGTCCACCACATTATGCTATCTCTTGACATGAACTCTACTTCAAACAAGCAGATCTACTCATTGTCCCCTACATTCACCACACTCATTTGTATTTGCATCAAATCTGAAGGATGCTCTTTTTAGCCCAATGAAAAGTAAAGCTAAAAGTCATATTTTGATTACTGGATACTAAGAGATCAAAAAAAATAATATTTTCATATTTGGCTGCTTAGTTGGGGGGAAGGGAGATGAAAAAATAGGGAGGTGAAGGAATATAGCATGCCTTTTTAATAAATATATGGTCAAAATCAAGACTTTTTTGTCCACATCTCTATCAAGAGAGACTGATTCTGATTGTTAGTTATATAGAAGGATATAGTTACTGAATTTATTTATCGTAGGAAAGAAGAGGCTAGTAGATGATGTGCTGAAATATTATCCATATGCTGGTGTGTTATTTTTCAAAGGAAAAGAGCCAGGACTGTGGGGTAGAAAGAAGAGAATTTGAAATCATAGTGTGGGGGAGAGGATTTGGAATATGACACAACTGCTATCATTAGTCTCTAGATCCAAGGGAAGTCAGTTAGGGGTAACCAGGCCCTGGAAATACCTCTCATATGGGAGGATTAATTCTATTGATTTAATTTTCACTTCATTAAATTTCCATCGATTCCCACACAGTACGGTGGAAAATGACTATTGGCGACTAGACAGGGAATGTCTGAGATAATATTAGAAAGACCTCTTCTGTCAGGATAGCAACTTCTGCAAGACAATCAAGGAGGAAATCACCCACTCTGTGTGCATGTGCCTTGCAGTCAAGATTTAGGTTCAAACTCCATAGTTTGAGAATAATCTCCTTTTTCAAATGAGTCAATTAGTAGGACAAATATGTCTACATTAATAAATAAAAAAAAACTAATTACTTAACTGTCCTCATCTGGGGATCTGTATCATAGCTCTCTTGCAGTTAAACAAAAAATAACAGAGGAACTTTGTGTACTTTCTTGGAATTATTTATAATAATAGCAATAATAATAGCAATAAAAATATGTATATATAAATTGTATATAATGCATACTGGGTGTCAGGTCCTTGGCTAATCATATTGCAAAAACCATCACATTTGATCCTGCTAACAGTTCTGGGAGTTAGTTACTTTTATTATTTCCATTTTACAGGTGAGGAAATTTAAGAAAACAGGTTAAATGATCTGGACTATGAAAACAAAGCTTGTTAGTGTTTAAAGTTGAATTTGAACTCAGGTCTCCCTTCCTTATTCCAGGCCCTATGCTCTATCTACTGCCTCCAAATTAAGACATTTCAGTATTTAGCAACCAAACAAAAGCAAAAGCAGAGGGTGTACATGGAGTTGAAAGCACGGTACACTCATAGATTATCTAAGTATGAGAGTTCAGGAGCCAAATCCAGAGAAAATAGATAAGGCATAGGAGGCAGATAGCTACTGTAACCCTAGCTCATTGAGCTTTCTTAGGTCTAGGAAAGAAAATACAAGTAGAGAGAAATTATTTTCCAAATAAGATTCTGTTATGATTCTTCTACTTTACTTTCAATATCCTTCAAAATTTGATCTGATAAATATATTTTCCACCATTCCCCCAAATCATTGCTCTAGTCACTATCCTCTACACCAGTGTGTCAGCTTCAAATAGAAATGGATCCTGCCAACTTCATGTTTATTTAGAAAGCCAAAAATTAACATGATCAATGTTACATTTTTATTTATTTTGTTAATGACTCCACTTGGAAATTTTGTGATTTGGCCTAGGGTTCTTGATTTTGAGAATCAGGTCCAGGTTTCAAGATGTGAGAGAGCAAAGAAAAACTTGAACTTAGAAAAATCAATTGATAAGCATGTATTAAACATCAAATGTATACTCAACACTGTGGTTCTGGGAATATAATTAAAGTGGGTGAAATGATCTCTACCCATTCAGAATTTTCATAACTAAGAAAATGTAGAATTCATAAACATATAAAAAAAAGAATAAATAGTTACTAAATATAAAATAGTTTGGAAGAAAGACAATTAGAAAAGGTTTCATAATTGCTAACATTTACATAGAACTTAAAGGTTTACAGAACATTTTATATATTATCATATTTGATTGCCGAACAGCCATATGAACTGTGTGATTATGATGCTCTGAGTATCAATAAGTAAAGCAAAACAACAACAACAAAAACAAGTGACTTACCCAATATAACCCAGCTAGGCTGTCTCAGGCAGGATTTGACCTCAGATCTTTCTGTAACAAGTTTATTTTGTGTGATCTATTGAGAGTGTGAAAGGGAGTAATATAAAAGTTTTGGCTAAAAATGTAGAGTGAAGCTAGGATGTGAAGAACTTAAATCAAATATGGAAAATTCTTTCGAAATGCTACTCTAGGGCATCTTGGGTACTTAAAGGAGGAAACATCAGTTTCTGGCTTTGTCAACCCTTTTCCCCCAAGATCATTAGAGTGTTTACTTGTCTCAGTTTTTTCTTTTTTAGTTGTTTACTGGCTGGTTTAAAGTCCCCTCACTCCTTCACCCACTGGCCTATCTCCCTTCCTCCTTCACTTATATGGTTTGAACTGTGCTTACAACCTCCAGAAAGGCCAAAGAGACACCCAGGAAGCAATGCCAATAAAGCCCAGCTCATCATTATCTAGTTCACTCTGGATATTTTTTAATGTGATACTGCTGTCAGGAAAGTGCTTCCTTTACCATTTCAAAAACTACTTATTTTCCTAAAAGTACATAAATGCATATTGTTATATGATACATTTATTATTTAGCTGCCATTAAACCTGGTGCTCTTTGTGCCTGGCTTTTCAGCAATGGACAGCAATGGAATGGATGTATATATGCCCAGGCTCATGCCCCTTTGTGCTGTTATTGCAAAGCTCCTTAGCAGATTTCAGAAAAATGGAACACAAATTAAAATGAAAACACTTCAGCATTTCTGCCTGGTCCTCCATCTGTTACTGTCTACTGTGAAACTTGCTTATGTGGTAATTCAAGGGGTTACCGGGGGAAAGTAGTAACTGAGTGAAAGTTTATGCATGAGAACACTCCTTCCATGGCATCTGCTGCCCTCGCAGCTCTGTTCACTACTGTGGTGTCTGTAAAAACAGCAGTTATTGCCACCATTCTGTCACCCACTATCTACGTGAACTTAGGAAAGTTCATTTTTAATTCTAGGACTCAATCATCTCTCTGGAAATGGGGGAAGGGGAGGAAACACTAACTTATCTCTGAGATTCGGTTTAATTTTAATATCCCATGAGTCTAGGAGACAGTGTGGTACTTTGCAAAGTGAACCAACTTGAAGATCAGAGAATTCAGGTTGAAAAAAAATCACTTTAGAGATATAAGCTTTTGTGCCTTTGGGCAATTTATTGATTCTCCATGGATCTCAGTTTCCCCAACTGTTAAATAAGAAGGTTTGATCTAAATGGCCTCTGAAATCCCTTTGAATTCCAAATATATGATTTATTTTTTAAAGAAAATATAAGGCAATAGGAAGAATTATAGATTTGGAATTATAGGTACTTGGTTCACATCTTTCCTATTTTCTCTTTGACTTGGGAGCTCTCGAATTTGACTACAATATTCCTGGGGGTTATTTTTGGGGGGATCTCTTTCAGGAGGAGATCAGTGGATTCTCTCAATTTCTATTTTACTTATGCTTTTAGGACATCAGGGCAATTTTCCTGTAGAAATTCTCTAAAAATGAAGTCAAGGTTCTTTTCCAGATCACGACTTTCAGGAATTTATACAGAATCACAGATCTACATCTGTAAGGAACCTGAGAAACCATCTTGTCCAATATTCTTATTTTATAGATGAAGAAATTGAGATCACATGATGTAGGATTTATCTAGGGCACCACAGATTAGATCAGAGATGGGATTAGATCAGGTTCTCTGACTCCATAAATTATATTACGTGAGTTTCTCTTCTACAATATATAGAATGATAATATTGGTAATGTGACACATTATGATGATATTCTACCAATTGTGTCTTTCATTCTATCAAAATTAAACATTTTATATAACTAGGTCCCTTGGAAGAAAAGAAAAAAATTCAAAGAAGTTGTCATTTCCACATAAGGATTTAGAATGACAACTACAACTAAGAACTCATTGCCCCCTTCAAAAGGTTAAAATGTTTCCCAGAAGGAAAATGATGACATTGTTGTGTATATAGTCATAAAAAAAAATAACACTCTGCTGCTTTCCCAGGTAATCCATTTTCTGTGCAACAACCTTCTTAGCCTGAATTCTCTGAAGCTTTCCTTGCAATACTCTGAGGAACTAAGCATAATTCCCTACTCCCAAGACTCATTTATTTTCTCTAGGTACTGCTTGGCAGCCATCTGTAACTATAAACAATAGTTCCATTTGGGACAATTAAAATTGATTTTACATTATGAGAAAGACACTTAATTAGCATTTGAGACTTCACTGTAATGATAAATTTCTTAACGCCCAGATATATATTCATTATGTCTGAAGGTGAAGGACAAAACATCATTCCCAGGAGAAATCTAGTAGTGTCCTTCTCCCAGTTCCCAGGATATCTACTCCTATTGGCCACCATATTGAAAACATAAAGTCCACCTTTGTGTTTCCATTGTAATAGACCCTTTGAAGTATTTGAAGTATTTCCAAATCCTCTAGAAGTTTGGTACAATATTCTCAGTGTTCATATGAATTGCTTTTCAGGGAAAATTGATTTTATTCACATATTTAACTTAAACCAGAGCACCAGAAAACATTCTTTTTTCCCCCTACCCGATTACATGAAACCCTTTTTTTCCTCATCAATCAATTGATCACTCAGTCAATATGTAGACTGTTTCTCAGAGCAGGCACTTCCTCTGCAAATCAGAAATAAAAGACACCAGATACTATGTAAAATTTGTTTATTTCAGATCATTGGGAATACCATATGCTTTTGTCATCACCATCAAAGCCAAACTAAGCAAAGAAATAGTGATTCTATGCTCATGGCATTATAAGAAAACTTAATGAAATTCAGACTTTTGCTCTGGAAATAAATGTGCTAATCCCTCAGCTCTAGAATTGAGTGATCATCCACCTGGGGAAAGGGGGCATTAAGAGAAAGCAATATAATCTGCTATGAATGGTGGAAATGAGGGGTTTCAAATATTAGGCACAGCAAAAAATTCTGAATCTAATGACTGGAACTTGCTGAAAGAAGAAATAATATAATGAGGGGCAAGTTTTGGTTTACTTCTGTGTGTTTGTGTGTGTGTGTGTGTGTGTGTGTGTGTGTGTGTGTGCGTGTGTGTATGGGATAGCATTAATCAAATTAAAAAAAGGGTTTTGAGTTTCTCAACTTATTTTTTCCTGAATACTGAAAATCATGTCTCAGTTGTTGCTGAGGCACGCAACTGAATTTCACATTCAATTTATAAATCGTGTTTTTTTTTAGCTATAACATGCTTGGTATTAATCTTTTAAGATATAAATACAACAAATTGCATAAATCCAGTTCATAAGAAGATTAATTCTGGGATAGAGGATGAATTCTTGGTTTCTACTATTCATATTTCCAATTTTTGCTTTGTTTTGTTTTGTTTTGCTTTATTTAATCATTATACGTAACATTTCATGGGTGAGTGTTTTGGTGATTTTCTATGCTAAAACCTGTAACCTAAAAATAACCAGATGAACTAATATAAAAGTTACCTTAGTAACCATCCAGTGCAATGTTATCTACTAAGACCAGGCAATTTTCCCAACATCCTTAATGAGTGTAGGATCTGGAATAGTATTCTTCTCAATCCCATTAGATGTCATCATCTTCCAGTTTTATAGTATTCATTTATTATGACCTCCAATTCCTCAGCTGTATCAATTACAAGAACTATTTACTCAATCCTTCTACAGACACAAACATGTTGACCACTAATTTGCCACCAGTTCACTAAATACAGTGGCCTTTTCACCATTTCTAACCTCTCTGTGTCATTTAGGTATTCCACTCTCTCCTTCCTTCCACTTAATTCTTCCCTCTTTGATTCTGAGACATCAAACTTTTCAGATTCTATATCTATTTTCCCAGTGGCTATTTATGTTTCTCTATCACATTCTTTTTTTTTTCTATTCTTGAAATACTTTAAATGAATATTCTTCCTGGTTCTGAGATCCATTCTTTTCTCTTTTTGCTCTCTCCCTAAGTTATAAATTCTCAATCTGAATCTTGTCATGCTTTTTAAAAAATAATTATTTTGACATAATTGTTTCCTTTGTACTGTATGTCTTCTATTTTAAATATTTAAAAACATGATTCTATTCAACATGATTCATTGCCAAAGGAGGTCATAGTACAAAAAGACAATATAAACAATTTCTTCTATTCGCCTAACTTTGACCATCTCTTCTCTGAAGTGGAGTACATATTCATATCACCAATACCAAGTAAGGATTTAGTATGACAACTAGAACCAACGCCCCTGATTATGATTTACATCTTCAACCTCTTGAGAAATATCTTTGTCTTGAGGTTTCATCAGCATAATTTCAAATTTAATCTGTTTGAAATCACCTTGAGAGGAGGCGGAGCTAAGATGGTGGCCTGAGGACAGGATTTCCCAGGACCTCTCTTTCAAAATATTCTAAAAACTTTAAAATTAAGACTCTAACTAAATTTTTGAGAGACAGAACCCACAGAAAGACACAGTGAGGCAATTCTCCAATCCAAAGTAACCTGGAAAATTTTGGAAAAGCTCTGTTCCAAAGGGTTGGAAGGGGTGGCAGGGTAGGCAAGATCACCACAAGAGAGCAAAGGAGCTCTAGCCTTGCAGCAATAACATGCCAAGTACCTGAGTTCCTGTGGCCCTGGCTCATAGGGCAGAGGCAGTTTCCAGATCTCCCAATCCAAGGAACATCAAGCACAACTTGCAAGATCAGTGGGGAAACTTCTGCCATAGTGAGTATGGGGTCTAAGCCAGCATGGTCCTCAGCACAGTCATGGTTCTCAGTGCAGCCAAGGTCCTGGGAAATGGAAGTAGTCCTAAGGAGCCCCAGCAGGAAGTCACCCAGAAATTGATTCCAGCTCAACCATGGAAGGTTAGGGGGTTGGGGGAGACTGGTGATGTCATTCTGCTATCCCTGGTAAAGGACTCTGGTGCTTTGAACACATTTCAGACCCTGGTCCCAGTCTGGGGACCCCCTTTGCCAAAGAGCAGGGACTCTCCTCATGGCTCCTGGGACTTGGGGGTGTGCTGGGGACCATCAAAAGACCAAAGCACAGGCCAGGAGAGCAGACAAAGTCTCTCATAAGACACTGAAGGAACTGAGGTCCTTGCAGGGGATATCCCAATAACAACTCATCTTGAGAAGTACCTCAAATGAGGGCATAGGCAGGAAATGAATAAAAGGGAAAAAAAAGGAACCTGATCACAGACAATTACTTTGGACCCATGGAGGATCAAAACACACACTCAGAAGATGACAAAGTCCAAGCTTCTTTTTCCAAAGCCTCCAAGAAAAATAGGGATTGAGTGTCAGGCAATGGAAGAACTCAAAAAAGATTCATAAAATCAAGTAAGGAGGGTAGAGGAAAAATTGGGAAGAGAAATGAGAGAGATGCAGGAAAAACATGAAAACCAAGTCAGCAGCTTAGTCAGGGAGATGCAAAAAACTTCGAAGAATGTTAAAAACAAGTTTAGGGCAAATGGAAAATGCCATCAAAAAGTTAATGGGGGCAGCTAGATGGTGCAGTGGATAGAGCACTGGCCTTGGAGTCAGGAATAACTGAGTTTAAATCCAGCCTTAGACACTTAATAATTATCTAGCTGTGTGGCCTTGGGCAAGCCACTTAACCATATTGCCTTGAAAAAAAAATCTAAAAATAAAGTTAATGAGGAGAAGAATACCATAAAGAGCAGAACTGGCCAGATAGAAAAGGAGATAAGAAAATTCTTTGAAGAAAACAACTTCTTAAAATGTTAAATGGAATTAAAGGAAGCTGATGACTTTTCAAGGAATCAAGAAACAATAAAACAAAATGTAAAGAAGGAAAAACTAGAAGAAAACATGAAATATCTCATTGGAAAAACAACTGACCTCGAGAACATGTCCAGATAAGACAATTTAAATATTATGGACAGGGGCAGCTAGGTGGCACAGTGGATAGAGCACCAGCCCTGGAGTCAGGAGTACCTGGGTTCAAATCCGGTCTCAGACACTTAATAATTACCTAGCTGTATGGCCTTGGGCAAGCCACTTAACCCCATTTGCCTTCAAAAAACTAAATGGATATATATTATTGGACAATCTGAAAGCCATGATCACGAAAAGAAGCCTGACTTCATTTTTTAACAATTTCAGGAAAATTGCCCTGATATACTAGAACAGAGGATAAAATAGAAATTGAAAGAATCTACTGATCACTTCCTGAAAGAGATCAAAGATAATCCCAGGAATATTATAGCCAAAAATCTAGAACTCCCAAGTCAAAGAGAAAATATTGCATGCAGCCAGAAGAAAACAATTCTAATATCATGGAACTACAATAAAAATTTCACAGGACTTAGCAGCATCTACATTAAGGGCTCATAGAGCTTAGAATATAATATTCCAGAAGGTAAAAGAGCTTGGAATGCAACCGAGAATCAACTATCCAGCAAAACTGAACATCCTCTTCCAGAGGAAAAGATGGATTTTCAATGAAATAGGGGAATTTCCGATGTTTTTGTTTAAATGGCCAGAGCTGAATAGAAAGTTTGATCTTCAAGCATAGGACTTAGGTAAAGCATAAAGAGGATGGATGGGAAGGACAAATTATGAGCAATTTAATGATGTTGAAGTGCTTGTATTCCTGCATGGGAAGATGGTACTGATAATACTCATAGGACAATATTCATACACATTTAGTAGAACAGTTAGAAGGAGCATATTTGGACAAGGCAGGGAGCTGAATATGATGGTATAATACATGATAAATATAGAGTCAATGGGTGAAAAGGGAATGTATTGGGAGAAAATGGGTTAATATATTTTAAGGAAAAGAATCAAGAAAATTCTTTTGCAATGGAGTAGAATAGGGGAGGTAAGGGGAAATGAGTGAGCCTTCATTCTCATTGGAAATGGCTCAAAGGGGAAAGAACATGAACCCTTAATAGGGTATAGAAATATTTTACCCTACAGGAAAAAGGAGAGGAAAGAGATGAGAGACAAGGGAGGGGAAGGGAAGTGTAGGTGATAGAAGAGGGGGTAGATCATAGGAGAGGGTAGTCAGATATAACACAATTTTTTTATCAAGGTGGTGGAGTTGGGCAGTCTATCCCAGATCATAGAGCTGGGTGGTTACTGGGTATCTGAGATGGGATGTGGGCTTGGGGCTTCCCCTGGGCTGTTGCTGTCTGCTCTGCCACTAGGTTGCCCCACAGCACATTTTTGAAGAGGGACAGAGTGAAAGGAGAGAGAAAATAGAATAAATGGGAGTGGGAAGGAATGAATGAAGGGAAATACAATCAATAATAGCAAATGTGGGAAAATATGGAAGTAACTTCTCTGATGAACTTATGATAAATGTCATCCACCCCAGAGACAGAGCTGATGGTATCTGAACACAGACCGAAGCATTTTTTTTCTTTCTTTCACTTTATTTCTTATGAGAATTTTTCTTTTTGTGGGGGGAGGGGGGTTATGTTTACTTTTATAACAAGACTATTTTAGTAATGTATTAATAAATGAAAATGTAAGTTTAAAAAAAGAAATTAACATCTATTTCATTTCTCAAAATTGAGATTCTTGGGGCAGCTAGGTGGCACAGTGGATAGAGCACCGACCCTGGAGTCAGGAATACCTGAGCTCAAATCTGGCCTCAGACACTTAACAATTACCTAGCTGTGTGGCCTTGGGCAAGTCACCATTGCCTTGCAAAAAATAAAAAACAAAACCTAAAAACAAAAAAGAGATTCTTTTTTATGTCACTATATATTTTCAATGGCACTATCAAAAACACATTATCCTATGTTCACAATTTTGTAGTTATCTTCAAATATTTTCTTCTATCTGTTGGCATAGCCAATTATGTATGATATGTATGAAAACTACTACCATGATATACCTTCTAACTATATTACAAACATTGTTACTACGACCATAATTCATTGCCTATTTTTAAAGAAATCTTACTTAGTAATTAACATTTCCAGTATTTAGTAGGTGTTTACTAATTGCTTATTTAATTCAAAAGTAAAATCACTTTATTTCTTAGGACATCTTTACGAAAGAGTTAAATATTATAGACCTTTCCTTGGAATCTATCCTAAGAAGTCACATTTTTTCATTCTTATTCTCTTTTATCAGCATTAAGAACTTTATTCTTATTTAGAAAACTCTGGTTCAGTATCATTAAAAGTTATTTTAAAAATGTCTGTGAAAAGACGGAGACAATCAAGATAGTCCTTTGAAAAAAAATTCCCAGAATGTCTTCCAAATAATTTGATCCTACTTTTACATATGATGGCTATGTCATTGAGTGCAATCATCTTAGGCGAATTGTAGCTGAGTAGATAAGTTGACATTTTGGATAAATGTTAACATCTGTTAACATCAATTTTAATGTCAAAAGGTCACAGTTTAGAACTTCCATTGACCTGTGTAGCAACCTATGAGCTTCCTTACCATAAAAAGAAACCAAAGAGAATAGACTGAACTATCCATGCTTCACATATCAATTTTTGTAATAGCAATGTCACCAAATTGTCTGTATTTCTTTAGTTCAGAATGTAATAGAGTCTTATTATATCAGGCTCACTGAATTAGACTTTAAATAAAAACACTCAAGTGAGATATGAGGCTCGAAAAGGCAACATTCTGACAAGACAATTGAAAAACTAAGAGAAACAGAGAAACAAATGTGACCACTAGGTTGCTCTCCAATGAATAGATTTGAAAATAAAAAAAAGACAGAGAGTAACATACAAAGTAGATTAGAACAAAAGAAAGACATTGTAAGAAGAATATTAGTGAGATTAAAATGCAACTTAAATTGGGTGCTATGAAATCCATTAAGAACAATCAAAAATGGGTTTTAAAACTATTCAGACCTGGTTATTTTGATGGATAGCTTTTTTCTTTCTTTCTTTATTCTTATTTTGTACAAATAATTTTCTTATACATTACTAAAATATTCTTGTTTAAGAGTAACCATAATACCCCCTTCCCCCCCAAAAAAATATAGACCCGCATGAGTGACAAAGGGGAGAGAAAAATTAAAATTAAAATAATAATAATAATAATAATAATAATAATAATAATAATAATAGTAGGTATGGCCAGGTGGTGCAGTGCACAGAGCACCAACCCTGGAGCCAGGAGCACCAGAGCCCAAATCTAGCCCCAGACACCCAACAATCACTTAGTTGTGTGACCTGGTGTAAGCTACCCCACCCCCATTTCCCTACAACGCCCCACCCCAAAACCCCCAAATAAAATAAAATAGTAATAATAATAGTAGGGGCGACCGGGTGATGGACAGAGCACTGGCCCTTGAGACAGGGGCACTCAAGTCCAAATCCAGCCTCAGACACCCAACAATCACCTAGCTGTGCAACCCCAGGCAGGCCACCCAGCTTCATTTGCCCTGCAACACCCCCCGCCAAATAATAATAATAAAAAATGTGTTTCAGTCTGTGTTCCAACACCACCAGCTTTGTCACAGGTGGATCACATTCTTTATGATAAGTCCATCACAAAAGTTACTTCCATATTTTTCCACCATTGCCATTGCTGATTGCAATTACCTCCATTTCTACTTCTCCACTACCATGTACTATATTTTCTCTCTCCTTTCACTCTGTTTCTGCTGTAGGATAGCTAAGTGGCACAGCAGACAGATCCCTGGCCCTGGGGCCAAGAGGCCCTGGAACCCACACACCACCCCTTAGGCCCAGCATCCACCTGGCCCTATGGTCCTGGACAGGCCATCCAATCCCAGCCCCTTGAAAGTAGTAAAAAAAAAGTGTGTTATAACTGACCACTCTCCCTCCATGGTCTATCCTCTCCTCCATGACTCACATCCCCCCTTCCCTTGTCCCCCTTCTCTCCTTTTTACTCCCAATGTCTATACCCCATTGAGTATATATATGCTGTTTCCTCTCCTAGTCACCTCTGATGAGGGCAAAGATTCCCTCATTCCTCCTTGCCTTCCCCCCTTCCATATCATTGCAATAGTTCATTGTAATAAAAAAATCTTATATGAAATATCTTAGCCTTTTCCACCTCTCCTTTTTCTTTCTCCCATTACATTTCCTTTTTATCTATTGACTCCATTTTAACACCACAATATATCTTCAAATTCACCTTTCTCCTGTGCATCATCTATAAAAGCTCTTTCTACCTGATCTATTAAATGAGAAGGTTCATATGAGTATTATCAGTATCATTTTTTAATACAGGAATACATGTAGTTCATCATCATTAAGTCCCTCATATTTTCCCCTTCTCCAATCTCTATGCTTCACCTGAGTCCTGTATTTGAAGATCAAACCTTCTGTTCAGCTCTTGCCATACCAACAGGAACATTTGAAATTCCCCTGGTTCATTGAAAGTCCATCTTTTTCCATGGAAGAGGATGCTCAGTTTTGCTGGGGAGTTGATTCTCGGTTGCATTCTAAGCTCTTTTGCCTTCCAGAATATTATATTCCAAGCCCTACAAGCTTTTAATATAGTTGCTGCTAAGTCCTGTGTGATCCTGACTGCAGCTCCACAATATTTGAATTGTGTCCTTCTGGCTGCTTGTACTATTTTCTCTTGCCTTGGGAGTTCTGGAATTGGCTATAATATTCCTGGGGGTTAGTGTTTTTGGATCTCTTTCTCAGGGAGATAAGTAGATTCTCTCAATTTCTATTTTACCCTCTGCTCCTAGGACATTAAGGCAATTTTCCTGTAGTAATTCTTTGAAAATGATGTCAAGGCTCGTTTCCTCATCATGAGTTTCAGGTATTCCCATAATTTTTAAATTATCTTTCCTAAATCTGTTTTGCAGATCAGTTTTTTTTTCAATGAGATGTTTCACATTTTCTTCTAATTTTACATTCCTTTGGTTTTGAGGTATTGTGTCCTGATTTCTTGTAAAATCAGCAACCTCCCTCAGTTCCATTCTTTGTCTGAAAGATTTGATTTCCTCAGAGAGCTTTCTTATCTCTTTTTCCATCTGGCCAATTCTGCTTTTAAAAGCATTCTTCTCCTCAATAACTTTTTGAACTGTTTTATCCATTTGACCTATGCTGGTTTTTAACATGTTATTTTCTTCAGCATTTTTATGGATCTCCTTGACTAAGCTGCTGACTTCATTTTCATGTTTTTCCTGCATCTCTCTTTTATTTTCCCAATTTTTCTTCTATCTCCCTCATTTGATTTTCAAAGTCTTTTTTTGAGCTCTATAATAGCCTGAGCCCAATTTCTGTTTTTCTTGGAGTCTTTAGATGCAGGAGCTTGTACTTCCTCATCTTCAGAATGAGTGTTTGGATCCTTCTTGGGATCACAGGCAAAGTATTTCTCAATGGTGTTCCTCTTTTTTCTGTGTTTACTCATGTCTCCAGTCTGTGCCTGGTTTTAGAGTGCTTCCTGAGCTTTTGAATATTAGTGGGACATCCCCACAAGGATCTCAGTGTGTGAGACTCTGTCTTCCCTCCTGGTCTGTGAATGGCCATAAGCACACCCATCTGCCATGGGGCTGAGGTGGGGGAGTGCTGTTCTATGGAAGGGGGGTGCTAGACTGCAATCAGGATCTGAATGTGGTCATAACCCCAGAGTCCTGTTCCAGGGACAGAGGACAGAGCTCAGGTGTCTCTCTCCACTCCCCGCCCTAGGCTCCTTGATGGATAGCTTTGATGAACTACTGAATTTTTCCTTTTCTTTAATGATTTTTTTACAAGAGATAACTACTGAAGAGGATAAAGGAAAGGAATTAATTTGGAAATAAATGAGAAGAAAAAAAATAAAAAATGATAAAATATCTAAGCAAGAAAACTCAGGAAAGAGTAAAAGCTTTACAAAAAATGGAATAACATTTAGAGAAGACATCAACAAAACTACTCAAGTTCTATTATGTATTTCCCACAAATAAAAAGTATAACTAAAGGAGTTAAACAAGAAATGAAGTCTAAGACCAAAAAAAAAGTTTAATAAACTTGTTATATTCTTTGCGTTCCAGTTTTCAGGTCTGCATTAATTATATGCCAGGTTACTGACAGATCTCTAGTGGTGATAATGAGATTGTTGCTAACAATTTTTGATAGTTCATGAAGAATGATTAAGGTGTCAGAGGTATAGAAACAACAAATACTATCTCACTTTCTCAAAATTAATTCTGGAAATTAGATTAATGTGCTATATGCTAACACTTAACATAACTCAAGAATGGATTATTAAATGGATTTATGAACACTGAAAAGAGACAAATGATAACTGAATTCATTCAAATTATATGAGAAATTAACTAATTTCCTTTTTAGATAGGGTTAGCTTACTTAGACTGATAGCTTATTTAAATAACATAGTTGCAGACTGCCTTTTCTTTTACCAAGTTGTCTGTGAAAATATCATGACATAATTCATATGAGAAAGTTGTTTTTCCTTTTTATTGAATAGTAATTTCCTAGAAAACAAGACGGTGATTTTTTTTAGCTCCAGAAAATAATATAATACTTTTACATTAGTAGATACTTTAATAAAGTTTAATGAAAAGAAAACAAAACAACTCTGAAGTTTCATCTCACATATGGAAAACACTGGCAATGATAACAAATTATAGGTGCAATCAATATTTGAGAGGTTATAGATAGACAAATACATGAAAACAATTTTGATGGGACTGGGATGTTTTTGCAAGCATCTTAAGAAAACTATTTAGAATTATTAATTTTTTAAAAGTGAAATAAACTTCCCTTATTTGTTGATAATCATATATTCCAAGGAAGTCAAACATAGAAAAGTCTATCTATCATCTACTAAAATAACAAGACTTTTTATAATTGTCAAAACCTGAAATCAAAGTAGAGGGCTATTGTAAATCTCCCAGTACTCTACCTATCTTTTTGACTTATTTTTGTTGTTCTCCTATAACTAAGTTGAAGAAGAGAAAATTAGAACATGTTTATGAAGAGAAATGAAAATAAATCAATCTAACTTCAATGACTTAATAAATTCTAAGTAATGCTACCATCATAGATTTCATTAATATACAGACCTGATATGCTATCAGTCAAAACAAAGTATATGCAACATAATCACCTGCAATCAAGTTCTAATAATGATGATGATGATGAAGATGATATATTCTATTTATATGGCAAATTATAGCTTAAAAAGGATTTTGCTTAGAAGTCCTATGAGGTGGAGAAATCCTAGTTAATAAATTAATGAAATAAAAAGAGCATCATAAATATTCAAAACAAGAGTTAGTGTGAAGTTGTACAAGTAAATATGATATGTTGAAGGTAAAGAGATAAAGAAAAAGAGAGAAATAGATTAAGGAAGTATATCTCAGGGGAAAAAAAGGACAAGAAACAAAAAAGACTCCAAAATCAAAAATCCCAAAAGAAGAAATCATTATAAGAGGCACAGTTAATCAGTTGGATGGTTTCTAATAAAGCAGGCACCCTCATATACTGTTGGAAAAATTGGACACTGACTAATCATTAACGAAAATAATTTGATAAAATATGAAAAAAAATTTTGAATTTCTCATGTATTTTTTTACAAATGTTTATCAATGTCACATATCTATGAAGACCATGATATATGCATGCTCATACCTAAATATATAGATACATATGTATGCATATTATATATTTAATATGTATTATATAAATGCATATATTAATACATATACACCAAAATATTCATAGTCTAATTTTACATGTTATTTAGAGAATTTAACACAGGAAAATAATGTATCAGAAGAAACAACAAATTTGAGTAAGCCAGAGATATAATGGAAGTTAAAAAGATAACTTCTCTGTAAGTAGAAGGAGAAATATTCACACAGTCATAATAAAAAATGAAAATCATCAAATGTAAGTTGATCTCAGAAAAATTCCAGTCTTTACTCAGAATAAATATACTTTGCTTTCTAATTGAAAAAATGATAGTCCATAGATGCCATTATGCAGTATACATTCTCAGATTATTTTTGTTACCTATTTGGCTCTATAACTTATTACTTTTTTCATACTGGTATACATATATATATATATATATATATATATATATATATGCATAAATTAAAAAGAAAAGAAAGCAGAAAGAACATGTTAAAGGATTCTTCTGTCTACAGGTAACAAGAAATTCATGTGTAAGACTTCACCAAGTGCAGTATATGTGGCAACTAAGCAAGTCATTATGGCCTGAATAGTCTGTCCTAAGACTTTGACACTACCAGAAACAAATTGGTTCTGGCTCAGAAATTTGACTTAAAACAATCTTTGAATTGTCTTATACCTGCTAATTGTCATTAATGAATTCTCTTACCTTATCTGAGAGAGACTTTCCCATCCTTTCTTTATGCTAATAAGTCTCTGGAGATGAGCCATGGCTTCCTTGGAAGCTTATGACTTGATTTATAATCTGGACTCAAGAGACATTTTTTTTCTCTTTAAATTAATGATTTTTTCCCCAACTACATACAAACATAGTTTACAACATTCATCTTTTTTGTAAGATTTTGAGTTCCACATTTTTCTCCTTCCCTTCCCTCCCCATCTCTTCTCTTTGGTAGTAAGCAATTGGATATAGGTGATACATGAATGACCATATTAAACATATTTCCCTATTAGTCATGATTTGAAAGAAGAATCACAAAAAAGTGGGAAAGTCATGAAAGGGAAAAATGAAGCATAAAACAAATTTTTTCAATGAAAAAAGTATACTTTGGTTTGCATTCAGACTCCATAGTTCTTTCTTTGAATGCAGATGGTATTTTCCATCACAGGTTGTCTAAAATTGTCTTTTGTCATTGCATTGCTTATGAGAAGCAAATCTATCATTGTTGATCATCATCTATTGTTGTTCTCCTGGTTCTACTCACTTCACTCAGTATTAGTTCATTAAGTCTTTCCACGCTTTTCAGAAGTCTACCCACTCATTAATTCTTATAGAACAATAGTACTCCACCACATCCCCTAAATTTACAATTCTTTAACACTACAAAAAAGAGCTACTCTAAATATTTTTGGACATGTTGATCTTTTCTACTATTTTTGAATACTTTTGTTGTATAAACTTGGTAGTGGTAATGCTGGACCCAAGGGGTATGCACAGTTTTATTACCCTTCTGACATAGTTCCAAATTGCTCACCAGAATGGTCAGATCAATTCACAACTCCACCAACTAACATTAGTGCCCCTGTTTTTCCACATACCCTCCAACATTAATCATTTTCATGTTTGTCAACCTTGTAAGTGTGATGTGGTACCTGAAGAGTTGTTTAAATTTATATTTCCATAATCAATAATTTTTAGAACATTTGTTCATATGAGTATAAATAACTTTAATTTCTCCATCTGAAAACAATCTTTAATGGACTTTGAAAAAAATAATTACCATCTATCTACCCATGCTTCATCTAAAATATGACTCCAGGCCAGCTAGGTGGTGCAGTGGATAAAGCACGGGCCCTGGAGTCAGGAGTACCTGGGTTCAAATCCGGTCTCAGACACTTAATAATTACCTAGCTGTGTGGCCTTGGGCAAGCCAATTAACCCCATTGCCTTGCAAAAACATAAATAAATACAAAATAAATAAAATATGACTCCTTGGGAGATCATTAAACTGGGAGCTGGGAGACCACGGTTCAAATCCTAATTCAAGGACTTAATAGTTAGGCCAATAAGAAGAAGTCCTTTCATCTCTTTAATATTCATTTTCTTTACCTGTGATATAATAGGATGATAAACCTAGGTCTAAGCATTTCATTTTTTTTTTTTTGGTTTTTCCAAGGCAATGAGGTTAAGTGGCTTGCCCAAGGCCACACAGCTAGGTAATTATTAAGTGGCTGAGGCCGGATTTGAAGTCAGGTACTCCTGACTCCAGGGTTGGTGCTCTATCCAGTGTGCCACCTAGCCACCCCTAACCATTTTACTTTTGATGGAGGCAAAGCACTTCAGAATGTTTAAAGTGGAATAGAAAAGAATCTTAATTCCTAACCTTCTTAACCCTTTTTCTCTTTAGCATGTTTACTTATTTCATTTTTAACACTATATATTCCTGAATAGAGGAAATGGTGTTTTCGGTTCATTTGTGACTTTGTGGGAGGGATAGGATATGGAAGGTGCTTTTATTTAATTTGAGACTTTATTTATATCCAAGTCTCCTTCCCTTGTCCCTTTTATACTTTCAGGACAGAAATTTCCTTATCACTTTCCCCCAGAGCACAGGTTAAGTTCTCTTTTCTTCCAACTTCTGTTTTCCTCATTGTCTGAATACTCCCTACTGCCCTCTTATGCTGCCTTGATCATGTATTACATTGTCTATGTATATCTTGACTGTCAGGAACGGTTTGTGATTGCTGTTTGTCCTATATTCTTAAGGATGATCATGACATCAAAGAGGTGATGCCATGACACGTACATGAATTGGATTTGTGTGGGGGGGGTGCTGTGCACAGTCACCAACCTCACTTTCTCCTCCAAAATTATCTGGGTCCAGTGACCATATTTGAATCAGGACAAATGGAAATGACTCCTGATGCACTGGAAGACCTTGACCTATGATTCAGTGAAGTTTCCTTTCTTGGGTGAACCAGAAAAATGATATAACAGGTGTCTATAACAATTGAACTAAAAAAACCAGAAATTAGAACTGAACAGCAAAGCTTGGTTCTGAAAAAGAGATGTTAGAATGTACTATTTTTTTATTTTTAAAATTCTTTGTTATTAATGATGGCTCTCTTGGTAGGAGAGACAAGGAATATATTGGGAAATTAAAGGGATATAAAAACAAAAGGTATCAAATTCTTTCAGGTTGGGGAAGACAATGACATATTATAGGTGAGAGAGTGAGTGAGAGAGTGAGAGCAAGAGCAAGAGAGAGAAAGAGAGAGAGAGAGAGCAAGAGAATATTAACTTATTCCCAGATGATGAATAGTCAAAGGATATTAACAAGTAATATCTAGGAAAGACATCTAATTTATTAACAACTATATGGGAGAAAATATTAGAAAACACTAAGCATACCACCAGATCAGCAAAACTGACATAAAGGAAAATGACAAAGTTGGGAAGGAATCAGGAAAAAAATTTCATTAACTCGTAGAGTTGTAAATTGAACCAGTCTTTTTGGAAAGAAATTTAGAATTATTGTAAAATGCTATTAAAATATCCATACTCTGACCAGAATATCACCAAAAAAGTCAAAGAGAAAAAAAATTCATATTTGCAAAAAAATTATATCTTTTTTGTAAAGGCCAAGTGAAAAGTAAGGGGGGCATTATTCTCTATCAATTAGAAATTATAATGTAGTGGAATAATACTATGCTACATCAAAAAAATGTTGAAGACAAATGACTAGTGGAAATATGTTAAGCATGATTGTTCATGTACAATCTCTATCTGATTATTCACTATCATGGGGAAAGGGGGGTAAGGGAAGAAGAAAAATATGAAACTCTAAAGCTTATAAAAAGGTGAAAGGTGATAACTATCTTAGCATGCAATTAAAAAAACAAAAATGTTGAAAATATGAAAAATATAAAATATAAAAACAACATGAAAAATGAAAATTATGAAAATCTAAAAACACCAAGCTATTCCCCAATTGATAAATGGTCAAAGGATATGCAAAGGCAATTTACAGATTAGGAAACCAAAGTGATCCAAAGTCATATGAAAAATTGTTCTAAATCACTACTTAATAGAGAAATGCAATTTAAAGCATCTCTGAGGTACCACCTCATACCTCTCAGACTGGCTAATATGACCAGAAAGGACAATGATCAATATTAGAAGGGACGTGGGGAATCTGGGACAGTAATATACTGTTCATGAAGCTGTGAACACATTCAACCTTTCTGGAGAGCAATTTGAAGTTACACCCAAAGGGCAGCAAAAATGTGTATACTATTTGACCCAGCAATACTACTACTGGGTCTATACCCTGAGGAGATTATGAAAAAGTGTAAAAAAAATCATTTCTACAAAAATATTCATAGCAACCCTGTTTGTGAGGGCAAAGAATTAGAAATTGAGTGAATGTGCATCAATTGGGTAATGACTTAACAAACTGTTATATGTATGTGATGAAACACTATTGTTCTATTAGAAATTAAGAGGGATGGGAATTCAGGAAATCCTAGAAGGATTTGCATGAACTGATGCTGAAGAAGATGAGCCAAACCAGAAGAACATTGTATACCCTAACAGCAAGATGGGAGTGATGATCAACCTTAATGGACTTGCTCCTTTCTTCCGTGCAACAATCAGGCACAATTTTAGGGTATCTGCGATGGAGAATACTATCTGTATCCAGAGAAAGAATTGTGGAGTTTGGACAAAGACCAAAGACTATTACCTTTAATTTTTTTAATATTCTATTTATTTTCCAATTATATACCATAGTAGTTCTATCGATTATTTTTTAGAAAGACTATATTCATTTTGTTTTACAATTTTACCCCCATTCTTGCTTCCCACTCCCCACCCTCCACAGAAGGCCTTCTGCTATTATTTACATTGGTTCCACCTTATGCCTTGTTCTCAGTTGAATGTGATGATAGAGAAATCGTATCCTTAAGGAAGGAAAATAAAGTATGAGATAATAATATTGCATAATAAGATAATTTTCCCCCTAATTTTCCCCTAATATAGTCTTTGGTCTTTATACAAAGTCCATAATTCTTTCTCTGGATACAGATGGTATCACCTTTAATTTTAAAAGAATTAACTTATTATATAATTTTGCTATCTCTTATATTTTATTTTTCTTCGTTAAGGATATGATTTCTCTCTCATGACATTCAACTTAGATCAATGTATACCCTGGAAACAATGTAAAGACTAACAGACTGCCTTCTGTGGGGGGATGGAAGTGAGATTAGGAGAAAAATGTAAAATTCAAAATAAAGTAATTAATTGTTAAAAAGAAAATATGATCACAGAGATTCTTGGAATGACTTACTTAAATTGATGCACAGTGAAGTGAGTAGAACCAGAACAATGATTCATAAAATTAAAAAAAAAATTTAAGATCTTTGAAAGACTAAAAACTCTTATCAAAACATTCTGTAATGATGATTCTAGAGTAGTGATGATGGAACATGCTACCTACCACTGGACAGAGAGATGAGGAATCCAGTACATGACAAAACATATTTATGGGCATTGGCTAATATGTGAATTTGTTTTGCTTGTTGATACATATTTGAAATGAGTGTTTTATTTTTTTTAATGGGGGAATGAATTTAGAAGAAAAGAAAATTAAATATTTATTCATTGAAAAATTATTTAAGAAATTAATGTATGATGATTCCAGAATTCAAGGTCTGGAGTTCAAATACTGGCTTTCTCCATGACCTGAGACAAGTCACTTAACATTGTGGTGTTGGTCATCTCTAAATGAAGGGATTGGACCAGAACTTGCCCTTCTAAATCTAAGATCTAATTCCTAATATATAATTTCCAAAACATGCGTACATACACAGACACACTATTATCCCTTGAGACTGGAGATCTCAAGGGCCTCAATAGCAGCATATAGAGAATGCTCTAAGATTTGTAAAGTGTTTTCTCCTTATTTTCATTTCAAGCTTTAGCTATTCCCCCCCACTGAGTCCAGCACAGTGCATATAGGAGATACCCCCTAAGTTTTTTTTTTTTGATGGATTTTCCAGATGACTACCAATATGATACTTAGCTCCTGCCATCATACTGTAACTCTATTGCAGCATTTCTCTCTATTTGCTGCCTTATCTCTGCATTCATTAATTAAAGCAATTAGGATAGAGCTTCTTTATATATCCATTCTAGCCTGAAAAAGCTGACAGTTCAATTGGATGCATCAGCGAAGTCCCTAAAGTTACAAGCTCTTATAATTAGCAATTGACTTCAGAGGATTTAACAACAATGACAAACATGCTCACTTTCCCAATCCTTGCTAATACAGAAAAATAATCATCTTTAATACACTGTATTAGTACCACAGACATAGGAATGCATCTAATACTCTTCTAACTTATGGATATACTCAGTTGTATGTGATTAAAAGATAATATATTAGGAAAAATGACTAAGCTAAAAAGCAGCAGAAAAAGCAGAAAAATGTCAAATGATGGGTAACTGATTTTTATAACTTCATTCTTAAATACTTGCTTAGTTTATTAAAAAGCTAAGGCGTTGAATTTGTCCTAGTTTAATTACTAGGAGATTATAAGCAAAATAGCTTTCCTGGTCTTTTGTTATCTTAAAGAAAGTATATTTTCCTTTATTAGAAATACCCATATCAGCTATACATTTCTACCTAGCATAGTGGTGAGAATATGAGGAAAAAATTCAGTTCAAATACAGCTCTTTGGCTTACTAGCTTTGTGATGCCTGACAAATAAAAACCACTATGAACCTCCTGTTTCTAAACTATGGAAGATACTGATCTGGTTAAATAGTATGTCTATGAGACTAAAAAAGAGAGAATACAGATTATAGCCATATGAAAATGGTAGCAGTGTCACTGGGAAACTAATGAAAATTCAAGTTAAAGATAAAAAAGGTAGAAATTCTTCTTGTGATCTTTTCTATCCCCTTTCAACATTTCCATTTTTTAATGAAGATTTTTTTTTCTTAAGAGTTTTCATTTTTAAACTAAATAAAACACTGGGGTGATGTCCTATCAACTCTAGAGGACAAGATGACATGGGTTCAAATTTCAACAATGATAGTGTAATTACTTGTGTTAACAAGAACAAAGCTAGCTAACTTTTCTTAGTTTTGAGTATCTGAGATATTATGGATGGAATGGGATATGCAATGTAGAAGGAATTCACATATTGATCAAAACAGAAATCATGATACAAAAACCAACTGCAACAAGAATTTACCAACTATTGAAGAAGCTCAAACTTTTTCACAAATTTTTCACTAATCCTGTAGCTACCATCAAACTAATTACTTTGCTGACTTTCTATCTTAATGGACATGGAAATAAGTTTATATCTGAAATAAAAAATATACCACTTAGGCCCCACTAAGGCAAATACAAATTGCTAGAGCAGAAAACTGGGAGTATTGTCAAAAGCTTGGATTCTAGTCTCAGATCATTCACAGTGAACTTGAAAATGTCACTTTATCTCTGTAAGACTTGAATTTCTCATGGGAAGGGTGGATAGATTTTTCTGTTATCCTAAAGATAAGCAATTTTCAGAGACTTATTTTGAGAGGAAGATGATCTCTAAGGTGAGAAGATATTCTTCCTTCCAAGGTTCCTACACTGAAGAAATTACAGATCCACACAAGTCTCTCTCTTATCTACCTACTTACATTTCTATGATATTGAAATTGGTAAAAGAAAATTTCTTTTTGAAGAAATTACTTAAAAGAACAAAGGCTAATATTTATTTTTAGTATCAGTAACACCAGCTACATTGCACAAAAGATCAGGTCAGTCCCTGTAATCTCAGCATTGTATCTCATTTTATTTGTGGAAGAGGAATGAAAGGGATGTTATCTAAATTCAGCTAGAGCAAGGGCTACATTGGCAGCCTCTTGTGGATTTGGAGACTTGAGTGTTAAATATCTGGTTCAAGTCCTTAGCCCCACAGGGGCCATCAGGGCAGCTCCTCCAATAAACTTGGTGGAAGCTGAATGTGCAGGAAAGTTTATATTTTGTAAGCAAAGAACAGACAGACATGACTACCAATTCCATTTATCTATCTCAGTTTCAATTATGCTTTCTCTGGGGATAATGTACCAATAGTGCTAAAATTTTGGTCTGGTCAAAGCAGAAAAGAATTTTAAAACAATGATAAAAGGCATATAACCTTAGGGGAATGGCTTTTAATATAAAACTTGACATGAATTTCTGGTCATGTGTTGGTTCCAAGTAAATAGAATTAAAATGTTAGAGCCAGAAAGGGATGTTAGAGACCACCAACTCCAATACACCCATTTTATAAGGAAGGAAGCCAAAGCTTAATATGATAAAATGACTTCATCAAAATAATACAGTGAATTATCAGCAGAGACAGAATTAGAATACAGGATTACTGACTCCCAGGTGAAGTCTTTTCTCTGTTACATTGTTCAGTCTATCAGAAATTTTTTTAAGTCTATTGTTGAGCCCTGATTGGGAGGATCAGTGTTGTTGAGTTCCAAGAGACCCAAATCTAACTCGCTTCTGTCTGCCTGAGACAAGGAGAGCTGGAGTCCAATGTTTCTTACCTTAGTCTACTAGAACCTCAGAAATTCCAGTCAGAGTCCAGTGGGGCACAGATGTCTGAACTTAGTTTTAAGAGAAATGTTCTAGGTGGAAAACCAAATTATCCCTGAAGTATGTGGTGAGTGTCTACAACGGATGAGAGAAAAAGAAAATCCTAAATAACAGCAACCTTGTCAATACATTGTCAGATGAGCTTTACTGTAAGAACTACGATGATGATGATAATGATGCTTGTTCTTTGGGATTGAAGAAGACCATGACTTCAGGAGAGGTGATACCGTGACAAGGACATGACTTGGATTCTGGTGAGGGGTGGGGGCCTGTGCTTAAGCCTCCATCCCCCCTTTCTCCTCCACAGCCACCTCATTCCAGTGGCCAGATATGAATCAGAATGACTGGGGATGGCCCTGGATGCTAGGCAATCAAGTCTAAGTGATTTGCCCATGGTCACACAGCAAATAAATGTCAATTTTAGAGATTGGCTTTGAACTCTCAACCTCCTGATTCCAAGGCCAGTGCTCCATCCACTACATTAACTCACTGACCAACTGATGAAGGGGACTATCAAAATTATAAAAGAGACTTTCAGGATGCAGAGATTCAGGCTACAGAATCAGACATAGTTTTGTGGGCAAAGTTAATGAAATAATTTATTTTGCTTAACTGTGCACATTTACTACCAAAAACTTTCATACTTTTTAAAAAAAATTACATGGGGGTGAGATGGAAGGAAACTATATATCTGTTCATTTTAAAAGTTTATTTTTAAGAATGGAAGAGATCTAAGAAATTAACTAGAACTTATTCCTTTTGTGATGATGATGAGGAGGATGAGGATGAGGATGGTTGTGGTGACTACAAGTGGAATTTAATTTCCTTTAAAGTTTACAAAGAACAAACTCTTTAATTCATTCAAAACTCTTAATAACCCAATGAAGCAGATACTAGAGGTATGCTTGGTTTTATTTCCATCTTTTAGGTGAGACACCTCTGGCAAAGAAAATTGCTATGTGACTTCCTCATAGTAACAAGATAATTAAGTGTTACAGGCTACATCCAGGTTTCTTTTTAATGCTAAGTCTGGACTGTGATAGGACTGTGATTGGACTGGACTGTGACTACACTACAGGGTCTGAACTACTGTAAAATGATGATTAATGGAAGAGCTAGGATGAGAATCCCGATTTCCTGAACCCCCTCTCTCCAGGTTCATATTTTCCCTCTTACATAATACCAGAATTGGTAATAAAGCTCTAAATAAGCAAAAAAGTAGTCACCAATACAAAGAAACGAAAAGGGACTATGATAAAAATCTCAAATATGGGGTCATAAATTCATAGAAAGAAGACTGGGTATGGGACACAAAAGTGGAGGCACTGAGATGGAGAGAAAGGAATGGAAAGGAGGAAAGGAAGAGTGGTGGAAGTGGAGGGAAGAAGGGAAGCACTTTAAAACCTATGGGATACTTTTGAGAGAGTGCTTTACCTGAGTCAGGAAGAAATGAATTTATATTCACCTTCAGGAACTTATTAGTTATGAGACCCTAAGCATATCGCTTGAATTCTGTTTCTCAGTCACCACAAATTAAAATGAGGATAATAACAGCACCTATTTCCCAGGAGTTGTGATATCAAAGAAATAATATTTATAAAGTGTTTAGCACAGTACCTAGCATAGAGTAGATGCTACATAAAGAGTAGATTGTTATTATTATAAGAACACGAACAAGTCTAGGTATCCACTTATATATTCATAGAATTGTTGATTTAAAATAGGATGTAAATTTATAGGTTATCTAGTTCAATGCCTTCATTTTACATATAAGGAAACTGTGACCCAGAGAGATTAAGTGATTAGCCCTATGTTCTCAGAGGCAATCCTCGAACCCAGAACTAACATTTTTTTTCACTGAATCATCTAATTTTATTTCTGCTATACCACAATACATTCCCAGTGGGGCTTGATTGTTCAAGGTATTGGTGAATTTCCTTAATTATGAGAATCACTCTCATTGGCTGGATCTGGTGGCAAAGTTCAAAATTGATAAAACGGAGAATAGTGATACAGATCCTATCTCTGCTTGTGACTAGAGTTGCCATAGGGGTTTTGTCTTGTGAATTTTCTATGATTGTTAAGAACTTGTAGTTTAGGTGATTGGGAAATTGAAATAAGAATCCAATCTGGTATCTATTCCAATTATCATTTCTCATTTTATAATTTCATACCCCAAGAAACTAGAAGAAAGAAAGAGGACACTGAAGATTGGAGAGAGAATGTCATAAACATATTTACATAGTCACAGTGAAGGGGGACTGTCCTTACTTGAAATTTAGTCCAAGTTCAACCTTACTGGAGCTAGAGGAAAGATTTCTACAAACCCTCCAGTTTTGGTGAGATTCAAAATCCTTCAAATATATCTCTCTTGATCCCTTCTTTTCCTTGTCCTCTATACTATTTTGCTTGGTAATTTCATCAGCTTCTATGGCTTCAACCAGCATCTTAATTCAGATGACTCTCACAGCTATTTGTCCATTTCTAAAGTTGCTCTCAAACTCCAGTTTCAAATCTTGAACTATGACCCAATCTTCAATTGGATGTTCCATTGACATCTTAATCCCAACTGTCCCACCCAAAGCCTCCTCTTCCTAATTTCTCCACCACTGTGCCATGTTTCAGGCTCATAAACCTGGTATCATCTTTGACTTGTTACTTTCTCTTAATTCTCATATTAAATCAGGGGTCAAGATCTGTCATTTCTACCTTCAAATCTCTGGTATATTCCCTCTTCTCTCGGGGTTTATACATTTCATTCTCAGGGTGCTAAAAACGTCACCACCACGATGAAGGCACTAGCCACTTCACATCTAGATTGCTGCAATAGCCTGCTAGTTATTCTTCTTATCCAAAGTCTCTTTCCACACCAGTCTATGCTTTACCTAATTGTAAACTGATCTTCCTAAAGCACAAGTCTGTCTTTCACTACCCTCCCCCATCATAAAGTTAACTCTAGTGGTTCCCCATTTGCTCCAGGGTCAGAAGAAAATAATCCGGTTGCTTTCCTTCTGAGATTATCTGCAATTTATCCTGAGAAATAATGTATATAGAGTTGTTTGAATATTGTTACCTCCTACATTGGACTGTGAGTTCATTGAGAAAAAGATTGTTATTTCTTTCTTTCTATCTCTAACACTTAGCACAATAGCTAGCTCATTGAAGGACTATATATATATATATATATATATATATATATATACATATATATATATACATATACACTGAATGATTGGCATTTTAAAGGCCATTCCTCTGCTACGAGAGGATGTGGTGCAGTGGATAGAGAAATGGACTTAGACAGAAGGTCTGGGTTGAAGTCCTGCCTGTGCATAACCTTAGGCAAATTATTTAACCTGTAACCTCTAATAAAAAGCAGCTCTCTTAAATAAGAATTAACATTTAAAGGACAATCACCTATTGGCATAGGTAGAGGGAATTGTCTATATTGATTAAAATCACTGGTCTGGTAAAGAAAAAAATCATATAAAAATCAAGTGAATTTGAATATCAAATGTATCAGTTACTACTATTTGTTTTGCTAATTTCTTTTTTGTGATTGTCATTTATGAAAAATCACTTAATATATCAAGAAAAATACAGTCATAAGAGCTATCCATCCAACAAGCTGTCTCTTATGTACATGTTAATTAAGTTCATTCAAGTTTCCTTGACTGATATAACCAGGAGGGTGAGTTTGTTCAAAAAGTTCTCTAATGCTCAATAGCAAGTGAAACAAAACAGGAAAGTTTTCCTAGCAAATGGGTCCTGTGCCAAGTCAAAACAGAATATGGTTTCTCTTTGGATTTTACTAGATTATGCATGGCAATGCACTGATTGCATCATCTCAAAAAATGATAGACAATTCTCCTCAATGTAATCCACAGGCTCTCAACAGAGATTAGCCACATGGAGAAAAATATGAAAAAGAAACATGATATTGCCTATATTATGTGAGGGGTTAGATGGACAGCCCATTTCATTGACTACATAGATAGCTCATCAGTACATACATCTTGGACAGATACTACAAATGGAGAGCACTTGGGCTCAGAATTGAATAGAGGCATCAGGTCTATTATCCTTAGAAGATTATATAGTACTTTCAGTAATACCAATCTCTTCTCTGAAACAAAAATCTCATCTGTTTTTTAAAATGTGAATATTTTCAAGGTATTATTTTTAGCCATGGATTATGGAACAACATAATCTCCAAGGAATAAAATAAATACAGGTAACCACAAGGGCACTAGAAATACGTGGTGGGTATAAATAGAGTATAGCATATTACGCAGGGCAGTTTGTCAAAAAAATTATGATATATAATCTAGGACATAAAAGGATGAGGCAAAAGAAAAACAATACCAAAAAACCCTCAAGGAATTTGGGGTCAAAGTAACTATATTTGAATCCTGACTTGCTTCCTTAATATAGAGAGAACAGTGTTATGAATAGAATACTGAACATGGAAACAAGGGAGCTCTGAATTCAAGACATACTTCAGACACTAGGGGAATGATTTAATCCTTCTACATCTAAGATTCTTCAAATATAATGGTTAAACAAAAATGTTCCTAAGGACTTTACAGTCCTAGGTCTAGGATTCAATTTTTTTAATGTTGTACAAATGACTACTCATCTGGGAACATAATAAATCCCTTTCCAGTTCTAAGTGTATGAACCTATGAAGATAATGATGATTTTTAGAAAGACTGAAATACGACTATATAGATATTAAGGAAATTTTAACTATAAATCTTTGCTCCTACAATGGACCAAAAAGGAATCAGTTTGGTTATGTATCTTCCTGAAGAGCTAAAAGTTGGATCTGTGGAATATTAAATATCAAGTATTAAAAGACCAAAAGGAAAGCTTCTAATACTTTGGGTTCACCATCTATGAAGAAATGATTTTTTTGTTTCTTTGTTTTAAAGACATAGACGAGGATTGAAAACAAAGAGAATGAATGGTTATGTTGTATATGAAGACAGAATACCCAGCTGTGAAGGCCTTGTTCTATTTAACTCCTGAGGGCAAAATCAGGAACAGAGGTGCAAGTAGTGTAAAGTTAAAGAAACTCCTCTAATGATTAAAGCTGTTCAGCAGTAGAATTCGATGATACTGAATGAATTGTTCCTCCCATTAGATGTTTTCGACAGAGGCTGGATAGCATCTTGTTAGGTAATTCGCAGAAAATATTATTTTTGTAGATATGGGTTTGAATCAATGACTCTGAGGCTCCTTCCCACTGACATTATGATGCTTTGAAAGCATTGAACCTTCCAAGTAGTGACATGAGTTATTAACAAATCAAGTGCAATTCACAGAATCCCAATGGTTTCAGTATTAGAGGTAAAGGGGAAGAGGGATGAAATTCATATTAAATCAATAATAAGACCACAGTAAATTATGTGGCATAATAGCTCTAAAAGGAGCAGTTTAACACTGCTTATGAGCTTCAAGTAACCTTAGAGGTAGCTTCTCATAAAACCTAGGACTCATTATTATGGTCTCGACACATGCTCAGAAGTAATTTGTTGTGTCCCCCAACATCAAAGAAATTCTTCCTTTTTCATTTATTTATCACTCTAGACAGGAAAAGCAAGTTCTCATCCTGCTTTTCGACATCTCATGATGTTGTCCTGGGTCCATTCAATCATTCAGCACCTGGACTTGTCAATGTTAGCTATCTCAATTACAAGTACATGCTGGACTTGCAATCTTTTATAAAACTGTTTGAAATACAGGTGCTCTATCAACTCCCTGTGCTTTGTTACAGGTCAGTAAGGTTTTGTGTCTTTCTAGTCTTTTGGAGGTGGGAGAAGTCACACAGAGGGAAGCAACTTTATGAATCCTTTAGTAGAACACCCGTCATTTCCAAAAGAGCAAACAGATGTACACAAGACAGGAAAGAATTATAATTAGCACAAGGACTTGATCTGTGATTTAATTGAGATGGGAAATTCCTGAATTTGGAACTCACTCTACTAATGTATGTCAACACCTCTCCCCTAATTTAGAGTTTATGCTCTAAAGCACAGAGTGGCTAAGGCTCTTTTCCAGGGCTTTCCAGCTTCAAGATCATGTCAATACCCACTCTACTACACAGATTATCCTTTATTTATGATATGCCATTGAATAAACAAAAATATTTCACAAAAATTAGGGAGAAAAACAAGCTATAATTTGAAAGAACAAAATTTAAAGAGCAAAAATATTAGATATTCATTGGAAGGAAGATCCATTACTAGAGAAGAGCTCAAAGCTAGCTACTCTAATTTAACTCTTTTCTCAAATTAAGAAAATGAAGTTCAGGTCAGCGAAGGGACTCCCAGGTTCAGGCAGGTCATAGGCATGAGAGATATGATTGGAACTTGGATCCTCTGAGTTCAAAGTCAATGGTCTTTTCCTTTTATATCATGCTATCTTCTGGTCATCTTATAGGAATCCAAATGATATGATGACATTTATGTATTTTAAAATGATAACCTCAGTACTGACATCTTGCTCTAAATTATGTTTTATATTAGAATAATTTTACTTATTATAAATTTGGAGAATATGGCATAAGGAAAAGAACACTGGATTAAGATATATGTACTTGGGCCATTCTTAAGATCATGAGCTAATCCTTCCACCTCACAGTCCTCAATTGCCTCACCCTCACCTTAAAATTGAGAGGGTCAGATTAAATCAACTTTTAAGTCTCCTTTAGAAGGAATATTGCATTATTCTAGAAGAAAATCAAGTCATAACATTAAAGCCCAAGAATAACCATGTACTTGGCGGGAGGTTAGGAGAAAATAAAAGAACCCTGGAATTAAAGCATTGAAAATGCAAACTCAGAATGATGACACATAATACATATTTCAAAATAATGATATATCCTTATTATATTCATGTGCCTATGATGACTGGGACCACTACAGATTTACATTATCTAATCTCAACTAGACCCTTGTTGTAGAACAGCAATCGTTTTGCTTCTCCATAATTGATTCTCTCCACAGTAGCTATTCTAAATCTTGCCTCTCCTCAAGCTTCTTCCCATATCATCTCAACCAAAGATCTCATTGCATACTTTATTTCAACAATAGCTCCCTCTTTCCCCCTTCTCTTTCTCATATTCATCAAAGATCACCTCCCCACCACCAATACTCTACCCCTCACACATATACTTTTATTTCTTTTATTCTAGTCTCAGATGAAAAGGTAGCTTTTCCCCTTTGCTAATGCCAAGAGCATTACATGTAATTTTTATATCAATACCTCCTGTCTTTTCCAACAAGTTACCCCTATTCTCATTCACATTTCCTCTCTAATCTTCAATTAATCCTTACCTACTGATTCCTTACCTGTTTCCAACAAAAAAATACCCAAACCTCAATTATCCCTAAAAAAAAAATCTCTCAATAGATTCGATTATCCCTGTTATTTATGAACCTATCTCTCTCTTCCCTTTCTTGTGTAGATGCCTTCAAAAAGACATCTAAACTTAGGGTTTCCACTTCCTCTTTCCTCATTCTCTTCTAAAGAAAAATGGAATCTGACCTCCTCATTCATTCATGGCAATTCTTTCTAACTTTAGTAATGATTATTTCTGTATCTACACACATAAAGAAATACATATATACACATATTATTTTTACATGGACATGATTTTCCAAGCATTAAAAATGTACCCTCCCCCCTCCACCATTAAAAAAATAGAAAAAAGTTACAAACATGTATAGTCAAGAAAGGTATTTTTTTTTTGGATTGGTTGTGTCCAAAAAGAAATTTGACTAACTCAGTAGTACTCTGACTCCTTCATCTCTCTCTGTTGGAGTTGAGTAAGTGGTTTTAGCATGTATCCTCTGGAATCAGGATTGTAAATTTTGCAAATTGAAGTTCCTAATTCTTTCAAAATTGTTCATTTTTACCATATTGTTGTCATCTATAAATTATTCTCTTGGTTCTATTTACTTCATTTTGCATAAGTTCATATAAGTTTGCCCAGATTTTTCTGAAACCATCTCCTTCATTATGTTTTTTGCAGTACATTTGTATTTTATCATATTATTAAACCATTTTTTTAGCCATTCCCCAAATGACAGCCACCCTCTCAGATGCCTATTCTTTGTCACTAATCAAAGGAAGAAAACATTTTGTACATCCTTAGTTGGAGTTTATTTAGCTTAGGACAAACTGTAAAAATATGGCATATGTCATGATTTTCATGTCACTGTTATGCAGGGATTATGCTATTTTACTCTGAATCATTCTGATTTTAGTAAATATACCAATGAAATGAGTACCTAATGATTTTTTTTCCTTAAAATTCATTTAATTCACTGTATTTACAAAAAAACCAGGACATACATCACTTTTAGAATGAGGAGAGAAGCATTTTATAAGTTAAAAAATGTTGAATTTCTAAATTGCCTAATAGGTTATTATATCCAACTATTGGGTAATTCTACAACACCAAAAAATCTCTAATCTTATAATTTTTCAAATAATGAATGCATTCACAGAAATTCTACTAATATTTCATTCTAATTTATTTTTATTTATTTTATTATTATAGGCAAATATAATATTCAACGTGCACTTTTTTATAAAATTTTCTACCTCCAATCCATTTCTCCCCCCCACCAGGATAGCAAGCAATCTGATGTAAGTTATACATGTACAATTTTGATACACATATTTTCCATGCCAAATGATCTGTTAATTGTCAAATCTGATGGCCTCTAGGCATCCCTGTAGCATTTGACTTTGTTGAGGACCATTTCTGTCCTTAAGAGAATCACCCCTCTCTGAATTTTTTTTAACAATGCTCTCTTGCCTTCCTACATGCCTACCATTTTTCACTTATTATCCTTTGACGGACCATCTTCCATATCATGCCCAATAAATCTCATTACAACCCAAAACTCTTTCCTGGGTTCTCTTTTGTTTTGTACCTCTATTGTGTTAGTTGGTGACCTTATCAGGTCTTATGTGTTCACTTTATGTCATCTTTATGCAGTTGATTCCCATTCTTAGGTAATCATTCCATTATCATCTATCATTGGTTATTTTATAATTAGATGATATATAAGTATCTTAAACTCAACAAAAGCAGAACTTATTTTCAATTTCCCTAGAATCTATCCTTATGAAATTTTCTGTGACCATCAAAGATACCACTATCCTTTTAAGCACCCAGGTTTGAAATTTCAGTACCATCCTCTACTCTCTCTTTAACTCATATAATATCCAATCAATTACCAAATCTTGACATCCTTATTTTCACAACATCCCATGATTATGTCCTCGTTTTTACATTTATAAATTAGCATCTTAGCTAGCTCAGGTTCCCATTATATCTCAATAACCTTCTAATTTCTTTCCATGCTTCAAATTTCTCCAAACTTCTATCTATCCTCTCCTCCTCCATTTCCTAAAGAGACTATGCTACCCTACCTACTCAAAATCTAGTGGCTATCTATTTTGTTTCTATGATTAAAAAACAAAACCACAAAATAAGCAACAACAAAAACAACAAAATCTCATCCATTTGGTCTTCAAATTGCTTCACTCCCTTTACTAAATTATTAGATCCACTGCAACTGTCCCCAGTTTCTATCAGAGTTTCTGAGATACACATCTAAACAGTCTCAGCATGGTGAACTAGACACCTTCAGTTAGTCCTTCTGTCACCTCCCTAGTTGATAGTTGGGGAAAAAACAAATGTGGTGAGGATTTTTAGTTTTGAACTGCATGCTCTAGTATGAATTGTGTTTATGAATATGAATTAATAATCAGTACCATTAGCTTCCTACGCAATAACAGAAAGGGCTCTTGGCAACCTGCCCAGAGCAGAGCTATATGAAATAACTTCATGTGAAAAAAAAAACATACTAATTCCCCCATCTAAAATCTCTGGGAAAAAAATCAAAAATTGAAAGTGGTAAAAGACTTTCTATGAAAGCCTGGCCTGGATCATTTATTATTCTAATCTGAGGGTTTTGAATTTTCTTATGTATTTCCCAATCCCTCAAAATTATTAGATACCCCTTTTGTGGATTCACATTTGAATCTCTTGATATTTGAATTTTTATTTTTTCTTCTTCATTCAAACATGAAAAACTCTGAAGACAACATCCTGAATACAGCTTAGGAAAGTAAAATTTCTCTTTGCCACATATTTCATGTTAGGGAAGGCCATTTTTTTTCATCTTCCTGCATGCTATTATATCTGCAAAATTCATTAAAAACCTACTAAGTTCACCCTCACCATGTTAAGCACATGTTAATCATAATAATGGATTAGGACTTTGTTAGCAAGAACATGGTCAGTCATTCCAGAATGTCAAATGAAAGTATCATATGAGAGCAACACATTAGCAAGACTGAAAATTTAGGTTAAATCTGGGTTGTAAAGGGTTTGACAAATCAAACATGGGAATTTATGTTTGATGTTAAAGGAACAGGAAGCTATTGGAGTTTACTGCTACATCATTAGGCTTGGCTTCAGAGACAGAGTGGACATAGAAATGAATGGTAGTATAAGCCAAACTGGACTCCAAACAAAATTGGGAAATTGGTGAAAGATTACTTTGGGCCTTTCTGATCCTTCCTGGACTTCTTGTCCTCATATCCCTTATTCAATTTTCTCAGTAAAGGATCTAAAAAAAGCTTGAATAGCAATATAAGAGACAGATGAGGTTTGAATGTTACCTTTCCCATGGGCAGTTGCATTTTAACAAAAGACAAAGCCCTAGGCCAAAACAGATTTAAATCCCTCAGGCTTAAGTGTCAGCAACCTGGAAGAGTTGCTTACTTTGAAGATGGTGGGATAAGGAAACTTTCTAGCTTTACCGAACAAATAGTATATAGTCACAATTCCTCCTAAGGATAAGGCTGACTTCTGATTATCTTACCAAGTGCAACTGTAGAAATGGCTGGGGGAAGAGAAGATTAATATTAACAATAACAGATGTGATATCTGCTTTTCAAAGCCCTTGACAATCCTTTAAATTCAAACTCAAGTTTCAGTGAGAAACCTATCAAATTGATGACAGAAAGGAAAAACATAGATCATTCTTTAAACAATCTCCCTTCACTTTGCTCTGAAATCCTACCCCCTAGATGATTAGTGTCCCTAAATCATTCTCAACAGTCACATCATTGCTAGTCCCATGTCAGTGTTTCTCATGGAAGCTTAAATGAAGGTGGGGAAGAGACCATCTAATTATAAACCTCATCTTGGGTCTCCATCATGCTTGAAGTTATGATATAAACTAATGGCCACAGGCTATTAATTTGAGTATCCAAATGCTCTTAGGAATATGTTACTTCCAAAATCCATCCAAATACAGAAACTCCAACATCAATTACCCAGCTGTTCTATAGTTCTACCATTCTCTATAAGAATCAAGTTGTAACTTTCTTAAATGTGGGCAGCAGCTGAGAAAAACAGCATAACCCATATGTGAACTCAACCCTTCCTCTAGTTATCTCCTCTCCTCTACCCTTAAGCACCACTTCCATTTCTTTCTTTTTTTTTCCTTTCCTCCATCTTTAATTTTTTCCAAGGGAGTCTATTACTGGAGAAGCTCTCTGAGGTTATCTGCATTTGTGTTCTTTCTTAGATGTAGATTATAAGCAGAAAAGAGTGATGGTTATGAAAAGGTTGTATTTGACTTAATAACTTAAGTTTTTGCGACTTCAAAAATGAAACATGGCAAGAATAAAGCAAAGGATACTTGACTTGGAGTCAGGAAAACTTGAGTTCAAATCCTAACTCAGATACATATCAACTAAATGACACTGAACCAGTCATTTAAACTCTGTTTCCAAGTTTCCTCTTTTGTAAAATAAGGGAGGTTTGACTTAATAGCCTTTAAGATTCTTTTCAGCCTATGATCCTGGATGCAGCCTAATGATTGGAGAAAATAATTGTTAAGATTGATGGGAATATTTGGTATAGTAGAAAGATTGCTGCATATGAATTTTTTAAAATCATAGTTACTATAGGTCGTATTTTAAGTAAGACTCTAAAAGTCTCTTATTCTTACTTTCTCATAGATTAAAATAAACAATTTGCACTAGGGGACCAAAACAGATCCTTTTAACTCCTAAATCTATGATCCTTTTAAACAATTATAGCTGACATTCATATAACACTTTACAATCTACATAATTCTTTGATCAGAAGAAACTATCTAACAAAGCGATGAGTAGGTATCCCTCTTCCCATTTTACAGATAAAAAATTGCAGCTCAAGCTAACCTCTTTGAACTTAACAAGAATGAATCAACTTGTTCAAAATTTCAACTTGAACTCAGATATTGACTAAATCTTCTGACCCTTCCATTGAAACATTCTGACTCTTCTTTTAAAAAATGAGAAGATTGTGAGTGTAACATTTATTGTCTATTTACTATTGTAGTCAGCACTAGAAAAACTCAGTCTATAATGGTTTCTTCACAAACTTATATGACATAGAGAAGTATCACCCAGATGGTAAGATTAGAAGCCATGTTTTATTATGATAAATTAAATATTTTAAGATATTTAGTTTGGAAAAGAGAAGACAATAGTAAAATTCTATTTGTATTCAAATATTCAAAGGACTGTCTTTTGCCGGGGGCAGTTAGGTGATACGATGGATAGGATATCAATTATGAAGAGAGAAAGATTCATCTTCCTAAATTTAAATCTGTCCTCAGACACTACCTATGTGACACCAGGCAAACCCTATTTGCCTCCATTTCCTATTTGTAAAATGCGCTAAATAAGATGATAAACCATTCCAGTATCTTTGCCAAGAAAATCCCACCTGGGCCCAGAAAGACTGAAACAACTCCACAACAACCTATGCAAGAAAGATTATAGGGTCATAGATTTATAGGTAGAAGGACCTTAAAAACAATCTAGTCCACCTACATCCTCCCAATTTTTACCCGAGGACAGGTAAAGGCCACAAAGGTATTTAGGTAACTGAAGTAGGATTTGAACCCTAGTCTTCCTGTCTCCAAGACCAATGGCAAGCCTCTTTCAAATTTATTCTATTTGGTTTCAGTGGGAAGAAGTAAAACCAATGTATTAAAGGGAAATTGAATTTGGTTCAAAATAAAGGTAAACTTTTTTTTTTAATTCCAGATCAGGGATTTTATTGGCACAAAAAATTCTCTGTAAGAGAACCATCTCTATCAGTAGAGACTGACAAATGCTGTTCAATATATAGTTCTCAGAGAATTGCTTGGAGGCAGTGGAAAATTAAGGCACTTGCCCAGATTCACCTAGAAGGAATATGTCAGAGGCATAATTTGAATCAAGTTATTAATTTGAGTATCCAAATGCTCTTAGAAATATGTTATTTCCAAAATCTTTAAGTTAATTACTTGACCTTAAATTAAATCCTTAATTCCTTGACCTTAAGTCAAGTTCTCTATGCACCTTATAATACTTCTACTTTCTTGGAGTGGCCAAAGAATGGAAAATCAAATATTGAGAGAGACAAATTTAACCACACTGGATATCTTCAAATTTGTGAAAGATGACCATTTCCTACATATGTTATAAATGGAATTCATGATTTAAGTAATGGTTAAAGTATATTACAACATTTTTAACAATTTCTTTCTTAACACTGTTCTTTGTTGATTTTCAATCTTTCATATGTTCAGTGATTTTTTTTCTTTCTTTTTCAACATGTCCCAAAGCCAAACATTGGTCATTTCCAAAGAACCTGTGATGTATGTTACATATTAAATAATGTCTCATTCTCTTAGGTTCATATTACCCTAATTAGATGCAATTAGATGATACATTCTTTGACAAACTAGCATGCATTCAGGCTTGAAATCTTTCTACAGTTCCCAGTAACACAATTTTACATTGTTAGCAATGAATGACAAATTAGTTTTCCAAGAAAATATGTTATCAAACATGGAACTATATTCAATAGTCACCTCATATCAATTAGAATTTAGAAAATGTCTATTTCAACCATTCAATCATTTCTAATCCTGAACCTTCTCCATTATACTAGATACTTTCCTTTCATTAAGTCTTGAAGACAGTCCCTCTAGAAACAAATGAACAAATTTGGAAGTTGCTTATCTAAAGAAATGGAGGATTTGAATAATCCTTTCATTTAGTTTTCTAAGAATAGTTTTTGAATACTTTTTTTTTTTTTTGCTTTTGCAAGGCAATGGGGTAAAGTGATTTACCCAAAATCACGCATCTAGGTTAAAATTAAGTGTCTGAGTTCCTATTTGAACTCAGGTTCTCCTGACTCCAGGCCTGGTGCTCTATCCACCATGCCACCTAGCTGCCCCCTCGCTGCCCCCTCTTGAATTCTTGAGAGAGAGAGAAAACGTAGGGAGAAAATATAAGCTCCCTCTCAACCTCTAGACTTGTATGGAGGTTAAGTGAAAGTATGGTGTTAAGTGGAAGACTGTCCCAGATATTAGGAGACAGAACACCAGGATTTATAGACATTATATCTAGACTTAGGGCTACTGCCAACTTGATGCTTCTTGATTGTTACTGAAGTTCAAAAATAGAAAAGATCCTGAGTCATACTGGAGATGGTAAAGAGGAAAAACCCTTACTAGAGAAAATCCCTAATTGAGAACTTTATGATTAAGACTATGCAGCAAGAACCATCAATTTCTTGCTGTACAGTGATAACTATAGAATTTTCTCCCTCTATAGTGAAGAAAGCAAATCTTTGACATGAGGGTTTCACCTTGTTTGACCAATTAAGAGAGAAAGTGAGGACTTCTGACAGGAAATGAGTCTTTGATTCTGTTTTGTTTTTGTTTATTTTTTGAGGTGAGAGTAATCTTTTTTTCAATTTTATTTTCCCCAGATACATGCAAAAACAAGTTTCAACATTGACTTTAAAACCTTGAGCTCTGAATTCTTTCCATTCTTCCCACCTCAATATCCCTCAATGAGAGAGCAAGCTTGCTATTTGATATAGGTCATGAAAAACATTACCACAATAGTCATGTTGTGGTATACCCAGGAAAAGAGAAAACCTTAAGAAAAATACTGTAAAAACATGTAATAATCTGTAAGTTCTGTTTTGGGGATGGATAATATTCCTTACCATAAGTCCTTCGGTTTTGCCTTGGGTAGGTAATTCACAGCTTATCATCCTACACTTTGTACATTATAAGTTTCCATTGCATCTGATCATTTAAGTTGTTTTTGTTTTTGCTGAGAACATCCTGATTTACATTTCTTATAACAGAATAGCATTTCATCATAATAACATATCACAATTTATTCAGCCTTTCCCCATGCAATTGGTATCCCTTCAACCTCCAATTCCTTGTGATCAAAAAAAGAGCTGTGATAAATCTACATATGTGTCCTTTTCTTTCTTTTTTTACTTCCTCTGGAATATGGATCTGATGGAGGCATTGCTAGATCAAAGAGTAGGCATAGTTTTATAGCCTTTTGGATATAGTTCCAAATTGTTCTACCGAATTGTTGGATCACGTCAACAATTTCAACAATGCATTAATCTCATTTTTCCTCATCCCCTCCAACATGTCACCTTCTTTGTCTGTCTTATTAGCAAATCCAGTAGGCATAAGGTAGTACCTCAGAAGTGTTTCAACCTACATTTCTCATATGGTGACAGACAGTATTGATAATCTTATCTAAAATTATTCATATCTTTTGATCACTTATCAATTGATAAATGGCTCTTATGTTTTATACTTTTTCCGACCTCACTCTCATTTCTGTTCCTGATTTTTTCTCTACCTCTTACTTAATTTTCAAAATTCTTTTTGAACTCTTCTATGTCCTGAGACCAGTTCATAATTCTCTTAGAGGCTTCTGAGTTTGTATTTTTATATGTTCCTTATGATCATATAAACTGTCCATGGTAAGATTTTGTTCTATTGTTTACTCATTTCTCCAGTCTATGATTTGATTTTAATTCTTTGTTAAGGTAGGGCTCTGCATGCAGATTGGAGAGCACACTATCCCACACTTTTAGGGGTTTTGCAGCTATTTTCAGAAACACTTCTAGAAACCAGGACATTTTTAATTCTTCCAAGGCTTTTTGATCTAAGGAGAGATTATGACCATTTTCCTGGCCTATGCTCTGTTCTGTGGGTGACCACAAGCAGTCCTTTCTGGAATTATGAGAAGGGTTCCTGCTCTGCAGTGGCTATAAATTCTGTTTTGCTTCTGCTCCGCCTTCCTGGGACAGGGTACCCAGAATGTGACCCAGATCTGAATATGGGTAAAGCAACAGAGTCTTGCCTCAGGATAGCAAAGGAACTCCTCTGTGATTTCCTTCCTACCCCCTTACCAACTAAGAACTTCAGAAGCAACTGCCACTAATGATTCAGTGACTCCCAGGGTATACTCCTCGTCTTCTGGGGTTTGGGTCCGCACTGGACTCTGCTTTAATCCCACCTAAGTGCAACAGACCTTTTCCTGCTGATCTTCTAAGTTGTCTTTGGCAAACTCTTGGTTGAGAGATCTGGAAACTGCCACCACTGCCACTGACCCAGTCATCCCACAAACTGTTTCTTGATTGCTAATGTTCCTAATCTATGGATTATATAGGATTTCTTATAAAGGATTTCTCCTTTCTTGTCTTGAGAAGTTCTCAGTTTCTCTCTTAATTGGTAAAACAATGTCAAATACCCATATCCAAAGATGTGGGTTTTTTTTTTCCCTTCACTATAGAGTGAGACAATTCGGTATTTCAAGATCTGTCCTGGCCTCCACTGCTCTAGGCTCCTCTCTCACTCCAGTGCTGCAGACTCTTCCTGCCAATCTCCCAAGTTGTTTTGGGCTGGAAAATTGTTTTACTCAGCCTTTTTCTGGGTTCTGTAACTCTAGGGTTTGATTAGACTCATCATTTACAGATATTTGTAATTATTTGGGGGGATTGTTCAGGTGAGTGAATTCACCCCTCTTTTTGTTTATTTTAATAAAATTTTGAACTATGTATTTGGGGTGATAAATAAAGTTATGAAAAACTTTAAAAGGAACCCCATATTAAAAGGTGATTAGGAAAGGATGAAGTGAAAGAATTTCAGGAATTGGGGAGCAGACTTACAAAGAAATAGAGACAAGAGATCGAAAGTTATGCATGAAACAAAAATAGGGAAGTTTTTCTAGATCTTTGGAAACCTGCAAAAGGGAGTGATGGTTAAGCAGACTTAGAATAAAAATTGAAGTGGTAAAGGATTTAAATTCAAAAAGCATTAGTTTTTCACTAGAAGATCAATAAGATACTATAAGTGCTCCTTGAGAAGGTAAGTGACATGGTAAGACCTCTGCTTGAGAAATATTTCCTTGACAGATGAGAGAATAAATGGGAGGTGAGAGAGTCTCAAGAGGAAGGGAGACTGAGAAGGAGTCTACTGAAACAATACAAGTGAGAGATTATGATGGCCTGAACAAGTGTTGTTAAGATAAAAGTAAAAAGAAGAGAACTGATGCAAATGATACTAAGGAACAAGAATTGTAGAATTTGTCAATAGAATGGATACAGGTGTGATGGGGCATAAAGAGTTGACAATAAATCCTAGGTTAAAAAACTGGGTGATTTGGTAGAGTTGGTAGAAGTACAAGAAGAGCTAAATTTAGAAAGAAAGAAAAATGTTTAATTTTGGACAAATTTAGTTGAGGTGCTAATGAGACACATGTATCAAGATGATCCAGAAGGTAGTTGGAAATATGAGTCAAAAGCTCAGTAGTTGGATGAGACCTCCATATGTAGTTTTAGGAGTCATCTAGATATAGATGATAACTAAACCTAATGAAGTCCCCAAGAGAGAGTATAAAGAAAGAAAAGTAATGGCCCCTGGACAGTCTTGGGATATCCTTGCTTATGGACCAGAAACAGAAGGATTATCCAATATTAGACATTAAGAAGGATCAGTCAGACAAATGGGAAGAGAATGAAAAATGAATAATGTCCAGAAAGTCCATAAAGAAAAGAATATACAGGAGGAGGAAGTGATCAAAAGTGTCAAAAATCATAAAGAGAAATCAAGGAAGATGATTTAGTATGAGATGAGAGCTTCCATCAGATTACAGGAATATGAGAGGTCAAGACAAGAGATTAAAGGTTATGAGTTTAGCTTGTTCTCCCCCCCACCCAGTAGCTTCAGGAGATGTTGGAGTTAAGTAAATTGTTTTTCAGATAGTACAAAATCTATCCATACTTATATGTAGTTGGGAAGAAGCCAGTGTTGGAAGATTAAAAATTGAGGAGAAAGACTGTTGACAGTGCAAGTTCCTGGAGAAAGTGAGAAAATATCCAGAATATTATGAGAAAATAAAAATTAGAGTCAGAAAACTGAGTGGATCTCAATGTTAGGGTTTCAGCAAATGATGTTTTGAATTCATTTTAAAAAGACATTCTCAAAATATTGATATGTCAATGGGCCAAAAGTTCATCTGTCCACTTAAATGACTAATATTGTCATTGACTTTGGGTTGTATAATAATGAAGGCCAGTAGTCTCAGATTTCTCTTCCAAACCAAATATTTCAATAGTTCAGAGTTAGAGGAACTATCTATTATAATCTAGTCATCACCATTTTAAGACCTTGAACAACTATTAAATCACAACATAACCTCAGCAAGAGAGCGACACTTTAATCTGGTTTTTGGCGTACTGCTTAGAAGTTGAGTGTTCTATCAAAGGCTAATGCAGCAGCATATGGTTTTTCAGCAGGTCAATGATTTGACAAATGGTCCTCCCCTGGGCTTGAGAAGCATCATCTGCAGATTAATAGTTACTGAAAGAAACTGCCTATGTAAGGGTTTGTTCACATGGATAAAGGGAAATTATTATATTTAAAGGCTGAAATAAAATAAACAAGGTTAGCAAGTTCACATTTCAACTTAAGGAATTCTCCTCTTTGTAATTATGAAGTCATTTGTTTTGATGCCCTTAATTGCTCTGTAAGAGGAGAAGTGGAAAAGATCAATGATGAGGACAAGAGAGACTGGATAAATGAAAAGACCGTATCAAAAAGGCAAACTAGCAACTTCAATTTTAGATTAGTAATTGATATGTATTAAGCACCCTGAATATATTTATATGTGATTTTACATTTTAATTGACTGATACATGCATGGACTAAAAGAAAGATGAAAATTAGCTTCTCGTGAGAGAAGTCCACAATAAGGAAATTTAAAAGATGTAAATAAGAATGTTTGAAATCCAATTATACACATAATAATTATGATTTTCCTTTGTGATCATCACAGTAAAGGGGTATATATTTTCACATATACATATATATTCATAACATATAGATATATTTTAAATCATGTAATTATTTTATAGGCATTTGTAATTCTTCTCTTCCACTTTTAGCTTTTGGCCATGTCATTTCAATGCCCTTACCTTTTTGCCAAGAAATGAGTGGTATAGTTCATCTTTATTTATCTAGACTTGTGATTTATTATTGCACGTTATCAGAATTATGAATTCTTTCAAAATTTTTTTCCTCTAGAATGTTATTGTATAAATACTTCTCCTGATTCTGCTCTGCCTCAGTTTATAGCTATCACTCTATCTGGTATCTCATAGACCAGTTCACTTTGTATCTTGCTACCCTGGTTTAAACTCCAAAGAACAAAATGCCATTACCAGGATAAGCTCCTTATTTCTAATCACCCATTTATGTGGCTAGCTCAAGTCTTCATTGTCTTTACACTTTATACCAAGCCCTCTTCCCATCCCAACCTCAGTCTCCTTTCTTCTCTGACTGGAGAGATGGAGGGTGAGGCAATAAACTCCCAATGCCTTATAGAGAACAGAAAGAGGAATTTTCAATTCACTCCACTTTGCATATACTGGTCTACCTGGCTTCAACTGTGGAAACAAAGACCTCTGCACCTAATAATCCATAGCATCCTGTTTCTCCTCACAACCACAACTTCCCTACTCCTTATGTAGACATTGAGAGTAGGTGCTGCCTCATTGCTATTATTAATTGTATACAAGTGCTTAGCACTGTATCTGGATCATGGTGAATACTTAACAAATTTTTATTTGATTGGATTGATTTATCAGATAAGTATCTATTGATCAATATATCAATCTGTCTACATTTATTTCTTCCCACATGTAATAGTTGAGCTATTCTAACTATTATGTGATTTAACTACCATTTTAATTATTTATTTGTTTTAAATATGACAAATATGCAATACAAGGAAGCATTCAGTAAAACAAAACTACTTCCAGATCAATAAGAATGGCTCATTGGAACAAGGATTTATGTTTTGAGCTTCAAAGGATTATAGAAAACAAATGATTTTGTCTGATAAGTCACTGAATTCAGCCACTTGTCTATGACATTTCATCTGAGTCATTTACATTATATTCAGGAAAAAGTAAAAGGCTAAGTTAAAGAATAGTTTTATGTTTTGTATCCTTCCCAAGATCAAAAATTCAGATTATTCCCATCAGATTCTCAAAGCACTCTTCTCACCCAGGGAAATAATGCCAAATGCATGGTTCTAAAAACTTTAGGAAAAGAATATGAGGATGATGCTTGTGAGACCTTTTTACTCTACACTATTAGATTCACAGAATTTTTTCTTTTCTTTTTAATTTATGAATTGACTACAGGAATTCTATGCCCAATGCTTTCATCTGTTGCTTCTAGGAATGAGATATTTGGAACTTCAAAGAGACAGCTGATGATTAGATTTAGAACTAGAGCTAGAGTCAGAAAACCTTGAGTTCAAATCAAGTCACAAACACTCGATGGATAAATTTAGTCAAAACATTTAATATCAATATGCCTCACTTTTCTCAACTTAAAAAAATGGAGAAAATATGGGAACTACCTCCTGGTTATTGTAAGGAAAAAATGAGGAAGCATTTATAAAAAAGGGTTCAGCATAGTATCTAACACAAGTTGGCATTATATAAATGCTTTCAAATGAAATCAAATAGAATACATAAATTATGTATTCTATTTACTCCAGAGTCTATTACAAGTAGGAATGATTTCATTGGTCATCAAATCTAATCTATGCAGAAGCATGAATCTCTCTACTACATTCCAGATAGCTGGTCGACTAGGTGCCATACTACCTTACTCACAAAGCAGCCACATAAACAGTGATATACAATTGAAATTTTAGAATTGTAGAATCTAATGTTGAATAAGACTTCAAAGACAACCTAGATCAATCATATTTCTTACCTAAGAATGACTTTTGCAAGATGCCTAACCAGTGGTCATTCAATTTTTCTTTCCTTTCTTCCCATAGGGAAAAAAGAAAGCTTTCTTTTTTTTTCTATTTTTGGAAAGATCTAGTTTCTATTATATCCTTGGCTGTTGTATGACTTTTACTCAGTGCTCCTAGTACTGTCATTTTGAGCTAGAGAAATGTTTATTTCTCTATCCATACCATTTTCCTACAAAATGCTGGTAGCCAATTATGTCTTCAAACATATATTCTCCAGGTTAGATATTTCCATTTATATCTTTAATTTTGCATGGGCTATGAGCTCCAGATGATTTTTGCCATTTTGTTTGTCATTCTCAAGAGTGTACACAGTCAATTATTCTCTTCTTTGAAATCATGATTTGGTCATTCAACAAATATTATTACTCCCAGATTAGCATCATTCATATATTTGATAAACATTCAAGTTGGTAGGAAAAAGATTTACTTTCAATTCAAAGTACATGCTTTAGACTTGGTAAATCAATAATGATCACAGTAGCTTTCACTTAATAATACAGTTGCTCAATACAAATTTCTTATAAGTAGTTACTCCTTGAATGTGAAGGAGATAACAATTGTTAGACCAATAATAAAAATATATATTCATATGAGCACGTTAAGGTTTAAAAAGCACTTTTCTCACCAAAAAAAACCCCATGGGAACAATTTGTATAGTACTGATAGTAAAAATGATGGTAGTACAGATTTACCAAATATAATCTTCCAGGATATACAATGGAATATCAGTGAAAGGGTAAAAATATTTATTAAGCACCTATGTGCTAGGTATTGTGCTAAGCATTTTATAAATATTATCTCATTTGATTCTTGCAATGACTGAAAGGTAGATGCTATTTTACAATTGAGAAAACTTAGGCACATAAAGGTTTATTGATTTCCATAGCTTATGAAGCTAGGAAATTTCCAAGATTGAATTTGAACTTGGGTCTTCCTGAGTCCAGGACTAGCATTCTATCCATTACAACACCTAGCTGGTATGAACGAGTTGTTCTTTGTGGTCTCTTCCAAACTAACTTGCTTTGTGTATAATTGTGGATCTACCAAGGTCAGATCAGTTCTCGGTGGAACAAATACCCATCTGAATGATATGACAGGGATTACTCCATTGGCACAAAGACACATCACTGTTTTCACTAAAGTTATTATCTTCATTTGAAAACCAAGCTCACATAGTTCTCCCTTGGATGCCATCCCTATTATTATCTGACTCTTAGAAACTTCTGATGAAAATGTCTGTCCATTGATGAACTCTTCCTCCTTGAAAATACTATTGCTTTTGTCTATACTATTACTTGGGTATTCATCCCCAAATGTCTTAGAATCAGAAAGACCTGACCTGAATACTAGTATAAACTAGTTAAGTCCAAGTCATTTAATTTCTATATGTCTAAGTTTACCAATCAGTAAAATGGCAATGATAATATCTACAATGCCCAGTTCAAACACTTGTTGTGAGAATCAAATTAAGGAAGATACATGAAATATTTTGTAAATAAAACTGTCATAAAATGCATTATTGATTTTTTTTTGGTTTTTTGCAAGACAATGGGGTTAAGTGGCTTGCCCAAGGCCACACAGGTAGGTAATTATTAAGTGTCAGAAGCAGGATTTGAACTAAGGTACTCCTGACTCCAGGGCTGATGCTCTATTCACTGTGCCACCTAGCTGCCCTAAAATGTATTATTATTAATATTATTGTTATTTTCAATGGAATATATCTCCAATTTCAAGAATTTTCTCCAGTGAAACTATACTTTGTTGTATAAGTGTGATGTTTGGTCCTTTGTTTGGCTATACACTCAATATTACCTATAATTCATTGAAAAGCAAAGTCATCTATCAGTGCTCAGTACTATAAGAGAAATAGGCCCTATAAAATATTTCTTAAAGTGGTCCTGGGCAGTTAGGAAGCACAAGAGACCTTAAGCTCTTAAAAGGAGTAGGAGACTGATTAACTATTTAATAATTTTTTGCCTAGAGTAGGCCCCCATTAAAATCATAATATTTCAAAATTTAAAGTGATATATTGGTAATTAAACAACTTTAATGCATCATTTGATGAATGAGGAAACTATGGCTCAGAGGGGAAGTGACTTCCTATAATCTCATGTGGACACAAATAATGGAAAGCATAATAAATTTTAAAAAATTGTATTAGATCTAACTTTTGATAAGGTTAAAATACTATGATATGTAGATCAATGTGTGCATATATGTAAATGTGCATACATGTATATGTATGTGGTACTATGCATATCTCTTTATTCATAGAATAATATGAATTTAATCTTATATTTGTATATAAAATATATCACCTATATATAGTGTATACACACACATATATAATATTTCCTATCTGTATACATTCATTGTTGTTTTAATTTAGCTATGTGTTAGTCATGTCCATATTTCTTGATAAAAATACTGGAGGGATTCATCCTCTCTTCTTTAGATTATTTCACAGATGAGGAAACTGATGCAGAGAGGATCAAGTGATTTGACCATGGTCCAAAGCTAATAAGTGTGAGGGCAGATTTGAGTTATGAAGGTGAGTCTTTCTGATTCCAGGCCCAGCACTCCATCTACTGATTTATTTAACTATGTGTATTTATGTATTTGTATTTGTGTATATACGCACATTTATTTATACACATTTACTTAAAATTCAATGGTATCAGTTTAGATTTTTACTACTTAAGAGATCTGATTTTTATTCACTAACTTTATTCTAGTGAGATATAGCTTGTAATAATAAATAGAATACTGAACATTTATTCAATAAGATCAGGATTTCAATTCTCCTTTAGCCATTTACTGTATGACTATCTAATCTTTGAACTCCTTTTCTTTAAGAAAACAGTTAAAGTTTTAAAGAAAGTAGATATTAGCTGTTTTCCTTGTATTTACACTTCTGAAGATGTGTGGGAAAGGATTCAGGAGAAAATGGGGGAGCAAAAGCACTTCTATAAGAGTTCCTAATCCTTTATTGCTTGACTCAAAAACAAAGGAAAAGGGATTTAGGCAGGTAGCTACACCTAAAGCAATGATAGAGAGCCAGAATGTGTCAGACATGCTGAGTACATGTACCTGAGCTTTACCCTGACATTGCAATCTAATGATTACTACACAAATCAATCACTTTTCAACTTTTGACTTCCTCTTGTAACGATGAGCTAAGATGACAGTGGCATCCATCTCTGCCACAATAACAGTAGTCAGATGAGAAGGGCATGCTGAGGGTCTAGTATGCCCTTTCCTCCTGAAGTAGGGAAACTGAAGTTTGCCATTCATTCATTTATTCATTCATTCTCCAAATACTTGTTATGTTGCTGTTTTCCAGGTACTGGGCAAGGTGCTTCACAATCTTGACTGTTCCCTGTGAGCTGACATTTGGAACCCAAATAATCTATTTATATTTACATTATATGACTACATTACAAAGTGTTAAATTGGCATTTATGTTAAGCATTAACATCAGAATAAAGCTAATATATTTCACTCTCTCCAGGCATCTATCAAATGAAAATCTAAATTAGACCAAAGTAGTTTCTTTTCTTTCCTTTTTTTTAAAGGGGGGGATTATTCGGGATCAGAGACATGCAGCTAGAGGAGACCTGCTGGTCATCTAGTCCACACTGCTATTTACTGAAGCAGTTTCAAGGGACCACTTACCTCGACAACGTGTATCCATTGATATGTCACTACCGACTATGAATGGAAGTTTTTACATATGAAGCATCATAGTTCCTTCTAGGATAAAGACTGTCTCCTTCCTACTGAGTTATCTTGAAATCTCCAATATAATATATAGCACATAAAATATACATACATTTGTTATTTATTAGAAAATTTATTTCTTTATATTTCTAGATTTCATTTTCTGTTTTGTTAAAACCCTGCCCCTTAACTTCCAACACTTGTTACAACTTTCCATCAAATTTTGTGTGTAGATCATGCAAAGACATTAAAAGATTCTCCCTGTATTTGTACACTCCAGAAATTGTTGAAGATATTAGAAGTTATTCAAAGCTAGAGAAGAGAGCTGGAGGGTGAATGGTGGGAGAACTCAATAGGCATGAGACAAAGGAGCCAGGCTGGAAGATTCATCACTTCCCACTCTCTTCACACCATTTTCTAAACAGCAAAAAGATTGCTAGCTGGGTGCCACAATCAGTCAAATGGGATTGCTAAATCAGTGGCACTACAAACTAATATAAGCCATTTTTATTTTTAACAATGGGGAAATTAGCTGTTCAATTGTGATAAGATCAGTTGGAGCCTCCTTCAAAGGATACAGACCACATTTATAAATATGTGCAACTGTTGTGTTTGTTTTTATCCTAGGACTAAGGCTTTTCAGGAGCTTTTAGTAAAAAAAGCTAACAAATAAATCTAAAATATAAAGCAAGCAAAGACCCAACCTTTGCAGCACATTAACTTTATTTATTGGAAGGTTGCCAGGTCTTCTGACAGCCTGAAATCTCATGGCATTTTTGCAGCTCTCTGTTTTCAATTATCATACACTATATTATAGATTTTTATATTCATATTCATGTCTCATATCCTTAGTAGACTGCAAGTTCCATGATGACAAGGATCATATCTCATTCTAATCCCATACCTGCATTACACAATAATTTCATTTTTTATATTAGGCTACTGATAAATATTTCTTGAATTAACACTTTAACTAAACATATAACTGATATTCAAGGGACTTAAAAGAATGAACAGAACTCCCAGATATGCCAGATTTATTTATATTAGCTCTGGGGATGTCACATTGTCTCTCAGCTAGCTATACAAGAGCAGATCTATAATTTGGTTCTGAAGCAGCACCAGGAATATAATAACTTAACCTCTCCATCATAGGCTCATCTATACAACCCCAGAGGTGGATAGAAGATTGTGGCAAGCACACAGCTCATTATAAGCCAGAGCATTAAGGTCACTTCCCTACATTAAATATGGTACTCGTAAATCCTTTTGGGTGCCAAATGGGTAATAGGTCCTGCCAGTACAGACAATCTCATATGGCCAGAAAAAAGAACCTGTGAATAGAAGGATGAGCACTGTTTCTAGAGCCAAAGGGCTTGCATTAAAATCCTACCTCCTAAGCCAACTACTGGAATGATCTTGAACCCTACCTCTCACACACAATGAAGTCAAGTGATTTACCCAAGGCCATATAGTTAGTTAGTAAAAGTGATGCAAATGCTTTCCTTTCTCACTCCTAGTTCTTAGAATTCCTAGGGTTTTTTTTTCCCTTAGTTGACATTTTACATGAAACTTTTTTTTCCTAATCACCACAACTGTTACCCCATGGCCTCATGAAATTACCTTGTATTTATTTTCCACATATTATTTGTTTTTGTGTTCATATAGTCTCCCACAATAGTATTTGACCCCTTTGAGAGTAGGATTTCTCTTAAAAGCTTAGATCTGGTTTTCATGTAATTCAATGCTCTCTGTAGATTTTTTTAAAGGGGATATGTATAATATTTTTCAAACAGATGGATTCATTCAAACATCAATAGATATAAAAGTACATAAGATTTGCTTAAGTTACAGAGCTATTTACAAAGCCATATTAAATGTCTCTCTAAGGACAAGAAAATAAAAAAAATCAAGTTATGTACACTCCAGCACCAGTTATTCAAATGAAATACAAATAACACTATGAATTTCAATTAATCATGCTCCCAACAAATCATCCCTTCTGCATTTCTTAGTCTTCTGAATAAACTTGAAATAAGGTCTGGGAATCATAGTTCAATTAACTTATTCCATAATTCTTATGTAGGAAATTTTTGAAGTGCTTTGAGTAGGAGGAACAGCATTTTGTAGCAAAAGACTAACATGACACTGGATTAATAGGTATCTAGAGACTGAAAGAATTGGGTCTAAATCCTGTCTTAGATGCTGAGTAGTAGAATAGTGTGGATTAATCACTTAACCTTTATGGATCTTATTTTTTCCCTTTGGTAAAATGAGGGAGTTGGATTTGATGGCATCAAATGTAGTTTCAAGCTCTAAATCCATGATTCTGTAAGGCTGGGAATTAATCTAGATATTCCACAGAAAGTAATGGACTCAATTCAAAACTCTTTGAAGTTGATAATATACCTTGAGTCAATCAAGTTGATGATGAACTACAGGTAGACAAGACTTGGACATCAGTAAATGAATGAAAAGACATAACAAATATATATTATGTAACTTCTTTTTGAACTAGTTAAAGGACTTGGTCACATTAGAAACCAAGAGGTTGAGAGGAACAAAACTTCCTCATCAAAGGAATGGCTTGGTTGGGTAAATTGGAAAACAATTCAATTTCATTCTCTATTTTCTCACTACTTTCCCTAATCCCTAATCCAGAGGAGGACTCTATGAATTTAAGAATATAAGTGAATTTGGATTTTACTCAGATTACTAGGGCAGCATTGGCTGGAAAGAAAGCCTGGATTTGACATCTGAGGACAGATTAGATGGAGTAAGGAAAGGTACATGGCAAGATTCAAAAAGAATCTCAGGAGGAAGACAAAAAGCAAAAAAAAAAAATCAATGCAATACCTAAAGTGGAATCTAGAGGATTTCAGTGCAAGGGATTTCTAGAATTTGTGAGTTACCTTTTTCAACCTATTCTCTCTAAGCTTGAACTCATTTTCCCCAGGACTCAGCACATTTTCTGGCTATGTCACATATTTTTGGTGGCATGTTTTATGCCAGCTATTCCGAATTTATGAAAAGCATTAATATCCTTCTCTAAAAATGAATCAAGTCTGACTGATGGATACCAAAGTGATAACCATGGATCAGTGTACATTAGTCAGCTCTTTTGAGCTATAGTTTTTGAAAAAAAAAACAACTTGGGGCTATATATAAAACCATGGGGAAAGATGTGGCAGTTATACTTTGGAATCTCAGTCTGGCAATGCACTTGTGCATTGTGCAAAAAGCTCTAGAAGTCATATGTGTTATAACTGCATAGCCAGATTTTCAATTTGGATCAGCGTGAGAATAGTACTCCAAAATATTGTATCAAACTCAAATAGAAATAGATCTTTGTGTCCATATATTAACTTAGAAAACCACAAATTCTCAATACCTCTTATGTTATATTTATTTTGCTAAATATCTTCTAATTGTATTTTCACCTGATTCCTACCACACTTTTTAAAAAGTTATAGTGGAAAGAACTCTAACTTCCCCTTTCATCCCTTGCATCCTCCACATTCTATAGATAAACATACTAAACTACAAACAGGGTATATTACTTGCCCAGGGTCAAACAGTTCATACATAATCTGAACCAGAATTTAAATCTAGTTCTTTCTGGTGATTTTCCAGCTTTAAATTTTTGAATCATAGGCTCTTATAGACTTTACTTAATGTAAAAAAATCATTAAATATAATCTACTTAGAGCAGGAACATCATAGACTTCAGTCTTTGTGCAGAGAAAAATTTGAAATTCTTTAGTACAAGAAGAGAATTCACTAGTCTTTCTTATTTTCATTGTTATTTTTTTACCTTAAAATCTGCCTAAGCCTGAAGTAAAGACAGCAATGATATTCAGCCATTTCCCTGAAGAACACAGAACAGAATAATAAACATGAAGTGATGTGCTTGATTGCCTATAATGCAAACTAGAATTTATGGGAATCTGGGCCTATCTAATGTACATGTTTGCGGAACCATATTGATAATTATAAATACTATTAATCATCCAGACATTCCAGTAGGAAGACTGCAGTAATATATCATTGATTACTGGAAGATGTTCTGAAAGAAAAATAAATAAAAAATAAGGGGAAAATCTAAGCCCAGCTAAGGGATGAAATTTCTACAATCCACTTATTCAGGATATACAAAATTCAATATATCTAAAATGGAAATGCTACTTTTATAAGCTATCATTGCACAGGAGACTGGGTTTATTTGCATTTCTGTCATCATACACTTTAGGCACATTTGCTTTTAGTGTGGAGATACAACCAAATAAAAACAAAACAAATATGAAGATTTCCTTAGTTTCAGTAGAAATTATTTCTAATTTTTTTTTCAGACAGGTATAAGATACTCAAATTCAGAGATTTGATTATAAAAGTCATTTAAAACCAAATCAATGAGACTTGTTAGATGTATATGTATGAATTGGTGGGAGGAAAAGACAAAATTAGTTCTTTTAATGTTATCTTTTTGGAGAATTTCAGTATATTATCATATTTCTTAATTCCAAGGATTTTAGTGCCTGCCCCAGAGAAGCTGAGCATGAAAAATAATCTCCTGTACAAATACATGTGTCAAGTGGAAATCCAACTTTAAAATCCCCATTGAAAAGATCCTATTACTTTTTAACATAGTTGATTCTGCTTTTCATAAAGTCCTAATTATGAAGAAACCTTTCCTGTTATAATCCTAAATTGTCATCTTTGGGAATTTTACTCTTTCTTCCTACTTCTGTTCTCCATGTCTAATTTCTATTCCAGAAAACAGTCCTTGATCTAAGAGTATCTAATCTTCTCCAGATTAAACATCAGTTATTCCTGGAACTGATTCTATTACAGCATGATCTGAAGGTTGTCCATAGATATGCCATAGGTAATCAATGTCTTTCTTAAGATGTGATAACTCTAAACTGAAACCAATTATCTGTGTATAGGCTGACCATAATTGTGTGCAAAAAAAACCCATCCCCTTGCTTAGCCTGTGTGCTATCTTCCAAAAGTTGCTTCAGATAGTGTTAGCTTATGAATTCATCCAACCTTTCTGGAGAGCAATTTGGAATTACACCCAAAGGGCAATAAATTAAATGTGCATTCCCTTTGATACAGCAATGACATTACTGGGTCTATACCCTGAAGAGATGATGAAAAAAGGTAAAAACATCACTTGCACTTGTCTGTGGTGGCAAAGAAATCAAGTAAATGTCCATCAATTGGGAAATGACTTAACAAATTATGGTATATGTATATCATGGAATACTATTGTTCTATTAGAAATCAAGAGGAAAAGGAATTCAGGAAAGCCTGGAGAGATTTGCATGAACTGAGCAAAATGAGCAGAACCAGAAAAACATTGTACATCCTAACAGCAACATGGGGGGTGATCATCAACCTTGATGGACTTGATCATTCAATCAGTGCAATAATCAGGGATAGTTTTGGCATTTCTGCAATGGAGAATACCATCTGTATCCAGAGAAAGAGTTGTGGAGTTTGAACAAAGACCAAAGACTATTACCTTCAATTTAGAAAAATAAACGTTATCTTATTATGCAATTTTTATATCTCTTATACTTTATTTTTCTTCTTTAAGGATATGATTTCTCTCTCATCACATTCAATTTGGATCAATGTATACCATGGAAACAATGTAAAGACTGGTAAATTGCCTTCTGTGGGGGATAGGGGGAAGGAAGCAAGTTTAGGGGAAAAACTGCAAAACTCAAAAATAAATAAAATTTTTGGAAAAAAGATAGTGTTAGCTTGTGTTTCAATCATAATACACTGCTGATTGACATTGCCATTGAAGTTCACTAAAACCAGTCAATTCTTAAAAAGAAAAATTACATCTCTTGTTTCTCTATTATCTTAATGCTTTCCCCACTCTATTAGCTACTTCCTATAATAAAGAAAAAGTATACAAGAACTGGGAAAGGGATGGAAAAATTATGCAAATTTTTGTGTAATCAGGGTTCATCTCTTTTGCTTCCAGTTCTTTGCCAAGACATAAAAAACGGTTATAATATATATATATATTATATATTATATATGTAGCAGATAGATGTCTGGTTCAGATAATAAGGGCAATAATTTAGGCATATAATACCCTACTGCTTTCAACAATTTTCATATATTCTCAACATCACTGGATTTTGAACTCCAAGGGATTTTAGCAGCAATTCAACTGAGAATAATATCACCAACAAAAATTGAAATATAATACTATAAAATTCTAATTATCACACTTGATTTCAAAAAGAGCCTTTATTTAAAGAGGATGGGTACTCTAGGTAGAGAATATTGTATACAATGTTAGATTTGGCTTATATTTTGGTTAGTTTTGGAATAATTCACTGCTTAGACAATAAGTACATGATCCTGTATTCTTCTGGCCTTTCCCAAACTGATTTCCCATGTTAGTTTATCTTTTCTCTCGTGTGCTATTTGAAAGGCATGCTTCCTAAGCAGTCTATCTTATGCTTATGGAAGTAGCATTGTCCCATGGAAAAAGCTATGACTTTGCAGTAAAAGAACCTGGGTTCAAATTCAATGTCCAACACTTCTTAGTTGTGTGACCATAGAACAAGTGATTTTATTCCCCACAATTCCAGGGGAATAAGTAAATAAGTAAATAAGTAAACAAGCTGTAGCTTATGATCGTGATGGCATACTACTGTGTATAAGAAATAATGACCTTGATGATCTTAGAAAAAGCATAGGTGAATTAAATAAAAGATATGAACAAAATTAAGAATCTGGTATAAAGTAACAGTAATATTGTTTTAAGAACAAATTTCTGTGACAATTATTTTTAGCTTTTATTTTACTCAATTAACTTCAAAAGACCTAAAAATGAAGATGATATCTTCATCCAGAAAAAGAATTGAAAAACAGAAGCATATATAGAATGATTTTACATATATACATATAAAAATACAAATACATATTTTCATCTGATGGTAAACATTTCTCGGGCAGGGAGAGGAAAGAAGAAAAAGGGGAAAATGTTATATGATAATTTATTATATATTTTAAAGGAATAGCAAGTTGTACATAGTAACTTTGCAATTAATGTGCAATCATCTTTTTTCTATACTGTTGTAGAACTGCTATTTGAGTTCCTAATAAAATAAAAATGAAATAAAGAATATGAAATTGTACTATATGTATACAGTGTAAATATAATTAAAAAACACATATATTTTGAGACTGAAATATTACACAAAAGACCTCCTTTTTCAAATTTTCAGTTTAGTTTTATTCTTTGTCCTTAACATTCCTCCTGTAATCCTGTAATTTTAATTTTAAAAATAGCATTAGTCACTATAACAAGAACAATTAAGTTTCATTATCTAAATAACACAATGAACATTAAGGGGCTAGGAGTTCTAATGTTGTCTCCACTTGGAGGTTTCTGTTATATATATATATATATATTTTTAGCTAAGTGATGATAGTGGAAAAATTAGATCTTTTTAATAAATAAATAATATGACATAGTAGATCCTGTACAGTCTATTATTCTACTGAATATCCTCTCCCAGTTTTTTCTCACACTAAGAAAATAAGTATTAAGGGATAGAGATCTAATATATATATATATATATATATATATATATATATATATATATATATATATATATACTTGATATTTCCTTCCACTTTTAGTAGAAGGAAAATTCTATGTCTTAAAGTCCAGCAAAATGATGTAGTGCATAGAATCCAAGAGTACTTGGGTTCAAATCCACCACAAACACTTCTTGTACAAGTCACTTAACCCTGATTGCCATGGCTATCTCTAATCACTTTGAATTTCCATCTAGCACCTATTTTCTTTCTCTCAAACCTTTCTCTTCCCAAGAGGGGAAAATTTTAAAAAAAGAAGCAAATTGCCACATTGGTCACATCCTAGAACACAGTCCCATTCCATCTTGAGTCCAACAACTCTGTCAATGAGTAGCATGTTTCATCATGAATCTTCTGGAAGCATGGTTGGTCATCGCAGTGATTATATATTTATTAAGTCTTTCAAAGCTGTTTCTCTAAAATATTGCTATTGTTATATACATTGTCCTTTTCCCTTGCCTGTTCACTCTATTCTACATCTAGTAACTTTCCCTTTATTCTTAATAAATCCCTAATACATTTCACAGGATTATAGAATCCTTTAACTAGAATGAACCTAAAGATTTCTACTATTATGAATCAAAACCACAGAAGCCTAGGGTCTAGAGAATATGATGTCAGAACCTAGAGAAAAAGGCAGTATCAATGTCTAGCATTCATCTACACCATATAAAAAAATCATGATTCTAGGACCCTGAAATACCAAATGGACCTACTTACTGAAAAACAGAACTGGTGTGGCCCAGGCCAACCCTGAACCTCCTGGTCCAACCAATATGATTTGGTTTGCAAGATGTCTTCAGCATATGCTTTCCTCATTTATCACCATCTTGGATAAATCTAATAATCTGGCATTGACTGGGACTTTAGGCTTGAAACTGTATTTATGATTTTTTTTACTGAGTCAAACAGTTGGCCAGGCTATTTTCCTTGGCTTAATCTACTTCCCTAGTATTTGGAGAGGAATACTGTAGAAGTCAACAGCACCTATTCTAATGTCGGGTATCATGAAAACACATTCCTTTTCTATGGTTCCATTAATAGTAGACTTATGACTTTATGTGTTGAATTAGTAAAAAGAAGGAAAAAGCAACAACAAATAAACAAAACAACTTTTGAACATAGTTTCCCCTAGACAGTCTAGAAAATTAGTAATGGAATTTTTCCAAAGGAATTTCATATTATCAGAACACTGAAGGTTCAAAAGCACTGAATTGTCAAAGCAAGATAAAGGCATTGATTTTGTTAAGGGTGGACAATATTAGATGGTAAAAGAATCAAATCATTTAAATCATATGCTAAATAATCCCCCTATTTGACTAGCTTAGAGAAGTATTGTCTTTTGAAAATATAGTTTTTCCTGTTTAACTAGATTTTTAAGACTATAACTAGAAGCTAGACATTACATAGCATAAAATATGAAGGCTCTTAGATTAAGTTCTATTTTTATCATTCCAATTAAGAAACATAATCAAGTGATTAGTAGTTGAATAGACAGCTATGAGTAAGTAATAAGAGTATACATTGATAAATCACATCATTCTGGAAATTAACTCATTGTCTCCCAAGTCAGCATAATGCAGAAGAATGTAATGCAATAAGTTGCTTTGAGAAATCTGTAGAACTATTTTTATTATATCTCTGCTAGTTTCTCTGATTTTAGAATTCTTCTGCTTGCATTTTAGCTAAATCTGACAATGCTTATTTTATAAGAAAAAATTGGTGACCAAAGTTAGAAAAGGTACAGGCATGATGAACCAGAAAATTGGACTGAAGAGTGGTTAGACAAGAAAGGGGAGAACCTAGAGATAGAATCATAAAAGTCCAGAAAGGAGACAATATCTGAGTTCTGAGAAGTAGGTGATCAATAGTGTTGAATAGAGCAGAGAAATTTGTAAGGATAGAAACTGATTTAGAACAAAACAAAATAAAACAAAATAAAACACCATCATTGGCCCTGGCAGTTAAGAAATCATTGGTAACATTGGATAGAATAGCTTTATCAATATCCAAATAGGGCATACTTTGTGATTTTTTTAGAGACTGAAATTTTATACAAAGGACCTCCTTTTTCACATTTTCAGTTTAGTTTTATTCTTTGTCCTTAACATTCCTCCTGTTATCCTGTAATTTCAATTTTAAAAATAGAATTAGTCACTTTAACAAGAACAATTCAGTTTCATTATCTAAATAACACAATGAACATTAAGGGGATAGGAGTTCTAATGTCTCTTCTTGGAGGTTTGTTTTATACTCAATTTTTTTTAACTAAGTTATGATAGAGGAAAAAATCAACATACTCACCAAGTCAGATCTTTTTGATATACAAATAATATGACAGAGTAGATTTTTCCTGTGTAGTCTATTCTTCTACTGAATATCTTCTCCCAGTTTTTTCTCACATTAAGAAAATAGGTAGTTAGGGATAGAGATGTGGACAAAATATTCCTTTGTGGGAATATTATACACTAAGGGTATATATAAATTCCTTATCCCTTCTCAGGTTTTAAACTCTATGAGAGTAGCTAAAATTTCTTCTCTAAACACTGAATCTGTACACTCCAGTATTCCAGAAGACCCTAGCATTTATTAATCACCGTGTGCTATCTAGAACACTTGAACATAGTCTGTGGAATGAAATGATATGCTAGTATATGGAAATGATTCTAATTCTAATAATATCACATTACTATAGTGCTTTTCTCAGAGCAACCCTATGGTAGGTACTTCAAGCATTATTATTCCCATTTTTAAAGACAAAGAAATGGAACCAAGAAGGTAAATGGGCAAGTCATTGAAATCCCATGGGTTTCAGTTGTCTCATCTATAAAATGAGGGGGAGAAAAAAAGATGACCTTTGAGATATCTTCTAGTTTTACATCTATGATTCATAGGCACATAGTTGGCATGTATCTGAGACTTTTGAAGTTTAATAGTTGAGTTTCTTAACTCATAATCCAGAGTTCTATCTGTTATATTGCCCTGGGAAGATAGGTTGGGGCTCTCTAAAGATTAAATTTTAATTTGAGGCTAAGGTATTTGAATACCATGAGGCAGCCTTATATTTTTCAGCTTGCCTTATATCTGATTTGGCCAGCTAGCTATAGTTCTCCTTTGCATAAATATTTTGCAATTGCTATTAGCTTTTTTTTGATATTCATGTTATCTTGGAATTTTTATTGCCTGGGTTCCTGCATGTGTTTGTCTATATTTCAGTGACAATTTCTTTTATTTTTAGTGTCATATGTTATATTTAATATAAATTTTACTTTGCACTTTTCTTCCTCCAAGGTTAGTCAGTTTTATGTGTTATAAGGAAGCTTTAATAAAAGCTGGATTATTCTTAAGGTCAGTACATTTCAGTATGGAGGGCAATTAAACATTTGTAGAAAATATGAGATAGAAGGAACTTTGACCATCATTTAGTCATAGGATCATAGATAAGAGACTTCAAAACATTCAAGCAAACACCGTTAAATGCTTACAATATGCCAGTTGCCCTGTGGGGGGGGTGCTAAGCAGGAAACGATTTCTACCTTCACAATTCTTACATTTTAATGAGGTAGATAACAAGTACATATATAAATACACGTGGGATAGCAAGAGAATACATGGAAGTAAAAGCAGAGGTTAGCTACAAGGTCATTTGAGAGGGAAGATATTAGTGAATGGAGATATGGGGAAAGGTTTCACTGGAAAGATGGTGCTTGAGCTGGGTCATGGTAGCAGAGATGGGTTGTGGAGAGGACATGTGGTGATGAAGGCTATAGTGCTGTGTGGGAGGAGGACATTAAAGCACACTTTGACTGGATCAGATTGCAGAAGGGGTCTGATGTATGATGAGGCTGACATCATAGGTTAGGTCAAAGATTGAAAATCTAACCAGTGAAGTTCATATTTGGTCATGGAGGTTATCAGGAACATTCTTAGTTTATTCAATAGAAGATAAAATAGAAGTATACTTAAAGAAAATCACTTTGATAGCATTGTGGAGAATGAACTAAAGTTGACAGGTTTATATCTGTCTCAGTTATAAGATCATTGAAATAACCTAGGTGAGAGGTGATGAGGGGCTGCACAAAAGTAGTAGCTAGCTACATTATTGGGGGGGGGGAAAGAGGTTAGAATGGCAAAATTTTGCAGTGTAGAAATAATAAGGTTGTACCTGACTATACATATGTGTGGTAAAAAAGAATGAGAAATATTGATGTTATTAGCGTACATTGGAGGAGTGTTGTTTTTCATTAACAGAAATAGAGAAGTTTGAGGCTTGGGTTTGGAGGAAAAGATAATAACTTGTATTTTGGATGTGAGTTTGAGATCTATCAGGGGAATTTAGTTTGAAATATTAAATAGGCTTTTGGTAACAGAGGCAGAAGTTGGATATACAGCTGTGAGTCATCAGGATAAAGATAATAATTAAACCTATGGTAACTGATAAGGTCAACAAGACAGAGTCTAGAGAAGAGTAGGAGGTTTAGGAGAGAGCCTAAGGAAGCAACCAAAGTTAGAAAATGTACAGGCATGATGAACCAGAAAATTGGACTGAAGAGTCATTAGACAAGAAAGGGGGAGAACCTGGAGATAGAATCATAAAAGTCCAGAGAGCGGACAATATCTGAGTTCTGAGAAGTAGGTGATCAATAGTGTTGAATAGAGCAGAGAAGATTGGAAGTATAGAGACTGATTAAGAACAAATCAAAAAACAAAACAAAACAAAATAAAGCACCGCCATTAGCCCCAGTAGTTGAGAAATCATTGGTAACATTGGATAGAATAGCTTTATGCATGTTTAGAGTTCAGAATAACAAAAAAAGATGATTTCCTATGAAACTGCAAACTATTTTTGATTTGCTATTCCTTTTAAATTTGTGTATCTTACATTTTTCTTTTTTTTAATCTCTACCACATCCTAAAAATGGCTGCCATTAGACACAAATATGTTTTTGTACACACGCATACATATATATGTGTATATATATATGTAAAATAGGTAAAATTATTTTATATATATTTCTATTTATCAGTTCTTTCTCTGGATATAGATAGTGCCTTCCTTCCTTTATAAATATTTTGGATATTTATAATAGTCAAAATTGCTTAGTCCCTTAAAGTTTTTTCTTTAAAAATAGTGCTAATACTATATACAATATTCTCTTGGTTCTGTTTATTTTGCTCTTCATTATTTTATAATTGTCTTATCCATGTTTTGCTAAAATCAATTAGCTTGTCATTTATTATAGCATAGTATTCTATCAGAATCACATAGCACTACTTGTCCAATTATTCCCCAATACATGGGTATTCTTGCAAGTTCCAGTTCTTTGCAACCACAAAGATGGCTGCTATAAATATTTAAGAAAATATGGATTCTTTTCCTTTTCCTCTAAGCATCTTTGGAAATTGATCTGGTAGTGATATTGCTGGGTAAAAGAGTATAGGAAATTAAATAACTTTTGAGACACAGTGCCAGATTGCTCTTCAAAATGGTTGGATCAGTTCACAGTTCCATCATCAATGAGTTAGTGTACCAATTATTTTCACCTGCCCTTAAAAATTTATTGCTTTTTTCTTCAATCAATTAAAAAACAATTTAAAATTATGAGCATGGAAGTCAAACTACAAAGAGGTGTTGAGAAGTGAGTGAAAAGAAAGCCAGTGAATTTTCTGAGGATAGAAAACTTCCTTATTTTCCCATCTCCATCTTTGGCTGTGAGGAATAAAAGAAAGATAAGCTAAGAGGAAGGGAGGGTAGAAGGATTATTTCCTTTAATGGATTGGAAAACAATTGGGAAGGGTTCCATGTGAATAGCAACTGGACAAGAGTCAGTCTGTCCTGAGAGATAGAGAAGCCCCATTCTGGGCATGTTCATATCCCCAATCCAGACAAGTGGAGCCTGGTGCTCAGAGACATCCAATACCTTAAAGTGGTTGATTCTAGAGAAACCAACTGGAGCTCCAGGAAGAGTTGTCTTTTCTTTTTAAAGGCTAGTGCTCCCATGGACTTGGTTCAGCTAAGAGAAAGGCTTATTTCTTGGAAAATAGTGTGGGTTTTGCACATCCAGTGAGCTCAAGCCTTGGGAGTGTATTTGCAAAGCTGAGTACCACTGGCCTTTAAGGGACCCGTTCGCTTTGTCCTTTGCCACTATATTGTCTTATATGACAATTAGACTATGGATAGACAAGTTTAGATATATCGTGTTGTTGCCAATTTGTCACCAGCAAATCTTAGTGCTTAGTCTGACATTGCTGGAGCATTGTGGTGCTTCAATGACAGTCTGAGGACCCACATTCATAAGGCCAAGAGCTGCCACAGCATCCAGGCCACATCAAAAGTATTGTTTCCTATTAAATCAGGTCATGAGGTGAAAACAGTTCTGGTAAAAACAATGAGAAGGATATCTTTGTACAACATTCCCCTCATCATAATCAACATAATATACATCATTCATCTGATGTTATGGTCTTCTTCAATTATGAAGGACAAAAATCTATCAATAGATTGGGAAGACATTTAAAAGCAATTGATCAGAGTAGCTAGGTGGTGTAGTGGATAGAGCACCTGAGTTCAAATCCAGCCTCAGACACATAATAATTATCTAGTTGTGTGGCCTTGGGCAAGCCACTTAACCCCACTTGCCTTAAAAAAACACCTAAAAAGATATTGATCAGGAACCAGTAGATAAGGGCAGATTGAAAATTAAGAGGGGAGAGGATTTACTTAGATTACAATATGCTGAAGATGAAAGGGGATAAGATCATATATGCTTGTATATAGGTTGAAATTGGCAAGTAAAAAGGCCATTTCATTATCAGATGCTGGAGGAAAGGAAGACAATTTTTTTTTTTTTGCAAGGCAAATGGGGTTAAGTGGCTTGCCCAAGGCCCCACAGCTAGGTAATTATTAAGTGTCTGAGACTGGATTTGAACCCAGGTACTCCTGACTCCAGGCCAGTGCTTTATCCACTGCGCCACCTAGCCACACCATAAGAAAGACAATTTTAAAGGATAATTTCAGAAGAGGTTTTGAGATTAAGAAAATGAGGATGGAAAGGATATCAGCACAAATGGCATTATTTTCTCTATAAAATAAGAGACAGAATCATAGGGTGGACCTGGTTGGTTATGCAGTAACATAGGATTATGAGAGATTACTGTTTTTTCTGGTGAATGAAGAGAGGAATCAATTAGAGAGAAATTAAAGCATTTCCTTGCTGCATTGAGGGTCTAATTGAAGTTGAAAACATGAATTTATAATTTATCAAGATAGGAGAATTTTGACTTCCTTCAGCTCTGTACAGTATCATTAGGAGGAACATCCAGTATTGACACTGGATCAAGGTAACAGACAATAGAAAAATGGACAACACAATGTTTTTTTCAGTCATTTCAGTCATGTCTGACTTTCTATGAATAATTTATTCAATAAAATGCATTATAAATAAAAATTATTTTGAAATTTATTTGAATTAATTTGAAATAAATTAGAACTCATCATGATCCTTGCAATTAATGATGAACCACAAATCCAAAATATTACAGACCAAATACACCATCCATTTACTTTCTGAGAGGAGATAGAATTAAAAAGGCAGAGACATTGATTTTTGGATGTGGCCAACGTAGAAATTCATTTTGCTAAACTGTGCTTAATTGTTATGAGATTTTGTTTTCTTTTTCATTGTTGAAAGAACGGTATTATGAAGGAGAAAAATTAATGTTTATAACATTAAATGAATATTTCTTAAAAAACAAGTTGACCATTTTATTTTCTCAATTTTATGTCAATTGTTGTCTACTATTAAGATTGTTAAGTTTGCTCACCCCCACTAGAAGGTTTCAAAGCCCTAATACAACATACAAGCCTGGCTTTCAAGTATGAAAAAAATTGTCCTTTAATGAGATCTTCAATATTTTAAAGGAACCCAAAGTGAAGGTCTAATGAAGCAACGGCAACTAAAATATAAAAATAAGATTATATTGTCCCAAGAATGGAATGTAATTTTTTTGAGGGCAGTGACTAGAATTTTTCATCTTTGTTTTCCTGGTGGCTTGCATAAATAGCTTGCAGATAGTATTATTTAATTATTGTTATTGAAATTAAGTGAATTTTGATTATCAAAGTTATTTGCATTTAAAAAATGATATTTGAATAATAGAAAAATTCCACTGGTTGCCACCCCATAGAGATAGACTTGTTCAGGTCAGTTAAATTTTTAAGGTGAATTCTTATCTATACCTTCCTTATGCTGAATATAGTACTTTAACCATTACAACAAATTAATTTATTAGTTTTTATTTGTTTGTTGTTACATTTTTTCACAATCAGATAAAAAATAAGTAATCTAATTCCATACTGTAAGAGATGAGGGTGGCGATCAGACAAAGAGACATAAGACCTTAATAACATGTAATTATCTTTAACATGGTTGCTAGATTTCAATGAGAGAGAGGAGGAGCTAGAACAAATATGGACACAGAGTTAAAGGGAGGAGAAGGAAGAGAGAAAGAAAAGAAGAGAGAATAACAGAAATATCCAGTATAGTCAAGCCCCAAACCAAACCCAAATGAGAAGTTAAGATGCAAAAAAACCATAGAAAATATTTGTAATATAGTGTAATATGTTTTTTGCAGTTTTCATTTGACTAAGCCAGCATCAGACACTTGAGTGAAGAATAAGGAAGTTGTATTTAAGTCTCAAAATACAAATATACCAAAAAGTAAAGGCAAAACAAAAACAAAACAAAAAGCCTTTCTTCCAGGTAAATGGATTTAGAAAGCAAAGCATAAGTTAAATGTTTGATCACCTTTAAAAACCAATCAACTTACTTCATGCTGATGCAAATGAAAGAAAAAACTTAACTCACATTAAGCTGCAGCTCATCAGTCCATTGGCCAATTAGGCGATAACCGGGATTGGTAGTATTTGTTATCTGGTACTGAAAGATGTCATAACGTCCAGGTGCATCCCCATTTTTGTTAAATGTCACTGGAGTTCCAGCACTGCCTGAAGGAGTTAAGAACAAGAACGGAACCAGAGGTCAGGAAAAAAAATTTGCTAACTTTTGTTTTGTCCAAAAGATGTGAGAATAGAATTTCTGCTATTGCAGAAGACTTCCATCACCAATCTCTTTTAAATGGATGGTTTTGGATATGGTGGAGCAAATTTATCTCTTATTTGCTGGTTAAAAATGCTGGGAAGGAGAAGGGAGAAGAGAGGGGGGAAAACCCCAAACTTTGCTTTCATCTTTCCTTGTATATACACAGCATGAAATATTAGACACTTTCAGAACCCTCCCCCCCATCTCTTGAGGGAGTTCTTTAGTGGAAATCGGCCCTGTGAATGAAGCCTCTAAATGATTTTTTCCCAGAAAATGTTCCATCTGCTTCTCAGAGATATTGCCATCAGAAGACGGCTCAGGTTTGTGAGTCTTGACTGGCATCCAGAAATAGCTTCCTCCTCCACAATATGTTTTTATTCCAGTAATCTGCATGCAATTGGGATGAAAAGAACAGAAGAAACAATAGGGGGATGGATAGACTCTCCCCTTCATTCTCCATTTTTATATACTTTCATTTCTACTTAAAAACAATAATGATCATCTTAAGGTTAACTTTACAATAGAACACTATATTATAGGTTCTGTGTGTCACAATAAAAAACTAAATAATTGCTAATGGCTACAGCACAGGGGAATAATGAGGAAATTAGTCAAATGATGTTCTGTTTGCCCTTCTTTTCTTGGCCAGCAATCTGTTGATTGTAACTAACATGCTGATTAGGATATCAATGATCATGAGTAAATGATTATGTTTGAATTTTTACACTTTTGATGTTTACATGCTATATCAATGAGAAGTGTCTAGGATTAGTCAATATTTTCTTGAGTCAATACCTATAATGAAGGCAAAGAGTTTTCTTCAAATTAACTAATGGTTATCCTTCTCAAAAGAATATAAATAGAACATTCATTGATTAATTGCTTTATTTTTCTCCTTCTATAGATATTTCCCTACTTGATTGTTCTTGTTTGTTTGTTTGTTTGTTTTTGCAAGATAATGGGGTTAAGTGACTTGCCCAAGGTCACACAGCTAGGTAATTGTTAAGTGATTGAGGCTTGATGTATACTCAATTCCTCCTGACTGGTGATGGCTCTCTATCCACTGTACTATATATATATACATATATATATATATATATATGTATATATATATATATATACTCAACTATACATATGTACACATACTTATATATAGACATGTGTCAAACATCACACAAGTTGTTTATAATAAGATATAAAATGCAAGCTCTTTATATATAGATGTTACCCTCTGATCGAAGTCAATGTGATGTTAGCATGAAAAGAAAATATTATAAAAAAAGCAGCTTAGACTTATGTATGGGTTAGAAATACACAATACTTGATTCAAGAAAATTTTGAGCAAATTCTATATGATTTTGTCCCCAAAGCCCATTTCTTTAATAATGTATTAAGTAACAATAATAAATAAATAATGTTAAATATTTAAAAATCAGAATGAAAAGACCAAAATCATGTCTTCGGATTAAGAAAAAATCCTGTATTACTCATTACTCTTTTTCTCGCTACCTCTTATTATTTTTAACTTCCTTCTTCTAAAGAGTTTTCTAAAAGTTAGTTTCTACTTCAGTGCTTAAGATTATTACTTTTCTTTTTATCCTTATCTCTTATTAAATGGTAGGTAGTCAGTGAAACAAATGTTTCAAAAGAGATACTTGAACAAGGCTCTTAGATTTACTATAAATGGGAAACTGGATACTGATTAAATGCTTTTTGAACTAAATGATTTAAATGATTTTTGAACTAAAATACAAGGATAGAATGTAGACACTATTGAACATGAGCTTCCAAAGCCTTTGCATCTAATGAAATTGAATTTTTACTGTCATAAAAGATGAATAAAATCAGTAAATGTACGCACATATATGTGTACATATGTATTTATACAATAGGTATTCACACAATGTTATACATATAGCGTGTGCATGCATGTTCATGTGTATATAATACACATGATACACATGATAGACATGCTTAGAAAGGGGCTAACAGATATTACTAAGAAACTGGCCTATTTATCTTGTAGTCATTTCTTTTGTAAAATTTTACAGTTGAGTTAAAAGAAAATGTACTGTACAAGATGTAAATGATATTGCTAAAGAGGAATTATGAAAATGAAGACCTAGGGCTTTTTATTAGCTACAAGCTACATTTTAATCAATAGTGTACACTGCAATTTTCCACAAGGTCTGTGTGACTTAGACAACATTGAGAGACATGATGTCCTGACCTCATGAGGGGATGATGATTCTTTTATACTCTCTTCTAAGCAGAAATCTCTGGATAACTTTGTGAATGCCACATCTTTGAAAACATAATGACAATCCAGAGAGCATCCAGAAGAAGGAAACTAAATAGGAGAATCACCTTGAGATTATATCATATGAAAACAACTTGAAGGAATTGGAACTGTTTAGTCTAGAAAAGAAGACTTGTGGTTGGTTAAGTGACTAAGGATTCTTAAAAGACATGAAAGTTTAATTCTGTTATTCCACTTGTTCTATGTAACTTTTGAAGGAAAAACAAGAATCAGTATGGACAAGCTGACAAGAGATAGAGCTGATTTGATCCAAGGAAAAGCTTCCTAATAATTAGAACAGTTACAAAATGGAATGGGCTACTTAACTGGAGGTCTTCTCCCTCATTTATACATATCTTATTAAAAGGTGACATCAGGTACGTGTTGAAATAGATGGTTTTCTAAGTGCTTGTCCAATGCTAATATCCTGTAACCCTGAGATTCTTAGTCATAATTAATACAAAATTAATTTACATGGTTCAAAACACTTAGAATTTTACATATATACATATATACATATTGTAGATATTAATTTCATCTACATTTGTATATACATGTGTATATATTATACGTGTGTGTGTGTGTGTGTGTGTGTGTGTGTGTGTGTGTGTGTATCTACACAGATGAATAAACTAAGGCACTTAGAAGTTAGGTGACTCTCCCTGCATGACACAGCTAAATTAGTGTTGGTACTCAGATTTTTTTTTTTGGTTTTTGCAAGGCAATGGATTTAAGTGACTTGTCCAAGGTCACACACCTAGGTAATTATTAAATGTCTGAAGCTGGATTTGAACTCGGGTCCTCCTTGACTCCAGGGCCAGTACTCTATCCACCCAGCTATCCTCCAGAAGTCAGTTTTTTTATTCAGATTTTCTTAACTCTGTCCACATCATACCACCCAGTTGCAAAGGAGTTCATGTTTGTGTGTATGAGTGGAAGGTAGCTACCGTCAGTTCCTTTGTCTGTAAATTGAGGATAATAAGAGTACTTATCTTACAAACTTATTATGAAGATCATATAATATAACATTTAAAGCATTTTGTTAAATTACATCACATTGTAAATGCTAGTTTTATAATAATTAAGCTAAAAGGTATAAAATTTATAAAACTTCATCTTGTCCCTAAAGAAAAGATATGAGTCTATACATCTCCCTGTTCCCCAAAATGATGCGGGCCTATGGATGCTAAACGTAGCAAACAATATTAAACTTTTTATTGAAATTTTGACGTTTTCCTAAACTGCTTTCCTCCTTTTTAATTTGTCTTTGTTATAAAAGGTTGCTCTCTTTTGAAAAAGGAATTGATGAAAGAGGAGAAAAAAATAGCATAAATGTGGGTGAGGAGGAATATGATGGAGGGAAATACAAATATCAATATTTATAGGAAAAAATATTGAAGCAATTTCTCTAATACATTTATAATAAAGAATATGATCCATTACAAACACACAGCTGATGGTGTCTGAATACAAACTGAAGCATGCTTTTTTTCTCACTTTATTTTTCATGAGATTTCTCTTTAAGTGTAGGGGGGGTTATGTTTACATTTACAACATGACTATTATATAGTTATTTTTACATACACAACATGACTATTACTGTATTATAGTAATGTTTCTCATGGCTACACATTTTTAACTTATACCAAGTGACTTGGCTTTCTCAATGAAAGCAGAAGGGCAAGAAATGGAGAAAATTTAGAACTCAAAGTTTTGAAAGAAAATGTTGGAATGTGATTTTGCATTTAGTTTGGGGGAAAAATTTAAAAAACAAAATATGAAAAAAATTAAAAGTTGCACAGCAGAGAACAAAAGAAAACTTAGAAAGAAGCACAGAAAAGCTAGGCAGCTTTGAGAATTAATGTGTTGTATTTATTACATAGTTTTTCCCAAAAAAAGTGAAGAGTTTAAAATAGAAATTTGTTATTTTACATTGAATCCTTTCATGCTCTCCCATGTACAGGGAAATGGTCCTTTTTTCCACTTTTCTCATTTTGTATTTGTTTAAAGTGAAAAAAATAAAAATTTAAAAGATAAAAGGTTGCTATCTAAAAAATGGAGAGAAGGATACAATAGTGATTATAGGTGATATAAATTAATAGATCTTATTTACATATTTAAAATATGTACATTCCTTAAGATCCCATTTTGAAGAGTCCAATCATATAGTCTGAGAAGTATTCTTTTAGTTAATTGGAGAGCCACTCCTTTAGTAGCAAGGAAAGGCCAAGGTCATGATTCACTTAAATTCTCTCCAATTCATGCCAAGAGGTTGCCAAAAAAATCCTCTCAGGTTATATACACTTTCAAGATAGAAGATGAAGCCAACTGCATATGTTCTGATAGGAGAGTGTCAGAGTATAGAATGAAATACCTTTTGGGACATGGGCAACACAGGCCTATACTTGACTATCTGTATTTGTCATGAGATTTCTGCTTTTCTTCCTTGTTAAAATAATCTTCTAATGATTTGAATGAAAAAGAAAACAAATGATTATTTATTAAAAAAATTAAAATACTTTCAAGAAAAGAATTGGAAATTGAATGAACAAGATTTCTGCAGAGTATTCGGAAAAGTGACACAAAGACTTTTAAAAGGACAACTAGTTAAGGTTGGATTTCGGTTCTTTGTGATCCTGACAAGAACCTGCCAAATGTGGAACAAGGAAAGGAAATCTTGGATTCTTCAAGTCATTAGCAAGAATTTTTATTTTTTACTTTTTTTAAAGACTGTCACTTTGCATTGATACATTAATATTCAGACCCTTGCCTACCTTTTGCTTTAACATTGGATAGTGGAATTCATACTGTGTCTACAACTTCCATTCATTAAATAATAGGACTTGATCCTTTCATAGATTTTGAAGAAAAGAGGCTGTCTAAGGCAGGTGTGGACAGGATGATTTTATCTGAGTAGTTTTGAGGAGGCCTGTTAGAGCCATTTTCAAGGAAGATCGGCATCTCACAAGAATAGGACTGGTCAGGAGGCAACACAGTGCATGGTGTCTCTCCTCTCACATTCTTTGTTAGAGGAAATTATTCTAGTCTTGCCCTTTTCTATTCTCATTAAAAGTCTTGTTAAAATCATTAAGGTAGAACAGCTGAATGCTTTGTCTAAATGATGACTGGCAAGCAGGCATTCTGTGGCTCTGACCTTTTGATGGATTCCATAATATAGTTTTCCTGTCATTCAGATCTTCCATTATTCTCTTTTTTCCCACATCTCAGTAAATTTCTCAAAATTGAAAAGGAGAAATCTACTTTAAAAAAATCTGCCTCTCATTACAGAGAATAGGACAAGAAAACTTTTAAGGCAAAGAAACAAGAACAAAAAAGATATCGAGGAAGAAATGACATATTGAAAATACACAATGGATTTTTGAATCTGGGTGTGTTGTTAGGGAGCTAAAGTTAACCAGACTCTGTGGTGAGTTTGGAGGCTCAGTTAGGAGTGGAGGGGGAAATAGAGTGACATGGGAAGTTAGGGGCAGTTTTTAAAAGCATCCAAATAAGTCCTCTTACATCATTGTTATCCTGGGAGGCAAATCCAAATGAGAATTTTCCTTTTAAGAAAGGATTTGGTGGCCAAGAATTGCTTTAAGCCTGTAACACTTTGCCTGTCCCTTTACTCCAATTCTCCATCTGCCAGATTCTCACAGCCATCCAAAATATTCAATTTTTTGGAGGGAGAAATAGGATCACTGACATGACCCATTCCCTACAAGGATATTCCCTTAAGTAATGAAGATCAGAAAATGCTTTACACTTTCAAGTTTGATGGAGTTTCCCAGGACACAAAGAAGTTAGATGACTTGTATAGGTTTAGGAAGTCACCATGTGTAAGAAGCAAAATTTGAATTCTCTGAATCCAACACTTTATTCACTCTGTCCACATGATTCTATATACTATACTGCTTTTTATACCATTTCCAAAATCTGTTTTGAATCTTTTGCTAAAAATGCAGAACTTAAGATAAACACCTAGCAAAACTGACTCTACTTATATAGGAAAAAACTGTGTATTATTAAGAATCTGCCCACAGTGTTCTAATCATGCTGTTGTTTCAGGTAAATAATACTAAAAGCAAAATAGCTAATATTTATATAGCACTTTCACTTTTCAAAATCCTTTTATATAAAATCTAATTTTATTCTCACAATAGCATAAGATAAGTGCAATGAATAATCTACTTTCACAGATGAAAAAACAGACCGATTGGCTATGTGGCTTGCCCAAGGACACATAGTCAGATCCAAAGCAGGATTAGAACTCAATTCTTCCCAACTCAGTTCTCCTTTACCATTCAACTGCCTTCCTGGAGGAAACAATATAAATTCTTATGATTCTGTGCATCAAGGTATGGTAAAACAAGCTAGAATGATTATAGAATATATCATGCAAAAGGCTATCAATGTCACCAGAATTGTTGTTGTGATGGAGACAGAGAGAAAAAAAGAGACTAAAGAGTTGATCAGATGTCTGAGACAAGAAAGAATTTAGTCTTGTCAAGTTGACATTTTCAGACAAATTCAGGTGAGGAGAGCATGAGTTCTACCTTGGATTGCTAGACTCAAGACTCCATGGCAGAAAAGATCATACACTACTCTGTGGCTATTTTAAATACATACATATATATACATATATATATATATGTATATATATATATATATATATATGTATATATGTAGTCAGTGGTCTAGAATTGAAGCAATACATATAATATATATATATATATATATATATATATATATATATATATATATATAGTCAGTGGTACCCTATCCTATATGACTTTGTCTCAAAGTAACTTATTAATTCTGTTTTATCATTGCATGAGAAAAGGTTGTATGCTTTGAAAAGCTGCACAAATTCCTTAAAGTCTCTAAATAATCATTCAATTACTCACTTCAGGAAGTTTCCTAGTGATCTCTATTAGAGCTTTCAGGAGGTGTCTTATCTAATAGCAGGAACATTATGAACTCAAAGAACTATCAACTCTCTCCAATAAATCATTTCTCAAAATAACCCAATGAGAAACTATTTTATTCTTTGTCCTTTTCACTCAAATTCTCTAGGGTTCATTTTAATTTACAGGTTAAGAGGAAACTGAGTGGTTAAGAGACTAATTTCATCATTTATGTGATTAAGCTGTCAGCAATGATTCATCTCTGATTGGATCAAATTCCATGATTCCAAGAATTCTAAGAATTCTCTTGCTTGGTTAAGTGTCTGTTAAAAAAAATTTAAAAATCAAAACAACCTTAAAGAATACACATTCTTATTTAGCTCTTAGGTCTTGAGTTGGAAGAGACCTCAGAGGTAAATAGTTCAATTCCCTTATTTTACAGAAAAGGAAATTGAGACCCAAGGAAGCTAAGTGACTTGTCCAAGGTCACACAGGGACATGACTTGACAGAAACAGGCTTGAAGCCAGGTCCTCTGATTCCACAGTCAGTGCTCTTCCCACTGTCTCTCACTGCCTCTTCCATCCTCTTCTTTTTTGCAGGAAAAAAGCCATTCCCCTTTGGAGGGGAAATGATTTACAAAAGATCAGATAGATAGTAAATGACAGAGCTAGGGTTTGAGGTCATATACCAATACTCCAAATTCAGTATTCTTTCCAGATTACCTAGCGACTACATTTATGGCACTAGACTTAGCACAAGGTCTACCATATGAAAAGTGCTTAAAAATACTTATTGACTGATTGATAAAGACTGAATGATAAGATAGAGTGCCAGAGTAGAACTAGAAATGACTTAGAAGTTCTCTCAAATTCTCATTTTACAAACTACGGCAAATATAAATGAAAGTCCTAAGTAAACCTCAGAGAAGTGAGTAGAATAAAACTAGCTCACATTTATATAGTGTTGTAAGGTCTACATAATATTTATCATTTGGTCTGAATAAAAACACAGATCTGAATCCTCACTACTGTCCTTTACAACTTCTGAGTTGGCTAGGACAACTTTCTTCCCTTCCCTTTAACTATCTACAGGCAAAAGAATTCAAGTCTGGCCTTCACATAGAGGCAAAATAAGCTTCATTTTTGTATCTTAGTGGTAGAGGAGGGAATAAGCATCTTATATGAGGTCCAGGCACTCTGATAACTACTTTATAAATATTATCTCATTGGATGCCAACACCAAATCTTTAAGGTAGGTATTGTTATGATTCCCATTTTAAAATGAGGAAACAGACAGAGGTGAAGTGACTTGCCTCGAGTCAAACAACTGGTAAGAAATTGAGGTCACACTTGAACTCAAGTCTTCCTGATTCCAGGTCTCGTGCTCTATCAACTGCATCACCCAATTACCTTAGTCATCAATAAATAGAAGTGATCATGATAAGGACAGAAAGATTTGCCTAACCCATAGTGGTTGGATTTTCTTCTTTTCAACAAATAGCCTCATACCTTTTCTTACAGTAACAAAAAACTAGAAATGAAGTGGACATCATTGATTAATTAGGCAATGTCCAACTCAAAAGCAATACATGAATGCAATGAAGAATTATTAATCATGCAGTAAGAAATGAGAGCTTAAGCAAGCAATCAAAACATTTTGTGCTAAATACTTAAGAGTCAAAAAGAGTAAACAAGATAGCCCTTGCCTTCAAGGAGCTTACTGTTTAATGGGGGGGGGGGAAGCAAAATACAAATAAATGTATAAGACCAGCTATATGAAGCAAAAAGAGTAAATAATTAACAGAGGGAAAGCATTAGAATTAAAAGGGTTTAGAAAGGCTTCCAGTAAGAAGTAGAATTTATTTACTTGTTTTGGTACTTAAATCTTTATTGAATATTTCTTGGAAATTAATATAGCACTACAAAGAAAAATGCAAAAGTAATCCTACTATTTGAGTCAATAATTCTGGGGCTAGGAACATACCTTCCAGAATATTATCAAAATAGCTGCTCTTCCTTCTCTCCTTTACATAAACCTATATAGATTTCTATGGCAGTATTGCAAATAATTAAAACAAACTGGAATTAAACAAATTGATAAAAAATGATATAGGAACAGCTAAGTGGCATAGTAGATAGAGCAGGATGGAGTTCAAATGCAGCCTCAGACACTTAATAATTACCTATGTGACCTTAGGCAAGTCACTTAATCCCATCGCCTTGCAAAAACCAAAGAACAAAAAAATAAAAAAAAACACAAAAGAATGGAATCATCTATTACATTAAGTAAGGCAAGTAGAAGAATTACAAATGTATTTAGATGCTTTCACTAAATAATAGAAAAGGGGATGAAGTCCAGAAAAGACATTTTATTGTATAGAATACTAGACCTTGTGTCTAGAGGACTTGAGATTAAATTTTGCCTCATATATTTATTAATCAATCCAATAAATATATTAAGTACCTGACTATGTTAAGCACTAGAGATACAGTTAAATAAAAGTCACTTCCTTCAAGAAGCTGATAATCTATAAGGAGAGATAATACACAAAAGAAAGCAAGGAATTATGGCAGGGAAATACCAGTTAAAATCACTTGGGGCAACAGATCCAGAGCAAAATGAACCAATGTCCAATTTCTGCCTTCTATATAGAAAGTCATTGAGAGAAGGTTGCTACACATCGACCAATCTTCCAACAAGATGAGAGAACTGGCTGAGAGAGATGGAGTCAATCACAGTTTAAGTAATCAGGATGATGGTAAAATTACTACTAACAAGTTCAAACTAGAGGGACATCCTGTTCAATGAAATTCAGACTGGGAAAGAGCAGCAGATGTGGAGTACAGTGGAATGTATGAGTTTTGTGAGTCTGGGAAATGCAGCTAACCTGTATTAAACTCAGTTTTTCATCATTAAAATGGTAATAATAATGATAATTAAATGCTAGATGTGATTTCAATGGTTCAAAGAATTCTGAGGTGGAGAAACTTCCTTTACAAATTCAGGTCACACTTCATCTTATAGTCTTCAAAGACTGTAGTAATTCACTGAAAATTTGAAGTTTGTTTTCCTTCTTCCCTTCCCTCCCTCCCCCTCTCCTTCTCTCTTTCCTCCCTCCCTTCCATCCTTTCTCCCCTCCTTTCTCCCCTTCCTCCTTCCCTCTCTCCATTCCCCCTTCCCTCCTTCTTCCATTTCTCCATTCCTTCCCTCCCTTCCTCCCTTCCTTCCTTCCTCCGTCCCTTCCTCCTTCCTCCCTCCCTTCATCCCTTCATCCCTTCCTTCCTTCCATTCTCCTTTTCCCTCCGTCCTCTCCCTCTGTCCATATAGGAATCATACCTTTACATGTGAGTGCTATGCCCAAAAGAATATAAATATTGATCCCTGAATGCAAGATATCTTGGAGTTTGTAGGCTAGATTTCTTTTTAAGTATCATGCCCTAAACCCAAATCACTGGATCTTATGGATTGGCTAACAATAAGTTGTAAGTTAGCAATCTTCACTTGATCATTGTTTGGATTTTGAGGGCCCTGAGTTTGTGTAAATAACAATCATTTGCTATTTAAAAACAGGGTATTTCCCCCCTTTTTTGAGTAGGTTAAAGAGGCCATTTTGGGCCTCATTTCTTATGTAGCCTTAATCAATGAATTGGTTTTGTCTCAGAAAAAATCATTAGAAAAATCCTTAACTTAAAAAGGCCCAGGTTTTCTACAGAAACCAAGTATATATCAAATCATTCTGATTGATATCTTATCACTGACAGAGACAGAAGAGATGATTTTAGTTGGGAAATCATGGAGGTCAGTAGTTGCATAGGAGAAGGACTTCAAAGAACATGAGATGATTTGTATGAGTAACTGCAAAGTAAAATAAAAACTACAGGACTACTAAAGAAAACATCAAGGTCAATGGCAACTTAATGGAATGAATTCTTAGCAACTCAAAACAAAAACAAAATAAAAAAAGCAAAGAGAAAACAAAAAGAAAAACATATGAGCAATAATTTCTCAGGAGAACAGGTAATGAAACACATCTCTCCCCTCTTAGCACCAAGCTAGAAAACAAATAGGGGAAAATGCTACATAAATTATCAGACTGTCATACTATCTGCTCATTTTTTTTGACTGTGTTTCTTTGTTATAAAGGTACTTTTGCTTCTGGGTAGTGACATGAAGGTTTTCTAGCAATACTTGTGATGAAAAATTAAAAGCATCAAATTTTAGTCTATCTTAAAGTGTTTATCCAACCTAAGTGAGAAATAACATATTTAATAAAAGAATTATAGATATGCATCAAATGGTGTTTCAATATATATATATTATCTATACACATTTCACTTGTATGCCCATATAGATATGATTATATGTACATGCATGATACATTCATGCATATGAGTTTATATAAATATAAAACTGTGAAATATGACACCTATTCAGGAATACTGGAATCTCTCTCAACTCCCACTGATAATCTATCTTGCCCAAGATACTTAGAGGTGAAGTGACTTGTCCATGGTCACACAAGGAGTAGGTGTCAGAAGTGGGACTTAATATCATATAATCAAAGCCACTATGCCCCACTCCCATTCGGTGTCTCATTTAACATATACTGTAAACATGTATTTATTTATCCATTTAAAGATGTATATAATACAAATTTGCCATTACTAAAATTCTACTTATTCAATTTGAAGAAAAGACTTCAGTGTTTAAAGAAAATTAGTTGGGTGGCTAGGTGGTGAAGTAGATAAAGCACCAGCCCTGGAGTCAGGAGTACCTGGGTTCAAATCCGGTCTCAGACACTTAATAATTACCTAGCTGTGTGGCCTTGGGCAAGCCACTTAACCCTATTTGCCTTGCGAAAAACTAAAAATAAAAAAATGGAGAAAATTAGTTAACCTCCTCCCTCCTCTCCTATACTGTAGCAACCCCGCTACCAATACCGCATAAAGACAACAAACCCAAACAAGATACCCAACAATATCAGACTGGAATGGAATAGCCCAATCAATAATATCCCGAATGACACCATCTCATAGCCAAAGGTCGTTCGTGTTGTTTGGACTCACCGTTAAAATTAACACTGCGAATATACTTCAGCAACTTCTTGCCCCCTGCCTGCTCCATCTCTGGACAGACACCAGGGTAATCAGCACAAAGATCCTTGTTCATATGGTGGAGAGCATGGGCCATGGCATACACCGAGTCAATCACAAATTGAACTTTACCCTCCTGCTCATAATAGGAATCCTTTCCAATTCTCTCCTGCCCTGCACATTAAAACAACAAACACACAAAGAAAAAAAGATTGCTGGTAAGTGAAAGTTTTGTAGTTTCCACTGCTAAATTTTTTTATTTTTACATCACTTTAAAGAAAGGGGTGAATGTGTGCCCCAAGGACCAGAAAATTATAAACCATAGTTCCAATACTTTGATACTAATATATCTGCCTATTTGATGACACATTCTCTACAAACTACCACCTCTAACCCCCAACAAATGAAGCATCTTGTAAAATTTTAATTCTGTTTCACCTTTCAGTTGTTTCAGACAGACACTCTGAATAGCACCCAACCGAATCACTACAATCTCTAGATTAAAGGAACACAGGACATGGTATGCAATGATTCCTCAGAAGAGAGAGAGTACATTCTGAGAAAACAAAGCCCAGCTGGGATGGATGATACATTTAGATTGCAGAAACTTCTCTCTGAACGAAGGCATTGAGAAAAAAAAAAAAGACTACTTTATTTTGTTGTTTTTTTTTGTATGTATATACAAAAATCAACTGCACATGAAAAATTTTAGCATATAAGCACATTAGTAATGGAATTCTTCATTCTAACACTTTTTTTCTGCTTTGATCAAATCCCAAACATCAAAACAGCTAATACTGATATGGCTTTTTCGGGTTTGCACTTTCCATACATTATTTAATCGAGCTTCACAACACTTCTATGAGGATGGTTATATTATTATTGACCCACTGTATAGATGAGAAAACAGGCTGAGGTAAGTTAAAAATACATATTTGCTCAGAAGAAGCTTGGGGGAGTGACCAGTATCCTGGATTTTGAGACTGAGGACTGCTGTTCAAATCCTTTCATTGATATTGAATATCCATGTGACCCTGGACAAGTTCTCTGTTCTGCAGTCCCCTCACCTATAAACAAAGCAGCATGGAACTTGATGACCAATAAAGTTCATTTTCACTCTAAGGCAGCTGAGTGACTTAGTTGATAGAAGGATAGACTTGCAATCATTAAAATAATGAAAAAAAAAAACAAAGCCCAATTTAAAATAGTAACTCTGGAAAAATCTGCTAAGTATAGGTTGCTAGGTGGCGCAGTGGATAGAGCACTGCTCGTGAAGTCAGGAGTCCCTGAGTTCGAATGTGGCCTCACACAATTAATTACCTAGCTGTGCGGTCTTGGGCAATACACTTAACCCCATTGCCTTGCAAAAAAACTAAAAAAAAATCTGCTAGGTATGGGACCCTGGACCTAACCGTTCAGCTTCAGATGTTGCTCAGATTTTTTTCAATTATGTCTGACTCTTTGTAAGATACCATTTGAGGTTTTCTTGACAGACACTGGAGGGATTTGTAATCTCTTCCTTCTTCAGTCACATATAGCTCATCTGAAGGATAATAACAACATCTACCTTAAATGTTGTAACATACTTTGCAAACATTTGAGCATTTTATAACTGATAACTTCTGCTATTAATATTAAATTAGTTTAAGTCCAATTTCTTATTCCTTCTCTATCTTCAGCTATACCTATGTACCAAGAGAAATTCTAGTGAGAAAGATTATCATGGGCATTACCAAAAAGCTGACTATGTGCCTTTTACCATATGTAAATGGTATTACTCAAAGTGAAGGACCTTTATGTTTTTAAACCAGATCTGTTATTGATTTCTGTTTTATAGAATTTTTATCACCTTTTAGTTTACTTTCAATTTCACCTAAAAAGTATTATTAGGTACTTGCTTTTAATACAAGAGATACAAAAGACAAAAGTGAACCACTCCCTACTACCAGATACCCTACATTTTACTGGAATCCCTCCTCACTTCAAAAATATTGGCTGAAATTTTATTACATTTCGGTTTAATGGGGAATATTTTTTGTCTTGAGCCTTGTTCTCTGAAAGAACCTTACAGTGTTCTTGGTTTAAAAAAAATAGGAGGGTCCTCAGCAGATAAAGTTTGAAATACAAACTAATGTTTCTAAGATTGTTTTTAAGAATATTTTGGTTTTTACACATACTGATCAAGAATTTACCATTAAGTTTGATGCAATTTTAAACCATTACATTGCTGAACTCTAGCTAGAAAATTCACCTATAATTCACATTTCAGTATCAGAATTCTTAATTCCTCATTCTATAGAAAAGTAAACTTTTTTAAGACTTGTCTACTATGCCAACTAGTCCTACATATACCATAGTCCTACCTTAAATATACATATGTTTGTTTATACACATATATGTATGGGTGCATATATGTACCCATGGAGAAGTTTATATATATATATATATATATATATATATATATATATATATATGTATATATAAAATTTTGTTCAATACCATAGCAGAAATGGTGGTGAAGTAAGAAATAGGAATCAGGTTTGTGATTTGTTTCATTTTAGGAAATATCCATATGAGCACTTATTTTATCCAAGGTTAAAACTTTTTCTGTGAATTATCATTTTCAAGAATCATCTTGAAGTATTAAAAGATTAAGTGCCCAGTGTCATATTGAATATTGAAAATAATTATGCTGGCACAGCAAGATGGCACAGTGGATAGAGCATCTGTCTTGGAATTAGGAGGACCTGGACCTGAGTTCAAATCTGATGTCAGACACTTAAATAATCACCTAGCTGTGTGACTCTAGGCAAGTCACTTAATCCCATTACCTTTCTTTTTTTTTAAAGGTTTTTGCAAGGCCAAGGGGGTTAAGTGGCTTGCCCAAGGCCACAAAGCTAGGTAATTATTAAGTGTCTGAGATCAGATTTGAACCCAGGGCTGGTGCTTTATCCACTATGCTACCTAGCAGCCCCACCCCATTACCTTTCAAAAAAAATTATACAACAATAAGTAGATTTTATTAAAAATTTAAGGTTTTCAAAATGTTCTGTAAGCTACAGATAACTTTCATTGTATAAATGCTTGCCTGTCATCTCCTTTTTACAAAAAATAGTCTTTGCCTTTTAAGTCTTTTCCTATCTCCAGTGCTAGTGCATAGTAGGTGCTTTACAATTGCTTACTGATTAATTTAAATCCATGCTAAAGGGGAGCCTAGAACTGCAGACAATATTGAGCACATGAAATTCATACCTGAGGAAGAGAAATGCAACATAAAATAACAGATATTTAGAGAATCTAGATCTTAACATAGTCACCATAAAAATACATCTTTATCACGAAAACATAGGCTTGAAAAACTGCTCAAATGTTTGCTAAATGAGATGGTTTCCAGGAGTGGAAAAGGGCAATTCCTTATTTATACTTGCAGTATGAAAATATTAAACCTTAGAAGTCATTGTCTAGATTTCATACAATGATGTTTTAAATATACTACAGGTTGGGCACTTGCCAGAAACTGAATGAATTTTGTGGAGCAAAGGGATAACAATAATATAGACATGAATGACCAATGCTTAATAGTTACCTTCAAGAAGCACACGACCTGATGCAAACATTTCACTATCACAAGTAAATCATATGCTGAGAGTATGAGATGCACAATATTGATAAAACAGGAGGACATGGATTTGTTTTTGTCTATGAAGCATCAATTTTCTGTGTGTGTAGCTTCTATGTGGGTAACTAAGTGTGTGAGCTAATTTCTCGTTCTGTATGAGAGCCATAAACATCCTTCTTTTTTCTGTTTCAGTACATAATTCTGTGTAGATGGATTCAAATGACTCAGTCACTCACCACCTGAGCGACATTGGGTCATTCTATTGACCCCTTTGCACTTCAGGTTCCTCATCTATAAAATGTTAGAAAAGATAATTTCTAAGGAATGTTCTAGCTCTTAATTCATGCTTCTGTGATCTTCTCAAAATGATTAAAATCATAAATGGCAATGGAAATTAATCACAGCATTAAAGAGTTCAAATATGGATAGAATCACAAAGGGGACCAGGTCAAACCAGTTTTTCTTTTACTTTGGAACTGGGAAAGATAATAATTCCAATTATTTTCAAATCATTTTTATTACAAGTTCTCTTGGTTGATACACATATATTCCTAATGTCATTTTCACCACATACTATAACTCCATTTTCTACCTATTAAAATGACTATCAAAAATAATATGTACTTACTCACCCATCATCTCATTATTCTTTTGTGCATGAACCAATAACTAAAACCACTGCCAAAAGGCAGGCAGCAGGAAGGAGATTTACTAGCAAAAGGCTGGGATCGACTCCAGGTTTGCCATGGTGGTAAATTTACCTCTCCCACTGAGAATCCCGCCTCCAATAACTGAAATTTGATTGTAATGGGATCATTAATATTATAACACTTTTCAGTTGCTTAAAACTTAATACTGAGTTATTACTTCAAGAATAAAAGCCAGGAAAACTTGCTACAGATCCTTACTTTCAACTATTTTCCACTGGGGATCATTCCTGGAAGGCTATCTAATTTTCACTTATGACTGTTTTTTTGTCTGTAATTTCACTTCCAATTTCAAAGTAATTGAAAGTTAAAATATATGAAGCTAGACAAATTCTTGGTAGGCAATATAGTCTCATGTGTATCACATGGGGCAAGACAGCTAGCTGACAAGGAGACTGGTTCTTCTCACAGACCTCCCATACATATGTGAAATATCAGATCATATGACTTGAATTCTCAGAAATAAATATTGCACATTTGGGGGATTCCCAAAAATCAAAGCCTAAGTGACTCGTTTGAGGCACAATTTCCAAGTTGATAGTGAAAGTCAAAATTTCCAAGTTTTTTTTTAAATGCCAGGAATCAAAAAAACCATGGATTCTTAGGGGGGGGATGACTCATAGATATACTTCTACAATTTATTTTTCCTTTTGCTGTGTTTAGTAGGTGGCCTTGTTTTTTATGAAATACTAATTGCTGTTTCAAAGAAAATCTATATAAGGATTTTTTGCCATTGATTGTGTTGGATTGAAGATAGTTTTCACTCCAAACATTACACAATTGCCAACTCCATAACAATTTACTCTCTCAAGTACCTTCATTTCATTCATCATTCAATCATTCATTCATTCATTCAACAAGTCTTTATTAAGTACCAGCTATGTGTGAGATACTGTTGCAGATACAGACAAAATGAACAACATTTTTTCCATCAGGAAACTTCTATTTGGAGTATGCAACATATAAACAGATAAATCAAGACATTAGGATTTGATGGGGAAAAGAACAGCTAGTAGATGAGGAAAAGCTTGCTAAAAAAGTTAGCTTAGCAAAAGCCACATGTTGTGTGCAAGGCAATATGTAAGGCTCTAAGATTAAAAAGAAAAGAATGAAATAGTTCTGATATCAAAGAGCTGATGTTAGAAATTAGCTGTACTAGAATATGTTATTTTAGACAGTCTCATCTGATCCTTTTAAAAAAAAATTAAATTTCAGAGCAGAGCTAATATGGCAGAATAAAGACAGGAACTCTCCTGAGCTCTTCCCCAAACCACACCAAATACCTTCAAATAATTACTCTAAATAGAACTCGCATGAAGACTAAGAGAAACAATATTCCCACCGAAGACAGCTTAGAAGATCAGGCTGAAGGGGTAAGTTGCACCTAAGTGAGAGAGTTACACAGAGCAGCATGGGCTGCACCAAAGCAAACCGGCCTCAGCTATCCAAAGAGACTATAGGGTAATCCAGAGATTGCCTAGAACAACTTGGAAGATCAGCAAAATAGTTTTCCCTACCAGGTGAGAGTGGTGCTCAGTCCAGGGCAGGCCTCAGCAGCACAAACACTACTCAGAGACAACAACTTCCAGAGCTCTCAGTCCATGGAAGGTAAAGGAGTAAGAAGGAAACTCTAGGGTTCTCTTTGCTATCACTGAGGTAGGAATCTGTTGCTTTGCCTTTGCTCAGATCTGGGTCACAGTCTGGGGTATTAGTCCTAAGAAGAGAACTAGAAACACAATAGATCTTATGGCCACAATGGAGCAGGGACACTTCTCATAGTGCCAGGGCATAAAGGAGGCTTTTGGTAACACACAGATCAGAGCACAGACCAGGATATTAGTACAATCCTCTACTTAGATCACAACATCTTGGAAAGATTGAAAACTTGCAGGTCTAAGAAGTATCTCTGAAAATAACTGCAAAAATTCTTAAAAGCTTGGGACAATATGTCCTGCACTCTGGTAGCCAAGCACCACTTTAACAAAAAAAAAAAAAGTTAAAATTAAGTCAAAGGCTGGGGAAATGAGTAAACACAGGAAAAAATCTAATTATATACAGTTACTATGGTCATAAGGAAGATCAAATTATCCCACAGAAGAAAGCAAAGTCAAAACTTCTACATCCCAAGCCTCCAAATTGATCTCAGGCCCTGGAAGAACTTCAAAAGTATTTTGACAATCAAGAAAGAGAGGTAGAGGAAAAATTAGGAAGAGAAATGAGAGGGATGTGGTAAAATCATGAAAACAGTCAGAAGTTTGATGGAGACACAGAAAAATAAGAAGAAAACAATATCTTAAAACCCAGACTGGACCAAGTGGGAAAAGAGGTACCAAAAACCCAATGAGTAGAATGCCTTAAAAAGTAGAACTGGTCAAATGGAAAAGAAGATACAAAAGCTCACTGAAGAAATAATTCCATATAATATAGAATGAAACAAGGGAAACTGATGACTGTGAGAAATCAAGACACAATAAAACAAAGCTAAAGAAAAGAAAAACTTTTAGAAAATATGAAATATCTCATTGGGAAAAGCAAGTGACCTGGAAAATGGATCTAGAAGAGATAACTTTTTAAAAATACTGGACTTCTTGAAACCCGGATTAAAAATAAAGCTTAGATGTCATTTATTTTTTAAGAAATTATCAAGGAAAATTGCCCTGATATTCTAAAAGCAGAGGGTAAGATATAAATTGAAAGAATCTACCTTATCACCTCCTGAAAGAGATCCTAAAATGAAAACTGCCAGGAATGTTATAGCCAAATTACAGAGCTCCCAGGTCTAGGGGAAAATATTGCAAGCAGTCAGAAAGGAAAAAAATTATATTTCATGGAATCATAGTCAAGATTATAACAGATTTAGCAATTTCTTCATTAAGAGATCATAGTACTTGGAATATGGTACTCCAGAAGGAAAAAGAGCTTGGATTACAACCAAAAATAAACTTCTCTGTGAAATTGAACATATTCTTTCACAAGAAAAGATTAACATTGAATGGAATAGGGGATTTCCAAACTTTCCTGATTTTAAGAACAGAGCTGAACAGAATATTTTATTTTCAAATATGAAATTAAGTGAAACATAAAAAGGTAAACAGGAATGGCAAATCATTAGGAACTTAATGATGTTGACCTGCTTATATTCCTGCATGGAAAGATGATGCTCATAATTCCTATGAACTTTCTCACTTATTAGTACAGTTTAGTACAGTTAGAAGGAGCATATATAGACAAGGCACAGGTGGGAGTTGAATTTGAAGGGATAATATATTAAAAAATGGAGTTAATGGTTAGAGAGGAATGTACTGGGAGAAAGGAAAAGAATGAGATAGAATGAAGCAAGTTATATCACTTAAAAGAAGCAAGAAAAAGCTTTTGTAGTAGAATAGAAGAGGGGGAGATGAAGGACAGTGAGAACCTTACCCTCATCAAATTTGGCTCAGAGAGGGAATAACTTACTCAACTGGTATAGAAATCTGTCTTAACATAGAGGAATGTAGGAGGTGAAGGGAATGGGAGAAAATTGGAGGGGGGGATAGGAGATAGAAGGGAGTGATTTTTAAGCATGACTAGGTGAAAGGAGAGAGAGAAAATAAATGGGGAGGGGTAAATTATTTTTTAAAATGTCTTAACTCACTATTGATAGGAGAAATATGAGTTGGAATTCTGAGGTACAACCTTTTAACTACTGAATTCACTAACTGTACAGAAAGAAAACATGATAAATTTTGGAGGGGATGAAGAAAAATGGGATTATTGCATGTTGGAGGAGATGTGAAGATACAGCAATTCAATAGGTAATTTGGAACTATGCCCATATAAAATCATGCCTTCCGTTTGACCTAGCAGTGTTACTACTAGGTGTAATCACCATAAGACATAAAAACAAGAAGGAAAAGGACTGTATGTATAAAGATATTTATACCAGTTATATTTTGGTGGCAACATGCTGGAAATTAAGAGGATATCTATTAGTTGGGAAATTATTGAATAAATTGTGATTATGATGAAATACTGTTTTGCTTAAATATATGATGAAAAGAATCTTCTCAGTAAAAAAATGTACATGAACAGATGCAATGGGAAATGGACTATATGCATAGTAACAGAAATGTATAAATGTAGCTGTGCATAATTTACCTTTTCTCCTCAATACATTGGCACAAGAAAGATCTGAAGAACTTATGGTTTTTACCCCCATGTATAAGATACACCTTAATTTTAGGGCCCAGAATTTGAAAAACATGTATTACATAAAGTTATTGAATTAAAATTTTATTCATCATGAAATTCAAGGACCTTCTGCTCCTAGATTTCAGGCATCTTTGGGGCACATCTGGTACATGTACACATGCTTAATCCATTCCATTTCATGAACCTGAAACACTTAATTATTCTTTGAAATCAGTCTCTTCTTTTTCATCACAATTCTTCTGACCTCCTGCTGAACCATCTTTCAGGACACAGGAATTCCAATAGTCCTTTGCTCTTTAATCCACCTCTTCCATTCTCTCTCTAATTCAGCCCATTTGGTTGCCATGCCTCTCATTGTCTTCTTCTGTTTGGATGTTTTCACCTGAGTTTCTTCTTCCTGTAGCCAGTCTCAGATGTTTTCTCAATTGCAGAAGGATAAACTGATGTTCAGCAGCATGATTTCACTCACTTTTGCAAACTGGATCACTTTGAACTTGAATTCAGCATGGGAAAATGAGAAAATCTTTTCTCAACCATTTCTGGATAGAATGTGGCAAAACATAACCTAATATACCCTTAACAAATGCAAAACAATTAGCACAAAGACAACAAGCAAAAAAAATGAGAAATACAAGTAAAATGAAAGTAAAAAAAATCTACAACCACTGTCTAAGATGCTTCCAGTTTTTAGATGCTAAATTTTCTAAAAAAGGGTGTATTTTATACATTTGGAAATATGGTATACCAAAGACAGAAATGATGATATATGAATACAGATTGATTCATACTTTTTTTTAACTGCACTTTTCTTGAGGTTCCTCTTTTCTTTGGGGATTATCTTCACTCTTACAACATGATTATTATGGTAATTTTTTTTTTTTTTTAGTTTTTACATGGCAATGGGGTTAAGTGGCCTTTCCAAGGCCACACAGCTAGGTAATTATTAAGTGTCTGAGGTCAGATTTGAACTCAGGTACTCCTGAATCCAGGACTGGTGCTCTATCCACTGTGCCACCTAGCCACCCTTATTATGGTAATGTTGATCATAACTACATATTTCTAACCTATATTAAATAACTTTCTGATTGAGGGTGATTGGAGTGGGAGGAAGGAGAGAATTCAGAACTCAGGGTTTTAAAAGTGAATGTTGAAACTTGTTTTTGCATGTAGCCAGGCAAAGTAAAATTAAAATTAAGTATAATTTTAAAAAAATTCAATTTCACTGGGATAGGAAACTCCCAGTGAAGAACCCCCCCCCTTACCAAAGAGGTTTAAACATATTTCTACAACTTAAAAAGTTCCTTGAGACACAAAGAAGTTGAATGATTTGTTCAGGGACACAGAGGCATTATATGCCAAAACTAGAACTTGAATCTTCTTGATTTGAGGATAGTCCTTCAGACAGTATGAAACATTGTCTCTCCCATATTATCTTTCACACAAGTTATTTGCATATGGAATTTAAGTCTAATTTCATTTATAATTTCAGGTTTAATATAGTTTTTTTTAGGTTTTTAGGTAAACATGGTTAAGTGGCTTACCCAAGGCCACACAGCTAGGTAATTATTAAATGTCTGAGACTGGATTTGAACCCAGGTACTCCTGACTCCAGGGCCGGTGCTTTATCTACTATGCCACCTAGCCGCCATTTAACATAGTTTTTAAATTCATCACCTAGATGAGAACCAGTCTTAAATGGAATAAATCCAGTGAAATTCCTCTGTATTTTCAGAGAAACCAACTTCCACTACTACAACCTGTAATGCCTTCCCCCTTAAGTCAAAGCTCTCCTTTCTATGTTTTGCTCTGTAGTAATTTTCTTGAGTTGTCTCTATATAAGGATCTCCTCTGAGTGCCTCCTAGGGTGAATTGTTCCTGGTCTTTCCTGACCTTCCTCAATCAGTTAAAGTTCTTCCCTTGCTTTAACCTGGATCCTCATCCAATTTCACTTTCTTCAAGTTTTTCTGTCTCCTTGACACTTGCCCTGTGGGCCTGGCGAGATGTAATTGGCTCAGTTATTTCAGTTGGAGATGGAAAATGTCACTTTTAAAAAAAATAACAGGTCAGTCTGGACACACAATAAACTACATTAGGCACAAGATTATACAGAAACAAATATATTTTCAAGTTAAATTAAGTATCTGCTCAAATCTGGGCCCAATAAAATCATTCTCTAAATGTGATTAAGTGAAATAAAAATCACTTCAGTTTAATTCAGGGAACATCAATTAAGCACCTACTATGTGCCAATCAATGCATTGAGTTGTGAGGATACAAATATGAAAATGAAACAGTTCTTGCCTTTAGGAAATTTAAATTCAATTCCATACTTCTAACATATGTATACAGGTAAATATAAAGCATAAACAATGTGAATGCTTAGCAATTTAAATGAGATAATATTTATGAAATGCTAAATATTTCACATAGTAGGTACTTTAGAAATGCCTCTTTAAAAAATGTCAGGTAGGGAAACCACTGATCAATCAGAGTATCAAAAAGTTCTCTTGTAGGAAGTAGGACTAGAACTGAGTCATGAAGGCAGTCAAGGATTCCAAAGTGGAAACAGAACAAGGAAATTGATAGTACAAAATAGGAAGCAGGAAATACTGTATCATATCTAGGGAATAGCATGATAACATAGAATGCATGAGGGGAAAGGTGTAAGTCTGAGATTGTGAAAGACTTTAGATAGCAAATAGAGCAAGAGTTTGAATTTTATCTGGCAGAAAATAGATTGACACAGATACTACTTGAGAAGTAGAGTGACATAGTTAGAATATCAATGGGGTAGCTGTAGAAGATGATTAGAGAGGAAAGTTGAGGCAAGGAGAACAATTAAGAGATTATAAGAATAGTTCAAGCAAGAAGAACTGGGGACCTGAAACAGCCAGTTGGTCATGTGGGTAGAGAAAAAGAGATGGATGAGAAATGTGGGATAGATTTGAAAGGATTTAGAAATGATTAGATATGAAGATTGAGAAAGATGGGAGAATAGAATATGACTCAGATACCGTGAAGCTGGTTGATTAGAAAAATGATGATACAATCAATAGAGGTAGAAAGAAATATGGAAATGTAGGCTTAAGATAAAAGATAAAGAGTTCCATTTTGGATATGCTAGGCTTGAGAGGTTTTTGAAAGATGAGGGTACAAATGTGAAATGAGTGGTTAATGACATCAAACTAGAATGGATAATGGAGAATGGAGAAGAATGGGCAAGTAGATTTGGGAGTCATCTATATACAAGAGATTATGAGAGTACCAAGGGAGACAGTGTAGAAAAATAAAATAGGTATATGTATTCATGAGAGAGTAAACACAGACCTTGAGCCTAAAAAAAGAGACTGAGGCCAAAAATAATCAGGGTTAGAAGACTCAAGGTCTAGGTGGTGCAGTGGATAACTCATTGGCCCTGGAGTCAGGAAGACCTGAGTTCAAAGCAGGTCTTAGACACTTGATACTAACTGTGTGATCTTGGGCAAGTTACTTAACCCCATTGCCTTACCAAAAAATAGGAGAATCAGAGGAGAGTAGTGTCATAAAACAAAAAAAAAAAAAGCAAAAAAACAGGGAGGAGGTTATTGGTGTCTATAGGTAGGTCAACAATGTTCCATTCTGCCTTCTGGCCAAGATGGCACAGAGAAGACAAGCACAGTCTCACAGTATTAAAATATCCTGATCTTTCCCCATATATGATATGAAACAAACCTCTTAACAGAAATCTGATTAACATAACCCAGAAAGAAAAGCCAGGAGAAAGAATATCTACCTCAGGATTTGTCTTCCGCAGTTGTGGGTGAGTCCAGGCACAGAGGGTATATCAGCTGAGGATCAGTCATGGACCTGCATGATCAGCTGCAGGGATAGAGCCTGGTTGACCTCTGGGGCTTGGGTCAACTAGGGAGCAAAGGCATTGGTGTTGGTGGTGACCCTTGGGAGCTTGCTGATAGGGCTAGAAGGAGAGTTCTGGTACAGGAGAGATGCAGACACCTTCCCTGGGCTCATCTGGACTGGAAAAACCCAGACTCCATGCCTGCATTTCAGCTGAAGCCTCTTCCAAGAGCAAACACAATTACAGACTACCTCTGCCCCAGCCTAAGGCCAAGTATTAGAGCCAACTCAGCTTACAATAGGTAAAGTGGTGACCTCACTCCAGGGTACAGCCCACTGTTGATCAAAGACAAAAGTATTTAACAGCTTCAATCATTCCCTCTAGGCCAAAGGAGAGGGCCTAAATCAAGGTCACAGAGTCTCTAGGGAAAGCAACCAGCACTCCTTACTGGCCAGCTGGAGATTTTACAATCAGCCACCAAAACCTATAGCACCCCCAACTGGTAAGCTGGAGATATTATACTCATTGAGTAAAGCCTCTAGGGATGCCAACACCAAACATTTGTGAACCAAACCCTCCCTAACTCAAGGTCTTAGTAAAATGAAGAAAGGCCAGCAGAAAGGAGCATCCATAGAAAAATTCTTGGAAGGAAAAATCGTAACTCAGAGAGACCTAGAACCTCTGATGAGAATATGATCTGGTCTCCAGCACAGATAGACTTCCTTGAAGAAATAAGGAAGGAGTTTAAAAATCATTTGGAAAATTTGGGAAAAATCCCAAGAGAAGATTAACACCTTGCAACAAGAAATCGTAAAATACAATTGGACAAATACAAAATGAGAATAATTCAGATCCTCAATTAGGCAAAAGGCAAAAAGAAAATAATTCTCTCAAAACTTAATTGGTCAAATGGAAAGCTCTTTTAAAAATGGAATTGACCAATTGGAAAAGGAGTTGCAAAAGGTAAATAAAGAAAACTCCTCTAAGAAAAAAGAATGGAGTCTGTCAAAACTAATGACTTCATGAGACAGCAATAGCCTGTTAAACAAAACCAAAAAATAGGAAAAAATATGAGAAAATGTAAAATACCACATCAGGAAAACCAGTGACCTTGAGAATAGATTGAGAAGGGACAATCTGAGAATTATAGATCTTCCTGAAAACACTGAAGAGGAAAAAAAAATAGCCTAGACTTTATATTACAGGATTTAGTGATGGAAAATTACTACATCTAAAGAAACCAGAGGAAAAAAATAGTTATTTAAAGAATACATCGTGGGGTGGCTAGGTGGCGTAGTGGATAAAGCACCGGCCTTGGAGTCAGGAGTACCTGGGTTCAAATCCGGTCTCAGACACTTAATAATTACCTAGCTGTGTGGCCTTGGGCAAGCCATTTAACCCCATTTGCCTTGCAAAAAAAAAACCTAAAAAAAAAAAGAAAGAATACATCGCTCCCCTCTGGAAAGAGATCCAAAAATGAAAAAAACCAAGGAATGTTGTGACCAAATTCCAGAACTATTAGATAAAAGAGAAAATCCTGCAAGTAGCAAGAAACAATTTAGATACAAAGGAGCCACAGTAAGGCTTACTCAGGACCTGGTTGCATCAACATTAAGGGATCAAAGGGCCTGGAATGAGGTATTCTGAAGAGGAAAGGAGCTTGGAATGTAGCCAAAAATCTACTATCTGGCAAAGCTGAACCTTCTCTTTCAGGGGAAAAGATGGATATTTAATGGATGGAAGACTTCCAACAATTCCTGATGAAAAAACCAGAGCTAAATAGAAAATTTGGACATCAAACAGGAGGTTCAAGAGACACATAAAAATGCAACAAAAAGTGGGGGGAGAAAAGAAAACTGCTATCCAATAAGATGAAACTGGCTATATCCCAACCCGGGAAAAAGAGTCTCATAACTCTTAGGAATTGTAATTCTATCAGAGAGAATTCACTTAGCCAGAAATGATGGACACTCATGACTTTTCCATGAGACTGCTAACCAATGGGAGCAAACTGGCTGATCTCTCCTTGGCAGAAAGACTCTAATAACTCTCAAGAATTGGAACTATATTAGGCAGAACTAATGGATACTCAGAATTTGCTATAAGTCAGATAGAATGATTTAAAAACACTTCCTCCTTAAAAAGGGGGATAGGAAGGAGCCAGGAGGAGGGAGGGGATTGAATGAGGTAAATCTCATTATATTAAGAGGTACAAAAGACCTATCGTAATAGAGGGTGAAGAGGGGAGGAGATGAGAAAAACCTGAATCTTCTTCTCATCAGACTTGGCTTAAAATTCACTTATATACACACACTCAGTTAACTTAAAAAACATCTAACCATTCAAATATTAAAAGGGGGGAAAGGGGAGGGGAGAAAAGGGAGAAATAACAGAAGGAAGGAAAGGGAAAAGGGAAAAGAAAGGGGAGGGGTGGATATAGGAGGGCAAACACACTGAAGGGGTGGTATTCAGAAAAAAAATACTGGGTAATACAGATAAATGGAAAAAAGGGGGAAATACAAACAGAGGGAAGATAGCATTAAGGGCAATAAAGACTTAGTAATTGCAACTTTGAATGTGAATGGGACGAACTCTCCCATAAAAGATAAGCAAATAGCAGAGTGGATTAAAAACTAGAATCCTACAATATGCTACTTACAAGAAACTCATTTGAAGCAGAGAGATACATATAGAGTAAAGGTAAAAGGTTGGAGCAAAATATATTTTGCTTCAGCAGAGGTGAAAAAAAGCAGAGGTAGCAATCCTTATCTCAGACAGAGCAGCTGCAAAAATAGATAGCATTAAAAGAGACAAGGAAGGATAATAGTGATTTTAATACTGAATATGTATGAACCCAATGGGATAGCATCCAGATTCTTAGAGAAGCTAAAGACAGTTTTGATGACTGATGTTTTATAATATAATATAATTAGCATAGCATAGCATAGCATATGATATATATTAAATATAATATGATATGATATAACATAACATAACATGATATAATATAACATAACATAACATAACATAACAACATAATATAATATAATATAATATAATATAATATAATATAATATAATATAATATAATATAATATAATATAACAATATAATATAACGTAATATAACGTAACGTAACGTAACGTAACGTAACGTAACGTAACGTAACGTAACATAATATAATATAATATAATATAATATAATATAAGTAGGGCTAACCCACCTTCTTTTGTACTTTTTTCATTGAATCCCTGGAAATTCTTGATTTTTTATTTCTCCATATGAATTTACTTTCCACTTTTTCTAACTAATTAACATAATTTTTTATAATTTTGATAGGCAGGGCACTAAACAGGTAGTTTAGTTTTGTTACAATTGTCATTTTTATTATATTAGTTCAACTCATCCATGAGCAGTTGATGTTTGCCTAGTTATATAAATATGATTAATTTGTATGAATGGAGGAGACTGAATGGGGATGGAAAGAAATATACCTTTTTCTCTGCAGCACATGCCACTTATACAAACATTGACCATATAGTAGGCCATAAAAACCTAATGATCAACTGCATAAAGCCATAAATAGTGAATACATCTTTCTCAGATCACAATGCAGTAAAAAATCATATGCAATATTGGGCCAGGGAGATATAGACCCCAAACTAATTGGAAACTGAATAACCTCATTTTAAAGAATGAGTAGATCAAACAACAAATTATAGAAAGAATTAATTATTTTATCTTACATAATGACAATAATGAAACAACAGACAAAACTTATGTGATTCACTCAAATCAGCTGTCAGGGGCTATATTATATCTTTAAATGCTTACATGAATAAATTAGAGAAAGAGGAAACCTATGAACTAAATATGCAAGTAAAAAATTAGAGAAAGAAGAAATATAAAACCCCCAATTAAATACCAAATTAGAAATTCTAAAACTTAAAGGAGAAATTAACAAAATTAAAGCAAAAATGAATTAATAAATAAAACCAAGAGATGGTTTTATGAAAGAACCAATAAAATTGAAAAACCTCTGGTAAATTTGATTTAAAAAAAAGAAGAAAACCAGATTGCTGGTATCATAAATGAAAAAGGTGAACTCACCACCAATGAGGAGGAAATTAAATTAATAATTCAGAATTATTTTGCCCAAATCTATGACAATAAATTTAACAATCTAAGTGAAATGGATGAATATTTACAAAAATATAAGTTGCCTGGGTTAAATGAAGTGGAAATTAAATACCGAAATAACCCTATCTCAGAAAAAAAGAAATTCAGCAAGACATCATCGAACTCCCAAGAAAAAACCTCCAGAGCCTGATGGATTCACAAGTGAATTCTACCAAACATTTAAGGAACAATTGGTTCTAATTCTATATAAACTTTTTGTAAAAATAGGAGAAGACGGAACTCTGCCTAACTCTTTCTATGACACCAATATGGTGCTGATATCTAATCCAGGAAGAGTTAAAACAGAAAAAGAAAATTATAGACCTATCTCACTGATGAATATAGATGCAAAAGTCTTACATAAAATCTTAGCAAAATGAGTACAACAAGTTATCAGTAGGATAATACATTTTGACCAAGTAAGATTTATCCCAGGAATGCAGGGCTGGTTCGATATTAGGAAAACTGTAAGTATAATTTAATTATATCAACAACAAACACATTCCAAATTATATCAATAGATGCTGAAAAAGCTTTTGACAAAATACAGCACCCATTTCTACTAAAAATCACTAAAGAGTGTAGGAATCAATGGACTGTTAGAATAATAAGTAGTGTCTATCTGAAACCATCAACAAGCATTAAATTCAATGGGGAGAGGCTAGAGGCATTCCCAATAATATCAGGGATGAAACAAGGATGCCTATTATCAGTACTACTATTCAATATTTTATTAGAAATATTAGCTTCAGCGATAAGAGAAGAAAAAAAATTGAAGGAATTAGAATCGGGAAGGAACAGAAAAAATCCTCACTATTTACAGATGACATGATGGTATAACTAGAGAATTCCAAGAAATCAACAAAAAACCCTACTGGAAACAATTAGCAATTTTAAAAAAAGCTGTATGATATAAAATAAACCCTCATAAATCCTCAAATTTTATATATACGACTAGCCAAATACAGCAAGAAGAGCTAGAAAGAAAAATCCCATTCAAAGTAACCTCAGACAATATAAAATACCTGGTAATCTTTTTGCCAAGGCAGAGTCAGAAACTCTTTGAAAACAATTACAAAACACTTCTCATACAAATTAAATCAGATTTATATAACTGGGCAAACATCAACTGCTAATGCATAGACCAAACTAATATAATAAAAATGACAATTTTACCAAAACTAAACTACCTGTTTAGTGCCCTGCCAACCAAAATTATAAAAATTACTTTAATGAGTTAGAAAAAGTGGAAAGTAAATTCATATGGAGAAATAAAAAAGTCAAGAATTTCCAGAGATTCAATGAAAAAAAAGTGCAAAAGAAGGTGACTTAGTCCCACTTGATCTAAAATTATATTATAAAGCATCAGTAATAAAAACTGTCTGTTATTGGCGAAGAAATAGTGATGGAACAGTGGAATAGACTAGGTGCACTAGCAGAAAGTGATTATAATAATCTGCTGTTTGATAAACCCAAAGATTCCAGCTATTGGGATAACAACTGTCTTTTCAATAAAAAACTATTGGGAAAATTGGAAGTTAGTATGGAAGAAATTTAGATTAGACCAACACCTCACACCCTATACCTAGATAAGATCCAAATGGATACAGGATTTAGATAAAAAAACAATATTATAAGCAAACTAGAAGAGCAAGAACTAGTTTAACCTATCAGATCTATGGAAGGGGAAGCAGTTTATGACTAAGGAAGAGACAGAGAACACTACTGAAAAGAAACTAGATGATTTTGATTGCATTAAATTGAAAAGCTTTTCCATAGATAAAACCACTGTAACTAAGATCAAAAGAAATGTAGTAAACTGGGAAACAATCTTTACAACTAATATTTCTGACAAAGGACTCATTTCTAAAATATACAGAGAACTGAGTCAAATTTAAAAACTAAGCCATTCCCCAATTGACAAATGATTAAAGGATAGGCAAAGGCAATTTACAGATGAGGAGATCAAAGCAATCATAATCATATGAAAAATTGCTCTAAATCATTACTTATTATAGAAATGCAAATTAAAACTTTTCTGAGGTACTACTTCTCACTCCTCAGACTGGCCAATATGACCAGAAAGGATAATGATCATTTTAGGAAGGGTCAGAAATCTGGGACACTATTGCTTTGTTGGTGGAGCTGTGAACTCATCCAACCTTTCTGGGGAGCAATTTGGAACTTTGCCCAAAAGGCAATAAAAATGAGCATAACCTTTGACCCAGCAATAACACTACTGGGTCTGTACCCTGAAGACATGATGAAAAAAGGGTAAAAACATCACTTGTACAAAAATTTTCATAGCAGCCCTGTTTGTGGTGGCAAAGAATTGGAAATCAAGTATATGTCCTTCAATTGGGGAATGGCTTAGCAAACTGTGGTATATGGATGTCATGGAACACTATTGTTTTATTAGAAACCAGAAGGAATGGGAATTCAGGGAAACCTTGAGGGATTTGCATGAACTGATGCTGAGTGAGATGCACAGAACCAGAAAAACACTGTACATCCTAACAGCAACATGGCATGATGATCAACCTTGATGGACTCACTCATTCCATCAGTGCAACAATCAGGGATAATTTGAGGCTCTGCAATGGAGAATACCATCTGTATCCAGAGAAAGAACTGTGGAGTTTGGACAAAAAAACCTGATATCTTATTGTCTGATCTTGCTATCTCTTATTCTTCATGTTTCTTCCTTAAGGATGTGATTTCTCTCATCACATTCAATTTGCATCAATGTATACCATGGAAACAATGTAAAGACTGGCAAATTGCCTTCTGTGGGGGTTGGGGGGAGGGAAGTAAGATTAGGGGAAATATTGTAAAACTCAAAATAAATAAAATTAAAAAAAAACAATGCTCTGTCCTGAAAAGTAAACAAAATGGACAAGGACTAAGTAAAAGCCTTTTGATTTATCAGTTAAGAGAATGTATAGCGACATAGAAGAGAGTTATTTCAATTGAGTATTAGAGTTGGAAGAAAGATTGCAAGGAACTGAGAAGTAGATGGGAGATGAGCAAGTGGACCCAACAAGCATGGAAAATATTTCCTCCTTTGGGAGTTGGTTAGTGAAAGGGAAGAGAAACTTAGGATAATAGCTTAATAAGAATAATTGAAGTTTATATGTTACATTTCACATAAATTAAATTCATATTTTCACAATTCCATGAAGTATGTGACAGATATATTTATTATCATCATCCTTATTTTACAGAAGAGAGAGCTATGACTCATAAAACTGCCATTTTATGATCACACATTTATATAGTCAAAAAGTGAATTTCAACTAATTTTTCTTGATTCTTATTCAATTGCTTATCTGTTATACCACCTTGCTTTTCAATTAAAATGACTCATAAGGAGGAAATCCAGAAAATACTAAAAGTCTTTCAAGATAATAGAAGAGAATTGACTTATATGAACTGAAATGAGAAGTTACCCTAGGCTAGCCAATGAGACACAAACCACAATTGTTGAAACTAATAGTTCGTAAAGAATCTATAAAAAAATAACTGGGAGATGAGTTCATGCCCAGGTCCTTTTAGTGACCTTTGTGAATAATTTTATTAAGCAAAGGCTTTAGTAGCATATATCTTATTGGACAAGTGTGCACTTGCTCTTGAGACTAAGAGGATTTAGATTAGTTCCAACTCTGGTTGCTGCCACAGATATTATTAACAATCTTTGATGAATGTAATTTTTTAAAAGGGAAGAAATTCCAGCAAAATGAAACTAATGGCAATAGATATTTTTAATCACCTGCCAAATCTAAGATACCACACTTTCAATTTCTATAAAATGTTGAAGTAAGGCATGTAACTGTTTTAAAGAAATGTACAGTCTAATAGGGAAGCCAAGATATCTACTCAAATAACTATGACCTAAGGCAAAATAAAAACAATATTAAGTACAAGGGAGAGACTTAAATAATTATAGGAGAATTTGAATATGGAAAGATCACTTTCATCTAAGAACTAATGAGTAGATGATCACATGCAACTTGCCAATTTAAAAAAAAAATCCTTTATGATTTCTCTGTCATCACAATCAACTGAGATCAATGTATAACATGGAACCAATGTAAAGACTAACAGAATGCCTTCTGTAGGAGGTGGGAGGAGGGAAGTAAGAATGGGGGAAAGTTGTAAAGCTCAAAATAAATAAGATCTTTCTAAAAATTTTGAAGAATTCTTTTATCTACAATTTACAGACCCATTAGATACATAGAAATGTGAATTAGTCTTCATGTTAAGTAGAGAATAAAGAAAAAATCTCATTTCTTATGCTATAATAGTAGATAAAATTCATTGATTGATTGGGGTAGTCACCAAACCTGCATTTGCAGAAGGTCATTACTAACAATGATTCATGACATTTAGATTTTTTATTTGTCCCTAGACAAAAGCAAAGTTTTAATAGGGGATCAAAACAAACAAATACACAAACCTTTGCATTTGACTGAGCCCTTAGCCAAGGAATTAAAGAATCTGTGTATCCCAGAAGCACAGAAGTGAAAACTAAAAATTATTACATTTTAAAGTTAGATGGGACTTAAGGAGGCAATAAAGTTTATACTTTTTTCCTAAGCAATTTTGTTGGTGGACAAGGTATATACTTAATCAAAATAGTTTTGACTGATCCCATCCCAATGAAGGTTTGTGTAGAAAATGTGGATTTCACTTTGGATAAATTCCTTGGGATTCTTATACTGAAATTGAAGTCTCAGGATACTCAGGCTCTGGATTCCAGATGTGGCTTCAGTATGACTCTGATGCTTGCTACCTGTGTAACACTGGATAAGTCTCTTAAATTCTCTGGTTCACAGTTTCTTCATCTATAAAATAAGGAGTATGAGTTGGCCTCTAAAAGGCCTGCTACAATCCTAGACCCATAATGATCCTTGCCAAGTTTTGTCCATATTGATGCCTTTTTGATTTTGTTTAACACTTTCTTTCCTTAACCCTCCTCTTTGTTTTACCACTCCTTTCAAGAGATCTTTCTTTTCCCTGGATCTTCATCCATGCTTACTACATATGAATATACTTCAAGACTCCTGGGTTGCGGCGACTAGGCGGTGCAGTAGAAGAATGGCTAGGTGGTACAATGGATAGAGCACTGGCTCTGGAATCAGGGAGACCTGAGTTCAAATCCAGATCAGACACTTAATAATTACCTAGCTGTCTGGCCTTGGGCAAGCCACTTAACCACACTGCCTTGCAAAAAACTAAAAAAAAAAAGACTCCTGGGTCATCTTTGGATTTCTTTTTATACTCATTCACTTGTTGGTCTCAGCAGTACGATGAGTAAATTACCATCTCCCAGATGACCCTCAGATCTTTATTTCCAACTCTAGTCATTAGCACAACATAATACAAATTTCTTATTGGACACTTTAAAGTAAATGCTATCCCAAATCCATGTCCAAAAGAGAATACAATGTTCTTTATCATAAAACTCATCAATCAATCAATGAGTAAACATTTATTAAGTGGTTATCAAGAGCCAGGAAATGAATTAAACACTAGGAAAGAATCCTTCTTATGAGCCCAGAGACAAAAAACAGGGTTAAAGGCAGAACCTTGAAGAACCTTCATATAAAACTATTCAAGATAAGAATATTGTATGTTATATTGTCAGACACATAAATGCACACACACATATGTATAGTACAGAAATGATTAGAAAGACAGGAGAATAACCTAGGGAATGAAGGCAAAGGAAAAGAGCATAATATTATAGGGAAAGGGTGACTAATAGTATCAAATATTTCATAGAAGTCAAAGATATCTTTGAAAAAGAATGGCATGCTTTATCTACATGATTGAAAATGAGAATGCTTAGCTCATCAGATTATCATTCTGTTTATATATTAAATGTCCCAGTACTGTTGAATAGATGTTTTCTCAGGAATGACCAGGTTTATCATTGTGTAGAGAAAGATATTTGCCAAATTATTCGTTATCGCATTTGTGGGGATGAAAAAGAAGTAAAGATATTATTTATTGATTTCCATTTACTCAGTATGTATAGTTTATTTCAAGAACAGGATTGATTAGAAGAAAAAGTGCATCCCAAAAGAAATCTGAAAAGAACACTCAAAGACACTATTCTATTGTGACTGATGGTTGTTAAAAAAAAAATGAAAATGGAACAGACACAGGAGAGTGTTGAAAAAAATTTGATGTTTTTCTGCCAACTATATTAACTGGAATTTTAACAAGTCTCTACATACCCTCTGTCATTTTTTAAAATGCATAATAGAAAAAGAAAGGATAAGATTTTATTGTCTATTTGTGCTATCTTCCCTCAGATTTTACTTTCAGTCATCTTTCTTCTCCTCTCACTGACCTACATGTCTATACATGATGTGTTTCATAAACATTAGAATTAGATATAAATATCAATTTTTGTTTCTACTGTTACTTGCTTTATTTCTAAGAATGTTTCTTCTCCACATTGAGTCACAGGACTTAAGAATTATCAGAACACAACCAAGGATGTTTGTCATAAAATCTGACTGCTTCTTCTTGGTCTCTGTTGATTCATCTTCTTCCCATCACCTCACATCCATTCAGTGCAATATAAGTTGGTAACTTCAGGCCCAGCCCTAGTCTCTCCTCAGCTCCAAACATATATTTTGGACATTTATTGAATGTCTTCACAGCTTGACAACTGAATTCATTTTCTACAATCAAAAAACTCACCTTTCCAGCCTTGCTTCTATCTCTTCTACCGACTTTCTCATTCTCTTAGGAACCCAGGATGAAACATCAGTTGCCTTTGACTCTTGTATCTTTTTCAGCAATTAGTGTTGACTCCATAATTTTTTTCTATCTAACCCTTCCTTGCCATTCTTACAGTCACTATTATATCTTCATGAGTTTAGAGTTACCAGACACCTTCACTTTTTAATGACAAAACTTTAAATGGAAAATTATCATTTTATAGAATCTTTTCATTTTACAGATAAGAAAAACAAGATCCAAAAAAGGTAGCTGACTGTCACAGTATAAGTGGCAGAATTGCTTTGAACAAAGATTCTATGGAAACAAATTTTTGTGCTCTTTCTACCACATCTCTAATGAATGCTGTCACCATCTCTTTCCAGGATCACTAGCAAAATTTCCTCACTTCAAAATTTTCTCTGCTTCAAGGTTGAAACCAGATTCACATGAAGGAAGAAAGAATCTGAAATTTAGTCAGTTTAGACAAATCCTAGTGTAAGAATCACAAATGCCCAGGACTTAGCAGATAAGTCCTAGAGAATTGCCTGAGGTGGTTAAACGTCAATGCCACAGTTAGTAAATGTCATGGGTCTGGATTGGCTGGCATCAGATCATGAAAACCTTTAAGAACAAAACAGATAAATTCATATTTTGTCCTAAAGAGCAAGAAGATCCACCTTCACTTCTTTAGGGTAATAATTGTAGTTAGGCTTGGGATTTAGGGATATCACTTTTTTAAGCTGTATATCTATATTGCAAAGAGAAGAAATATGAAACATAGAAACCAATTTAGGAAATTATTGCAATTTTACAGGTAGGAGGTGAAGAGGGCCTGGAATAGACTGGTTTTAGGGTAAGTAGAGAGATGGGGAAAGATTTGAGTCATGTTAAGGACTAATTACATATTTTGTTTGAACATATATTCAGAGTCATTATTTTGTCTCTATCAAACTCTTTTATGTATCATGGTCACCTGAATGTTGTATCCCTTTTTCCCTTCAGATTATTTATCAGAATCTGATATCTTTGAAAATAATTACTTTTTCATTTTCAACTATAAATCCTCCCCACATAGCAAAAGGTTTACATGAAACAGGTGCAATTTTAACTTAAGCACATATGCTTCATAAATATAAAAAGCTAAAACTTATGTTCAAATAAGCTTGCAAATTTCCTAAAGAAGAAAATTGTAATGTATACATATAAAAATGAGGTTAAACATAAAATTCTCATTTCAAGTAACATATATATATATATGTATATATATATATATATATATATATATATATATATATGTATATAAAATACCTGTGTGACTGGATTTTTTTTTAACAAAAGATGTAGTACAAGGGGAAAATATCCATTTGAGGATTAAAGCTTGGAACATATTCCTTTTCCTATAATTTTTGCTGTGTGATCTTACATAAATTTCTTGGCAGCACTTATCTTCATTTTCTCATCCATAAATTCTTATTCATTTAGGTTACATTTACATTTGTATCTCTGTTAAAAATAATAATTTTCAGTTTAAAGTTTTGTCATTAAAAGATCTATTTTTTTTCGATTGTGATAAAAAATAATATTGTTTCAGCTATGGGAAAAATAAAAGGAAACACAAAATTCTATGTTAGGGCTGCATGGAACCTTAAAGATGACTCAATACAACTCATTTATTTTAAAATTGAGGAAACTAGCACCCAGGAATTATTGAGTTGGAGTTCAACTATTTACTAGTAAAAATTTGGGCAAGCTGTACAATTTCTTTGGATCCAGTTCCTCATAAGTAGAAGCAGAGGGGTGAACTGGATGACTTCGAAGCAAATTGCAGAACAACTTTAATTTTATAATTCTATAACTTTTCCAAATTCAAAGATAAATAAAGGAAAGAATTTTATCAAAGTGAATACATCTCTAAGTTTCAGGTTCCCTTTGGCTATTGTGAAGGGATATTCAATGCATTCAAAGCAAAAGAATAAAGTTAAGGATTAAATGTATGAAGCACATGCAGCAATTCAAATTATATTTTTAGTATCTTGAAGAAGATCCAGTTAACAATTCAAGCCAAAAAGGAATCTTTTATAGCTGGTGAGATCCAAATAGATACTTGTGTTTGCAGATGATGTTTTCCTGCATTCACCATTGGGATATCAAAATCTTCTAAATAGGTCCACAATCATTCAAAGTGTTTGATCTAACAAATCATTCCTAAAAAACCAAGTGTATGATGAATGTCAATTGCCTAGGCAATTATATATGGATAGCTCAGAGTTTGCCCACATGCATACACACAAATACATGTATGGAGACATACGCGTAAAGTATACATGCACAGATGTAAATGTACAAAATGGACAATCATTTAGATCCAAAACTGAACAGCATAAAGAAATATGTAACACCTCTAAAATGAGTGAGTTGAACAAGATAACTGATCATCCCTTGAATTCCAAATCTATGATTTTCTAAGTAGCCAACTTCTTATAATACTTGCAAAAATTTCCATGACACAAGGATCAATTTTTTATTAACAATATTTCTCAGTGATGGTGCATGCTTGTGAAGCATGAAACACAACATTGTCTGAAAAATTTAACTTGTGGATGAGCCAAAGAGTATGGAAAAGTTCAGGGTGTATATAAACAGGCCATAGTACAGAACAAACAAATAACTTTGAAGGAGAAGTGTTATAAAATGATAACTTATAAAATCATATTTGAAAAATGAAAATGGGCTGATAAGGCAAGAGAGAAGGATAGCCATTAGATTATTTTCCATTGGTATTCTCACAATGCCTAGATAATAGGAGAGAGGACCCATAGCATACTTGATGTGCTCCCACAGATCACACAGAATGAGCAGACATGGGTGGGTTGTAATTTGCAACACTATAGGAAAAAAAAAAAACCTAAGTAAGTGACAGCACAGATACTTTGGATTATTAATCCATTTTATAGAAAATAGATTTAGGAGTCCCAGATAAAGTATAATAAAAGACTACAAAGAATATGATCCAAATCATATTTCAAAGCCTTTTCTGTAAATAATGTCCAGCACTTTCAAATATTGACAGAAATATTTGAGAATTTGACTGTTATCTCATCGGCATATCAAGCATTATAATAAATTATATACTTTCACAAGAGAGAAAGGTTTGTGGAAAATCAACAATAGTTGTATATTACTTTAAGAGTGTTGGGGTATGTGTGTGTGTGTGTGTGTGTGTGTGTGTGTGTGTGTGTGTGTGAGTTTGTATTTAAATACAAAAAGGATAGATAGCATTCTTGCTCTGCTGAAATCTGCCTTGGTATTCCAGCCTCTGAAATGTACAACTGTTGAGAATAGTCATCTCAAACCTGGAGAAATTCTTTAAATTCAATAATGCCTCCTTGTGTTTACACAACCTGCCCATGGATACAGTGGATCTATCTAAATTTGTCCTTGCCGAAGACATGATTTATGGGGAAATGTTAACAGGCAAGCTGTTAGACATTAGAAGTCAGATAAGTAATGGTGGTAATGGTTTTCATACACTTGTGCACATGGAAGTGGAATTCTTTATGATATTATTTCCATAGCTGTTTTGCTGTTTTGTTAGACTTTGAAGTTCTAGAACTTGGCCATTTGTTATAAACTTGCCTGAATCTTGTCAGCAAATCACAGTTGCATTTTTTCTAGAATGATATGCTGAAACTCTCTTGCAATTTAACTTTTCCCTTCTATAGTAAATTGCAGTCTTCTGGTAGTGCATTTGCCTGCTTTGGTAGCTCAATTTATAACTGATCCTCCAATATCTTTCGGCTTCTCCTTTAAGGTGTTATTTTGCACATCTTAGATTTCTCATTATCTCAGTCCCTTCTACCTATTTCCAAATGGTGCAGCATGTTGCTTATCCTGGCCTCAAAGGCCAGAGAACCTCAGGGGACAAGTTACATACCGAGAGAGTCTAATATCCACAGCTGCACCTCCCTAGCTACCTAATTATGCTGCCTAGAAGCCAAATGTTTGAATCCTGGCTTATTTCCCCCCCAATTCATAGTGGTTACTAGATTTTCACAGATATAATAAAGTCAGTACATAAACTGGAAAATTCTGCCCTATTTTGAGTTCAGGAAAGGAGAGGAAAAATGAGGTCAAATTTCTCCCACACTGCGGCAATTTGCGAGTACAGTGCAAAAAGGATAACTCCAGGATCCTCATCAGAGAATATCTATAAAATACCCTTGTGAGCACATGTGGCTGAGATATGAACACAAGCAACACAAATAGGATGGGGAAGTTGCCCTCAAAGTCTTTTTCCATGTGTAATTTTTATTTTTTTTAAAAGAAACATATGGGAAGTTCCTTTCTCTATTTTATTCTTAAGTGTCAATTTATTAACACTTACTAAGTACAAAATACTTTGCTAAAAGTTATAGATAAAATAAGCCTTACTCTCAGTGAAATTATAAATTAATAGGAGAAAGACATGCTCTCAAATAGTCATGATACAAAGAGAGAGCGTAGGGAGTCAAAAATATAGAATTCCCAATGAGGTAAAAGACAATAGAGATGAGGCAGAAAGAGAGATTTAAGTGTCAGGTTTTAAGAGATGTATTACAGAGTAACTCTCTTAGGTTTTAGTTCAGAGACCCTATCACCATCACTTCTTTCATTTGTAGCAAGGACAACCCAGTCAATGAATTTTTTCTATGAGCATAGAAGGTAGCCTATTGGTAAAAACTTCAATAGGCATGGGTCTGTCATATTCCTTAAATCCTGGGGATTCTTGTTATTTAGGGCAAAAAATACTTGATTTTAAGTCACAAAACAAATCCTATCTCTGCTTTTTTTCTGTTTTGTGGGACCTTAAGCAATTCCTAAAATTTCTGAGTCTATGTCTCCCCTCGGGAAAAATGAATCATTTGAGTCCCAAGGTTCCTTATAACTTGAAGGTTCATAATTCCTCTGAGTCTGATTTAAGATAGGTAGTAGAAAACAATTCTTATTTTGTGTTGTGAAGCTGCTAGAAGGTTAAAGAAACATCCTCTACAATACAGTTTGGAGACCATGTGGACAGTGGACATCCTGGCTTTGACAAAAGCATCAAACCATAGAGACAATATTTTACTGAGGCATTCTAAGGTATATCATTCATGTTATTAAATTCACAAGATAATTTATTTGGAAAAGTATTACGTATTTTCCTTATGAACACATTAAATTTAATAATAAAAGACTGAAATTCACTACATGCTCAATCTACTATATGCAATACATTTATTAAGAACCTAATATATATGAATAGTAATATGACACTGCATAGATATTGTACTTCTGAATCAGGATCTATGTTCACATCCTTTCTCTGCTACATAGTGTAACACATATACTCCTGGGTAAGTCATTGTTCTAGAAGGCTGTAAAACAATTATCTGTCTCAATCAAAGAGATTTTCACATAGGAAGTCCTATAACTACTTATACATTATATTATAACTTAAATAGAAATAGAACTCTGCAGTTGACTTAAATGTTTACTTAGAAAACCATAAATTAACATTAGTTTGTATTGTGTTTTTATTTATTTTGTTAAATGTTTTCAAAGTATATTTTAATTTGGTTGAGGTAGCACTCCAGAGTTTTGAAGGCTAGGAGCTTGACAAATGAAATAATAGGTCAAGAATAACAACCCCAAAAATGGAAAATAAAGGGAAAAATCTATCTGCAAATAACTGCTTTGGATCTTATGATGTAATAGAGAAGTGAGTCTGTCCTGAAGGAAGTTCTATAATTTTTATATGTACTTTATTGTGAAGAAATTCTAGGGAAGGGAAAAGGCAAGGAGTGAGCTGAAAGAGGGGAAACATTAAGAAAACAGAATTGGGCAAAAGGGTTGAGGCCAAATTAGGGAGTCCTTGTAGAGAAAGGGCATATTGAAAGGAAGAGTCAGAGAAACTAGGTAAAGGCACAGTCCGCTATAGTATACATAGTATAATAGGAAAAATTATGGAATTTGAGGCAAAAGAATTGTGTTCTGACCATCAGTCGATAAGTATTTATTAAGTCGATAAATATTTATTAAGCTCCTTCTATATACCAAACAATTGGTTCAAGTGACATGGGAAAGTAAAAGGAAGGTAATTTAAAAAGAAAAAGCAGTTGGCCTTTATATAGCAAATTAAGGACTGCAAAAGACTTGAAATACATTAGCTCATTTGATCCTTACTACAATTTACTGTTGTAGGTACTGTAGGTATAATTATTCTCCAAGGTATAAAAGAACACAGCATTATTGAGAAATTTAAGTCATTTTTTCCATGATCAAGCATCAGAGATTTGAAACCAAGTTTCTTCTGACTTCAATTCCACATTTTTATATTGTACTGGGCAGTCTTTCCTACTAATAATTAAAGGTTTATGAAGCTCTTGGCTTTAAATAACAGCTACGTATTTTGCTGTTTTTACTATATCTCATCTTCTATTGTTGTCCACATTTTTTTTACAAATATAAAGAATATATTTCAAATAGAAATGGGTCCTTGAAAAGAATTGAAAGGAAACTTATGTCTTAATGTTAATTACAGAATATCTTAAACATGCCCAAGATCTTTTCTTTTAAAAATCATCAGTCTTTCTCTCCAGTGATTTACACAAAACCCCAGAGACCATCTAATTCAACTCATAACTCTAAAAGAGTCCCTTTTTCACAACATAAGAACACTTTAACCTGAAAGGGACTTAGAAGTTATGTAATCTAATCTTTTTTTCTGTGAGGAAGTGAGGAAACTGAGGACTAGACAAAGGAAGGGATAAATCCCCCATCACTCAGGTAAGTAAGGAGGAGTAAAATCCTTCCCTTCTAGCTTTTAAGAACAAGTTTTCCCTTTAGACCAAGCTTTCATGGAAACTCCACTTTCTTCTAATGAAAACGTGTACTTTAGGGATGGAACCAATATGGCAACAGAAGAGCCTCTCCTAGGTGTTCTCTCCATAATATTTCAAAAATCTTAAAATTATGACTCTAACTAAATTTTTAAGAGACATAACCCATAGAGGGATCCAGTGAGGCAATTCTCCAGACCAAGGTAACCTGAAAAATAATGGAAAGGCTCCACTTCATGGGGTGAGAGGGACAGCCCCCCAGAGTGAAGAAACATTGGCCTCATGGAGGTAGCCCCAGGGTGCCTGGATGCCAAGGCTCATGGTAGCAGGGACAATTTCCTGACCGAAACCCTAGGGAGCACCAGACACAAATTGGAGGATCAGCAGAGGGGACCTCTGCCAGAGTGCGCACAAGAAAGCCCAGCCCTCAGGGCAGTTGCAGCAGTCAGCACAGTCAGCTCAGCAGTGGTATCCATAAAGCAGCACAGATCCAGGAAAAAGAAGCAGGCTTGGAGCTGGTAATCAGGATCCCCCAGGCAACTGAGCCTTGAGTGAGTGCTCAGCCCACCTAAGGTAGTGGAGTAGAGAGAGAATTCTGAGGTCTGTCCTCTGTACCTGGAACAGGACTCTGGGACTCTGACCACATTCAGATGCTTATCACAGTCTAGTCCCACCATAGAATATCCCTTCCCACCTCAGCCCTGTGGCAGAGGGGTGCACTTGTGTTCATTCACAGACAAAGAGGGAAGTCAGAGCTTCACACATTGATATTTTTGGGGGGGTGTCCCAATAATACATAAAAGCTCAGGAAGCACCCCAAAACCAGACACAGGCTGGAGAAATGAGTAAACAGAGGAAAAAAGAGAAAAAAGAGGAACACCATTGAGAAATACTTTGTCTGTGTTCCCAAGAAGGATCAAAAGACACAATCTGAAGATGAGGAAGTACAAATTCCTACATCTAAAGTCTCCAAGAGAAATGAAAGTTGGCTTATCCTATGGCAGAGCTCAAAAAAGATTTTGAAAAATCAAGTAAGGGAAATAGAAGAAAAATTGGGAAAAGAAATGAGAGAGATGCCGGAAAAACATGAAAAAGAAGTCAGTAGCTTAGTCAAGGAGATCCAAAAAACTGCTGAAGAAAATAACATGCTAAAAACTAGCCCAGGTCAAATGGATAAGAGAATTCAAAAAGTTATTGAGGAGAAGAATGCTTCGAAAAGCAGAATTGGCCTGATGTAAAAGGAGATAAGAAAGATCTCTGAGGAAAACAAATCCTTTAGATGTAGAATGGAGCTAAAGGAAGCTGATGACTTTTTATGAGAAGTTAAGACACAATACTTCAACACTAAAAGAATTAAAAATTAGAAGAAAATGTGAAACATCTCATTGATAAAACAACTGATCTGGAAAACAAATTCAGGAAAGAATTATCTAGAGTAAAAAAGGTGAAAAGGGGGACAGGGGAAGGGGGAGTGTGAATGATGGAGGAGAGTGGTCAGATATAACACATTTTCTTTTTTACTTCTTGCAAGGGGCTGGGATTGTGTGGCCTCTCCAGGACCATGGGGCCATGTGGTTGCTGGACCTTAGGGGTGGTATGTGGGCACAGGGCCGCTTGGCCTCAGGGCCGATGCTCTGTCTGCTGCAACACTCAACTACCCTACAACACATTTTAAAAGCAGGACAGAGTGAAAGGAGAGAGAAAATATATTATATGGTAGTGGGGAAGTGTGAATGGAGGAAGCTGGGATCAGCAATGGCAAAGGTGGAAAAATATGGAAGAAGCTTTTGTGATGGACTTATCATAAAGGATGTGATCCACCTGAGACAAAGCTGGTGGTGTTGGAACACAGACTGAAGTACATTTTTTTTCCTCTTTCTGTTTCTTTATTTTTCATAAGGATCTATATTTTGGGGGGGAGCGGTATTATGCTTACTCTTAAGAATAATTTAGTAATGAATAAAAAATCATAATTTGTACAAAAATAAAAATTGATTGATTAGAAAAAAGAAAATGTATGCTTTAAAATAAGAGACTCCCTGTTTTTTTCATTACCATTTGTCATCACTGAACTGGAGTAATTTTGTTTTCATTTGATGATGATGATGATAAAATTCATATTATTTATTGTGAATTTCATCATTAAAAAATATTATTTTATTATATAAAGGAGAACATTAAAATCATTCTATAAGAAAGAACGTACTCCTTATTCCCCATTGTCACTTCCAAGTTCCTCCTCTACCTCCATCTGTTAAACCTCTTTTTTGATAGTCACTTAATCCAAATAGTCCACCCAATCAAAATTCAAGTAGCTGTTTTCAATTGATGTTCAAGATACCATATTTCCCCATGTATAAGATGAACCTTAATTTTAGGGCTTGAAATTTTGGGGGAAATGTATTACATAATGTTATTGAACTCAAGCTTTATTCATCATAAAATTCATACAACTCCTCATGACTGTAAGAACTCCCATTCATAAGCTTATCCTCATCTGTGTTTGATGACAACCCACTGTCTCAGGAAAGTCTCTGACCACTTTCCTGCCTGGGCTCTGGTCTGGGGTTGACCACAAGTACTCCCAGGGAAAATCTGGTACATGGATGCATGCTTGGTACATTCCACTTCATGAACCCGAAGCACCCATTGTGTCCTCCTTGAAATCAGTCTCTTCTTTTTCATCAGCACCTCTCGACTCCTGCTGAACCATATTTGTGGACACAAGAATTCCACTGGCCCTTTGCTCTTCATTCCATCTCTTCCATTCCCTCTCTAATTCAGGCCTTCTTGGCTGCCTTGCCTCTTGTGGCCTTCTTCTGCCAGGTTATTTTCAATTGAGTTTCTTCTTCCCTTAGCCAGTCTCAGATTTCTTTCTCATTTGAAGGAGGACCAGACTGACATTCAGTGGCATGATTTTCATTGACTTTTGCAAATTGTATCATTTTGACCTTGAATTCAGCACTGAATGAAACTCATTTCTGAGCCATTTCTGGGCAGAATGTGGCAGAATGTGACCTAACATTCTAGTAACAAATACAAACAATGAGCAGAAAGCAAAAGCAAAAAAGTAGGAAATGCAATAAAAAAATCTACAACCACTGTATAAGACGCTCCATTGCAACTCCAAAATCTGTTCTTCATCTGCATCATGATCTTCATTCTCTCAGTCAGTCCTCCCTATCTTAGTCCTTTTTCCAAGCCATTATCCCTGCACTGGATAGATTCTCTACCCATCCCCTCTTGATCCTTTGGTTAGCCAGTTACTCTGCCCTCTCTTTCTTCTTATCTCATCTGATTTTCTCCTGTCAAACCTAAGCCCTAGAATACTGTATCTATCTATCTATCTATCTATCTATCTATCTATCTATCTATCTATCTAAAATCTGTGTTTCCATCCATCTACCCCATCTGTCATGTTTGCATCTTGTGTCTGTCATTATCCTGTGAGCTCCTGGGAGTTGAGATTCTCTTTTGGCTTTCCTTGTAACACCAGTGTTGAGCTTACTTTCTAGTCAAAGTCAACATTAAGTTTAGAACAAGAATTCAATAAATAGAAACATATAGGAACAATAAATTTTTTTAGATTTATTGATTAATTTTAAAGTAATCACAATTACTGCTTAATTTAACTCTTTTTTAGTGAAATGGGGGGCATTTAATTAACAATGAATAAGTCCTTTATTATAAAGAACCTCCAGAGTCTGTTTTTAGCTCTGGTTCTGTCACAATTTCTTTAGTTTTCAACACTCATGCAACATTTTTCTGTAGTTTTAAATGTTTTGATAAATTATGATATTGTTTGTGATAATTTTCTACTAATTATAGGAATAACCTCAGAGTATTTAGAAATATCTATGGACTGATTGAATTCAGGTGTAGAGTTTGTGTTTTGATCATTCATATCTTATTATGTGCCTTTAAGCAATTTTTCTTTTATATATATTTTTAACTTTTAGCTTTTAACTGATCCTCTTTTGGGGGAACTATACATAAATATACTTTTTTTTCCATTTCTATTTTCCACCATCCACTAACCTAAAGTAGAAGTTATTCCTTGTAAAAATGAAATATTTACAATCCAAAAACAAACAAACAATTCAACACAATGACCATTTTCATAGGAAAAGTTGCCAGACTTTCATTGATATCCTTCTAGACAATTTAAATAATCTTTTATCTGCAGCTTTCTTCCTTTCCTTGGTGTTGAAATTAGCCTCATTGATTACCCACATATTTCTGAAATTTTCTCTCTTAATTTTTGTAGATATTTCCAAAGATTCTCTTTTATTCTCTGTTCTGATGTGAATTTCAAATACAATTACTTTAAAATTATTTCTCAGCTTTTATCTACTGACCTACTCCCTGAATTTTTGCTACTTAGAGGAAGGCTATATATAAATGTCTAAATATCTCATCTCTGTAGCTATCAGAATAAAAATCTCTATGATTTAACTAGTGATCATTGCATTCAAATGACATCACTATTTTTCTGTTATCCCAGTCACTGAACTCACATTATTTTTATCTCCTTTTTTCCTCATGCTTCATCATTAACAAAATGCTACTATTTTCCTTTTGCAATTTTCCTAAAATCCCTTATTTCTATTAATTTCCATGTCCACTAGCCTAGGGTATCAATTTTCGAGTTCCTCTTATATGTTAAAGACTAGAACTATAACTTTTTTTAAATAATCTTTTTCCTGCTATGTGTTTATTTTATTCTGAAGAAATGGTTTGAATCTGTAAGACAAGTTAAATGGATGTTTTGCATTAAATAAAGTCATCTAATCAGAGAAACTGGGAATTCTTAGAGACTTCTGTGGCTGTCATATTTAATCTATAATAGAAAAAAGATTCTTCTCTACATATCCAAGAAGAGGCTGCCCAATATTTGTTTGAAGACCTCAAATAAGAGAAAAATCACTGTTTCCTGAGTCATATCATTTGATTTTACAATAGTTTGAATTCTTAGAAAGCATTTTGCAATACTAAGTCTAAATTCCCCCCCTTTCAATGTTTCCCCATTGCTCCTATTTTTGCTCTCTGGAGCCAAACACAGTAAAGCAAACCATCTTCCAAATATCCAAAGGCATCAAAGATTTCCTCAAAAGTATCGTGTCTATAATGACTCAGATAACTGCCAGGTCATTGGAGGTATCCTATTAAGAAAGAAGTAACTCAATGGATACCATTATTTTAGGTACGGAGAACTAAGTTGAGAAAATCCTAGTCCAATATTTCATTATGGACAGTGAGTAACTATTGTACAAGTTCTGGTGACTTTTTCCACTAAATTAAAAACTTTTAGAAGGGTTCCAACAACAATACATTGATTTTCCTTTCTGAACATAACCAAGTTGAGAGAGATTCTTAATCAGAATGATAACTTTATAGTAATGAATTATTTGTCCTGTATGGGTCCTTTCTTCCTTAGTTACAATCCATGAGAAACAGAAAAAAGGGGCAGGATGTGCTAAGAACTGCAAGTTTTCTTCTATCAAAAACATATCCCTAAATATTTTGTTCTTCTTAAGTGATTAACAAATGTACATAATTTCTGTAAAAAACTCAAAACCTAAAAATCCTGACTTTGAGTGTAATCTAGAAGTAAATAGGAAATTTTATTTAAATATAAAGATGGTTCATGTTCTTGAAGAAGTACAAAAAGGAATTGATGGAAACTCTTTAATCACATACTGAAAGGCAGAAACAAACATTTTCATGGTATATATGCTAATTTAATATATCAAGGCTCACAATAAGTATGTGCAGAAAGACTACTACAAAATAATTATGCCCTTTTCAAAAATATACACTGTAGATTAAGAGTATTAGAAATTTAACAAAGAATTAAATAGGATCCACCAAATTAAGACAACAGATATTTTGATGATTTGAACCTAAAAGAAAGAAAAGGTAATGGGAAACATATGAGCAAATATATGTGAGAAATAAGAAATGAGAGATTAAAAACTTGTAGACAGTACAGAAATCTCATAACAAGCCATGGATGATTTCTTTAACAAAAGAATAAAAATCACTAGACATAACAAATGCTGACATTAAAATTTACATAATTATTTTTTTAAAAAGATGACTAATACAATAAAGATGAAAATAATATTTGAAATTATTATTTGTAAAAATTCATTTGCACGATCAATTTCTTGCAGCATAGATTAAAGTTATCATAAAACTATGAGAGAGAAAAATATATGAAATATTTAGGGTACAAATAAATGAAATTTGTCCTGTCTTATTTAAATAAGTTAACAATGAAGAAAATAATAATTCCAAATATTGATGACAATAATGTCATAAAAAGTTTAGCTGTTATAAATAAATTGCCATGATAAGAACAAAGAAGTCTCAAAACACCTCATCCAGTCAATACATACTGTGATGTAAAGAAGAGTTAAAGGAAATGCTTGTTTGAGATATATTTCTCTTGGCAAATCATTTGTAAAACCTTCAAAAGAAGGAAGACAGATTCTGAACAGTCTTCCATCACTGAATAAAGAGAAGCAATGGATGGAAAAACCAATTTAAATGAAACTTGTTAATAATCACCAAGAAACAAAATCACCACCAGGGCATTTAAGAATAAAATGGTAGGGAAGATTTTATATATATATATATATATATATATATATATATATATATATATATATATATATATGGAAAAAGGAAAACTAGATGAGAAGAATTATAACAAATTCCTTTCACAATGGAGCTGGTAAATTTGAAATCTAAAATAATTGTCCACGGTAAATTTATAAGTGAGGTAAGAATGGTAATGCAAGATGGAAAAAGTAGCCAAAATAGAGATGATCCATGGTGGATATGATAAAAATTAAAGAGGAACTATGTGATAAATTCATCACGGGCTCAAAGAAAAAAGAAAGAAAAAAACCAGAAAACAAGTGATGCCATTTGGGTGAAATGATCTTCAGTGTCTTAAGTTTGAGTGTTATACTTACATAGATGAGGTCATACTTGGACATTTATTTACGGATATTGTGGCTACTTAAGAAAAATTCAGAAAGTAGATCAGGAGGTACTTTTTGAATAATAACAGTAAATGAATGATAGTTAAAACTAAAAATGAATACATGGAGCTTAAACAAAAATTGACCATGTAATAGGGCATTAAAAACCTAATGATCAATTGAAGAAAGGTAAAAATAGTGAATACATCTTTCTCAGATTGTAATGCAATAAAAATCATATGCAGTATTGGACCAGGGAGATATAGACCCAGAAATAATTGGAAACTAAATAACCTTATGTTAAAGGATGAGTGGATCAAGCAACAAATTATAGAATTAATTAATTATTTCATCCTAGATAATGACAATAATGAAACAACATACCAAAATCTATGGGATATACTCAAGGCAACTATCAAGGTATATATTATATCTTTAAATGCTTAGATGAATAAATTAGAGAAAGAAGAAATCAATGAACTAAACATACAACTAAAACAATTAGAGAAAGAACAAATCAAAATTCCCCCAATTAAATACCAAATTAGAAATTCTAGAAATTAAAGGAGAAATTAATAAAATCAAAAGCAAGAAAATTATTGAACTAATCAATAAAACCAAGAGCTGGTTTTATGAAAAGAAAACAATTAAATTTATAAACCCCTGGTCAATTTGATTAAGAAAAAGAAAGAAAAAAAATCAAATTGCTGGCATCATAAGGGAAAAAAGATGAACTCACCACCAATGAGGAGAAAATTAACATAATAGTTCTGAATTATTTTGCTCAATTCTATGCCAATAAATTTGACAGTCTAAGTGAAATGGATGAACATTTACAAAAATATAAGATGCCCAGATGAAATGAAGAGGAAATTGAAAACCTAAATCACCCTATCTCAGAAAAAGAAATTCAACATGCCATTATTGAATTCCCTGAGAAAAAATTTCCAGGGTCAGATGGATTCACAAATAAATTCTATCAAACATTTAAGGAACAATTGGTTCCAATTCTATAGAAACTCTTTGGAAAAACAGGTGAAGACGGAACTCTGCTTAACTCTTTCTATGATAGCAATATGATGCTGATACCTGAACCAGAAAGAGTTAAAACAGAGAAAGAAAATTATAGACCTATCTCCCTGAAGAATATAGATGCAAAAAACTTAAATAAAATCTTAGCAAAAAGATAACAATAAGTGATCACTATGATTATACATTATGATCAAGTTAGATTTATCGCAGGAATGCAGGGTTGGTTCAATATTAATAAAACTGTAGTATAATAAATTATATCAATAACAAACCTAATAAAAATCATATGATCATATCACTAGAGACGGAAAAAGTTTTTGACAAAATACAGCACCCATTCCTACTCAAAACACTAGAAAGAGTAGTAATAAATGGATTGTTCCTCAGAATAATAAGCAGAATCTATCTGAAACCATCAAAAAAGCATCATATGTAATGGGGATAGGCTAGAGGCATAAGACCAAGGGTGAAGCAAGAATGCCCATTATTACCACAACTCTTCAATATTGCATTAGAAATGTTAGCTTCAGAGAAAAGAGAAGAAAAAGAAATTGAAGAATTTAGAATTGGGAAGGAAGACACAAAACTCTCACTCTTTGCAGATGACATGATGGTCTACTGAGAGAATCCTAAAAAATTACCCAAAAAACTACTAGAAATAATTAGCAATATTAGCAAAATCACAGTATATAAAATAAATCCTCATAAATCTTCAACATTTCTATATATGACTAGCAAGATATAGCAGAAAGAGCTAGAAAGAGAAATCCCTTTCAAAGTAAACTCAGACAATATAAAATACTTGAGAGTCTACCTGTCAAGGCAGACTCAAAAACTTTTTGAAAACAATTACAAAACACACAGAAATAAAATCAGATTTAAATAACTGGGTAAACATCAACTGTACATGGATAGGTTGAACTAATATAATAAAAATGACAATTCTACCAAAATTAAACTACTTGTTTAGTACCCTACCAATCAAAATTCCAAAAAAAATTACTTTAATGAGTTAGAAAATGTTGCAAATAAATTTATATGGAGAAACAAAAAGTCAAGAATTTCCAGGCATTCAATGAAAAAAATTGCAAAAGAAGGTGGCTTAGCCATACCAGTTCTAAAATTATATTATAAATCATCAGTAATCAAAACTGTCTAGTATTGGCTAAGAAATAAAGTGGTGGATCAGTGGAATAGACTAGGTGCAATAGCAGGAAATGATTATAGTAATCAGCTGTTTGATAAACCCAGAGTCCAGCAATTGGGATAAAAACTGTCTCTCCAATAAAAACTGTTAGGAATGTTGGAAGTTAGTATGGAAGAAACTTAGATTAGACCAACACCTCACACCTTATACCAAAATAAGATCCAAATGGATACAGGATTTAGACATAAAAAACAATATTATAAGCAAACTAGAAGATCAAGGAGTAGTTTATCTGTCAGATTTATGAAAAGGGAAATAGTTTATGACCAAGGAAGAGATGGAGAACATCATTAAACACAAACTAGATAATTTTGATTGCATTAAATTAAAAGCCTTTTGCACAGACAATACTACTGTAACCAAGATAAAAAAATGTAGTAAATTGGGAAAGAGATTTTACAACTAGTGTTTCTGACAAAGGACTCATTTCTAAAATATACAAAGAACTGAGTCAAATTTTTTTTAAAAGCCATTCCCCAATTGACAAATGGTCAAAGGATGTGCAAAGGCAATTTACAGATTAGGAAATCAAAGCAATCCACAGTAATATGAAAAATTGCTCTAAATCACTACTTATTTGAGAAATGCTAATTAAAGCATCTCTGAGGTACCACCTCATACCCCTCAGACTGGTCAATATGACCAGAAAGAATAATGATCAATGTTGGAAGGGATGTGGGAAATCACAGTTGGAGCTGTGAACTCATCCAACCTTTCTGGAGAGCAAATTGGAATTCTGCCCAAAGGTCAACAAAAATGTGCATACCCTTTGATCCAGCAATGCCACTACTGGCATATACCCTGAAGAGATTATGAAAAAGGTACGAACATCACTTGAATAAAAATATTCATAGTATCCCTGTTTGTGTTGATGAAGAATTGAAAATTCAGTAAATGTCCTTCAATTGGGGAATGACTTAACAAACTGTGGTATATGTATGTCATGGAACACTATTGTTCTATTAGAAACCAGCAGGGATGAGAATTCAGGGAATCCTGGAAGGATTTGCATGAAATGATGCTGAACAAGATGAGCAGAACCAGAAAAACATTGTACACCCTTAACAGCAACATGGGGGTGATGATCAACCTTGATGGACTTGCTCATTCCATCAATACAACAACCAGGGACAATTTTGGGCTATCTGAAATTGAGAATACCATCTGTATCCAGAGAAAGAATTGTGGACTTGAACAAAGACTAAAGACTATTACCTTTAATTTACAAAAACCCCATTATCTTATTATGCAATTTTGCTATCTCTTATACTTTATTTTTCTTCCTTAAGGATATGATTTCTCTCATCACATTCAACTGAGATCAGTGTATACCATGGAAACAATGTAAAGATTAACAGAATGCTTTCTGTGGAGGGTGGGGGAAAGGAAGCAAGAATGGGGGAATATTGTAAAACTCAAAATAAATAAAATATTTTTAAACAGATAATCCAGAAAAAAAACTAACAATGGATTGTTAGCATTTTTCAGGGACAAGAAAGTACTTAGTCTTAAAAACAAGCAATAATTGTTAACCTCTACCCATTTCCTGTTGCCTGCTCTATTTTCCTATATGTACAAAATGGTGCAAGAATATATATTTAGAATATCCTTGATGTAGATATCAGTGGAGAATAGACAAGGTGTCATAAGTGCTATTTTATAGTAGAATATTTCTCTACTAATAAATCCTTGACTGAAGAATGTTAAAGGAAAAAAAGAATGTAAAAGAACATAGAATTGCAGACTATTGTTTGCTAAACTATTTAAACATTTTTATTCATTAGTGAAAAATAGATAAAATCTATCTTACAAAAAGTAGTATATTCTAGGATTATTTGAATTATATTTAAGAGTTCTTAAAAGATTTAAAAAGACTTAACCCTGAACAATATGCCCATGCTCATAAACATATAACAGGCATAGCAACTGTGGTCATTTGAGGTGGTCTTCATTGTCGTGAATGAATTATAAAACTAAGTCCATGTTGAAAAAGTATTTACAATATATGGGAAGGCCTTCTAGATATGCTACTTTTAAAAATTGCATATTTACTTTTTGCATGAACCACAAGAACACTGAGCAACTTCATGGAAAAAGTAAATGACAATTGAAAAGAGTTTGATTTGGCCTATATGCAAGAAAAAAACAAGAGCTTGAATATTTATTGCTTTTATTATTATGTTGTTAGTTTAGCAACTTATGGATATCAACCAACAGAACATGTAGCCCATACAGATATATACAATGAACAACTTCTATTCCAAATAAAATTGGAAAAATATAATGAAATCAACTTACTTTGGGAAATTGCACAAATTTGTTTTAACAGGCTAAAACTCTCAGAAATAAAAGTCCATTTCTTTAATATCAATTTATACTTATGCTATTGTATGGCTGTGAATCACAAAGATGTACAATCTCCAAAGATTTAAAAAGTAGTACTATGGAAAGGGCAAGGAACAGGTACAGGTTTTTTTAAAAAACAAGGTTTTTGGGTTATTTAATTATCATAGGTCTGTCTGATTTGTGGTGATTCTATTCCTTTGTTTCCTTTCTTTTGCTATTTCCTTCTTTAGCTTATTTTACAGATGGGCAACTGTGGCAAATAGTATTAACCTTCCACAACTGTTCCTAAATACATGGATTGTCCCAAACTCTAAACTCGTGTATTGCTAATTAACTTATTCTATATGTATATGTGCAATATCATCACAAATAGAGAGTCAGAGACTAATGTCATGTTTTCTTTATATGCTCTTTAATGTCTATCTCAGTATATATTAAAGTAATGATGTAATCCACAGGGTACTCAAGATACTAAACAAATACTGGAAGGAAGGGGGCAAACAAACAAGTAAGAAGCAAGGGAAAGTAGGTTGATAAATAGTAGAAAAAAGAGGGAAGAAAGGAAGGAAAGAAGAAAGAAAGGGAAAGAGGAAGGAAGGAAGGAAGGAAGAAAGGAAGGAAGGAAGGAGGGAAGGAAGGAAGGAAGGAAGGTAGAAAGGGGGGAAGGAAGGAGAAAAGGAGGAAGGAATGGAGGAAGGTATGAATGACCAAGAGAGAAGAGGAGGGAGGGGACGGAGGTATAAAACCCTGATTGTAAGATGAGAGCCAGCTGCTACAACATAAAGAAAGCTGTTGTGGCAGCCAGGAAGACCTGGGTACAAATCCCAATTCTGATATTTAACTGTGTGACTGTAGACCAGATATGTAACCTCTCAAATGCAGTAATCTACTCACTAAGGCTATAACATATAGAATAAGTGTTAACTTCCATGAATAGAGGGAGCTTTCTCATTGAGAAATTTCCCATGTCAATGAAATCACATGTCCCTCTGATCACACTAGTGTGTTAAACACTGTAGTTCTAGAGATTGTTTCCAGACAGGTCAAAGACCAAAAACTAGGTGAAAGATAAGGTGCCATATGCCAAGGGTCAGCATAGTGAGACCAAGCATAGATGCATTCTGATATCTGAATTTCTGAAGCAAGTACAAATTATAGGGCTGGATGTTGTAAATTGCTGGAGAAAGATGAAGCTGAACAAGGTGGGGCTCAACTATACAAAGAAAAGGAAGAGAGACATTTTGGGGAGATCAAATGGCAAGCACAAAAGCAAGAGAGAAATGTGCACCATTTTCAGGGTGACAGGAAATGGATTATCTGGGTTCTGGAGTGCATCTGTGAATCCTCCTATGCTTATTGAAGTCACTTAGTGAATTAAATAGAAGAACGTGACATATGCATGTCACCAAAAGATAGCAATGATCAAAAGGTCCTGAGGCAGGGGGTAGAGCCAAGATGGCAGAATAGAGTCAGGGACTTGTCTGTGTTCTCCCCCAAAGTCCTCCAAATACTTTAAGATAAAGATTCTAAACAAATTCTAGAGTGGTAGAACCTCCAAAAGGACAGAGTGAAACCATTTTCCAACTCAAGATAACTTGAAAGATCAGCTGGGAAATGTCTGTTACATCAGGGTGAGAGAAAAGCACAGTGCCCTACACCCTGCCTCCAGCAATACACTGGTCCTGAAATCCAGGAGCAGGAAGTGGTCAACTGGGTAAAGGGTAACATTGGTAGTTTCCAGATCTTTCAGCCTAGAGACAGATAAGGAAAATTTGAAAAGTCAATAGGAAATGTCTGTCTCACCAGGGTGAGGGTGGAGCAGAGTTCAACAGAGGTCTGAGCAGTGAAGATCTGGCCCCAGTGAATCAGGACCACTCCTTGAGAGATACTAAATCAGCAGAGACAGAAGGAGATTACAGGGGTCTCTGTGCTATCACTAAAGCAGGCTTCTGTTGCTTTGCTCATTGGATCTGGGCCACAATCTTGGATTACAGTACCAGGAAGAGGAGGAGGAGGAGGACAACAAAGTTTGCTATCAAAGGAGAGCAGAGACCCTCCTCACCATTCTGGGCAGGAGTGCTTGTGGTCACTCATAGACTAGAGTACAGTCCAGAATGGTAGTAAAAATGACTCCTTTGATCACACCACCTTGGGAGAACTAAAATCTTGCAGTTCCCTAGAAGTATCTTTGAAAACAATGTTCCTTCCACCCTGGAAGTAGATTTTTTAAAAAAATAGTTACAATCAAGTCATTGGCTAGGAAAATGAGCAAACAACTATAGGAAAAAGTTCTGACCATAAAAAAGTTACTATGGTGTTTAGGAAGATCAAAATACTCATTCAAAAGATAAGAAAGTCGAAGATGCTATATCCAAAGCTTCCAAGAAAATTATGAATTGGTCTTGGGTCATGAAAGAGGTCAAAAAGGATTTTGGAAATCAAGTAAGGGAAGTAGAGAAAAAATTGGAAATAGAAATGAGAATGATGCAGCAAAACCATGTAAAGCAAGTCAACATCTTGATGAAGGACACACAAAAAAATATTGAAGAAAATAACATCTTATAAAGCAGACTGTGTCAAATAGAAAAGGAGAAAGAAAAAGCCAATATCCTAAAAATAGAATTGCCAAAATGGAAAAGTTGGTACAAAAATTCATTATAGAAAATCATTCTTTGAAATTTAGAATGGAGCTAAGGGAAACTGATGATTTTCTGATATGTAAAGAAACAACAAAACAAAACCAAAAGAATGCTAAAGAGAAGACTATGAGAAATATCTAATTGGGAAGAAACCACTCATGCAGGAAATATCATTTAAAAAATATTGGACTACCTGAAAGCCATTATCAAAAGACATAATCTTTTGAGAAATTATCCATGAAAACTGCTCTGTTATTCTAGAAGCATGGGCAAAATAGAAATTGAAAGTATCCACCAATCACTTCCTGAAACAGATGACAAAATGGGGACAGCTAGGTGGCGGGGTGATAGAGTACCTGAGTGCAAGTCATTTAACCCCATTGCTTTAAATAAATAAATATTTTTTTTAAAAAAAAAGAAAAGAAAGAGAGAAGACATAATGAAAATTGTCAGGAATGTTGTAGCCAAATTTCCAAGCTCCCAGATCAAGAAAACATGTAAATCAAGAAAACAAGTAGACAGAAAGAAACAATTTAATTGTTGTGGAACCACAGTCAGGAAAACACAAGATTTATCAGCTTCTACATTAAAGGATCATAGGGCTTGGAATATGATATTCCAAAATACAAAAAAGCTTGAATTACAACCAATAATCAACTACCCAGAAAAATTTCAATTTTTCCTGATGAAAAGGAATTAAATAGAAAATTTGATCTTCAAATATAAGATTAAACTGAAACATGCAAAGATAAATAGGAAAGGGAAATCATAAGGGACTTAATGATGCTGAATTGTTTATATTCTTACATGGAAAGATAATACTGAAAACTCATATGAACTTTGTTCTTTATAAGTTAGAAGAAACATATATAGACAAGACTCATGTAGCAGTTGAATATGAAAGTATATTAAAAAGATAGAGTTAAAGGATGAAAGTGATATGTAATGAGAGAAAGGGAAGCAAGGAAGTAGAATGGGGTAGAGTATTTCACATAAAATAGCAACAAAAAGCTTTTTCCAACATAGTGGCGGGGGGAAGGAATTGAGGGAGTGCACATGAGCCTTATCTCATCAGAATTGACTCAAGAGAGGGAACTATGCACACTCAATTGGATATAGAAATTTATCTAACCCTCTGGGAAAGTATGAGGGTAAGGGGTTGGGAGAAGGCAGGGAGTAATAGAAGGGAAGGAAATTGTGTGAGGTCATAGTCACAAGTAAAACACTTTTGAGGAGGAACAGAATGAAAGGGGAGAGTATAGAATAAACAGGAATATGGGGGATAGGATGGAGCAGAGAAACAGTTACCAATAATAACTATGGGGGAAATTATTGAATTGAGTTTCTCTGATAAAGGCAGTGGTGGCATTCAGCCAGTTTGCACTGATTTGACAATACCTAATTTTATGTTGAGTTCAGCAAACCAGTTGTTATAATGACACTTGTCATCAGGGTTCTCTCTAAAGTGGGCACCTGGGCAACCACCCAATGTGGAAATCACAAATTTAAACTTTTTAATGTTCTTTTGTGCAACCATAGTAATATTCGTTCTAACCATAGGTGGAAAAAAAGAGGAAACAATGCGTGCAATATTTATCTATTCATTTCTTAAAACTCATTATACTTTTGATGAAATACTCCATTTTAATGTCCTCATTTTTGTTACTTCAGTAAACAAACCTATTATGTAAAGAGAAAAAGTGCCAAAAAACAGAGAATGACAAGCTGCCATTTGTTTCTGCTTTGTTTTACATCCAAAATTTTCTTGAGATATTATGAATGTGCTGGTGTTCCCTGGACAGTGAAATCAATAGAAAGCTGAGACACAATGAACCAATTGAAATATAGTTTTCAGGGGTTATGTTACTGCCTATTTCAGAAGCCATAGAAGTAGAAGGGAAAAAAAAGAGTTAGAATAGGTAGAATGAGTTTTGGTACTGCTTATTTTCTAATATCTGCTGGTGTGGTCACATGGCTGCTTTGATTCTATAAGGATGTGCTTGCCTAATGTGAGTAATATAACATAATCTAGTTTGGGGTTCTGATTTGAGTATCAAATGCATTAATTATTAAACCACCTTTCCATGTATCTTTTTGCATACTTAAAACAGTCATTAGGGCAGAGAACTAGTTGTTAATTTATTTGAATCCCAGCACTGATTAAAGGTCTCTTTTCTCAACTGTAGAAAATGAGTCAACTTATTCTCCAATTGATAAATAACCAAAATATAAGAACAGTTTTTGGATGAATTTATTAATACTATTGTCACATTAACCAATGTGCTAACTTATGTTGATATCCTATCATATTGATAGGAGAAATGCAAATTACAACAATTCTGAGATATTATCTTATATTTATTAGATTGGCTAATAGGACAGAAAGGAAAAATAACAAGTATTGGAGGAAAATGAGATATGAATACACAGTTGGAGGAATTGTGAAATGATGCACCCATTCTGTAGAGCAATTTGAAACTTTGAAACTATGCCCCAAAGGCAAAAACATGCATACCTCTTGATTTAGCAATGCCACTGCTAGGTCTATATTCCAGAAGAGATGTAAATTGGGAAGAAAAGGGACCTATATTACTAAAGATATTTATAAGCAAAACTTGTCTGATGGCAAGGAACTGTAAATTGAGGGGATATCCATCTGTTGGGGAATGACTGAACAAAATGAGTTTTGTGATTATGATGGAATGTATTCTACTGTACAAATGATGAATTGAATGTGCTCAGTAGAATCTGGAAAGACATGAGCAGATACAATGGAAAATGTATTGTATACAAAATAACAGCAATATTGTGGGATGATCAGCTGTGAATGATTATCTTTTGTCAACAGAGCTATGACCCAAGCCAACTCAGAAGGATTTTTGATAAAGTCCTCTATCCATTTGAGAGAGTGAGCTGATGTATCTGAATAAATTGAAGCATACTTCTTTTTGATTTTTTTATTGAGATTTCTATTTCTGTGGGGATCTATGTTTTCTTATGAAACATGATTATTATGGAAATGTCTTGTCTGATTACAGATTTTTAATTTCTATGAAATTACTCTCCTTTCTCAATTGGGGGGAAAGGGAAGAAGGGGAATTTAGAACTCAAATTTTTAAAAATAAATGTAATAATTTGTTTTTACATGGAACCAGGAGAAAATAAAATAAAAACTAAAATAGAAGAAAGAAAGAAAGAAAGAAAGAAAGAAAGAAAGAAAGAAAGAAAGAAAGAAAGAAAGAAAGAAAGAAAGAAAGAAAGAAAGTCAGAGGCAGCAAGGCATAATTGCAACCACTGCAGAGGATAACTTGCTTTTTTTGTTTTTGTTTTTGTTTTTGTTTTTGTTTTTTTGTTTTTGCAAGGCAAAGGGGGTTAAGTGGCTTGCCCAAGGTCACACAGCTAGGTAATTGTTAAGTGTCTGAGGCCAGATTTGAACTCAGGTACTCCTGACTCCAGGGCCAGTTCTCTATCCACTGTGCCACCTAGCCACACCCAATAACTTGCTTTTGAACCTGGCATAAGTTGCTTAACTTTCTCAGGATTAGTTTCCTCAGTCACAAAATGAAGATAATCAAAACTGTAGTGCTAATCTTATATGGCGTTTATGAATCTCAAAAGAGATAATATATGTAGTGTTTTACAAGCCTGAAAACTTGATGTGTGTCATTTATTCTCATTATCTATTTTCCAATGGACAGAGAGCTAATTAAAACATATTATTAATTTCCCAATTAAAATCTATTCATTAATTGCCTACTTTGTTCCAGAAAAAAATCAATGATGATACAAAAAGCCTAAAGATATTATTTACCTTCAAGAAGCTTACTTTGTAATAAATGGATAAAACCCATATAGGGGAATAGTGGAGTTTTTGGTTTGTTTGTTTGTTTTTTTTATCTAGGAGTTCACAGGAATGGTGAACATAACAATAGGAAATATTGAGGATTGACCTTTCTAATAGTAATTTTATATGATAAAAATTCCCAAAGGAAGAAGTGGAGGAGTAGAAGCTACAAAACAGAGGAGCAACTGTGTGTTCGTGTGTGTGTGTGTGTGTGTGTGTGTGTGTGTGTGTTTGTGTGTGTGTCTTTGTGTGTGTGTTTGTACAGTGGCATGATACAAATGGACTGATATGAAGAAATGTGATTGCATCTGGGGCTTATGGGATATTTGAGGCTCTTAACAAGACAGCATGACCCCAGGTCAGGAGTTATAGAGAGGAGGAAAATTCTTTACACCTAAAGAAACTTGTGTAACTCAGGATTATGCAGTTAGTACCAGAAGAGACATATGCAGTTCAACTTCCTTATGTTACATATGAGAAACATGAGTTCCAGAGGTAGGAAGTGACATGTCCAGGGGATCATAAGCTGTACCAGCAGGAGGATTTAAATCCAGGACTATTATTACTAACTCCAAGAGCCTTTCCATTACATCATGCAAATCTCATGTGTGTGTGTGTGTGTGTGTGTGTGTGCGTGTGTGTGTGTGTAAGGGTGTGTGTATACATATTAGCTACAAATTTCTCTAGGCAAGGAGATGAGAGAGGTCTATATGTCTTATGAACACATTTATTACTTTTAAATTGTTATAGATCATTGCTTTTATTTCCTGAAAAAACACATATAATTCTCTTAGCATCCATAATTCTCTTTTACAAAGCAAATTCCATCACTTGAAACATATCTGTGCTACCAAGTAAGGGTATAATCGGCATTAACTTGCAGTTAGATACTTGGTAAACCGTTCAGGAACCTTTTCCCATATCTAATAAAACTATTTTAAGTCTCTATTTTCTAAAACACATATTGCTTATGAAAGTCAATTTGTTTACAAGCACCGTTAGACAGGGAATAGATAGCATTAATTCTTCTCATCCAGGATCTTCTTGCCATTATCTCCCTACCCTGGAAGAATTTGATATACTTCCTACTTTTAAAACCATCTCCAGAGTGAGGCAATGAAAAAGAAATGGCAAATACAAATAATTATGGCTCCTTTACATGCATATCTATCAATTGAGGATGGGGGAGTTTTTCCCCATTCCTAGATTACTGTGATATTGATGATTCATAGCTTTCTTAGACTTTGCCCAGAGATGATTTTAATTCATGTCAGCAACTTGGCCCAAAGTCTGATAAATGACATATGGTGATTTAATTTTATGCCTAAACTCCCTTGTCAGAAAAATTTAAAAAAGGTATGTTTAGAGAGCTCAAACTTCATGGCTTTCAGAGATAAATCCAGAATGACTGAAGATAGGAACTGGAAGGGGTAACTGAAGCCCCACTGTTAGTAGCATAGCAGTGAAGATAACTGTTGTAGCCCACACACATACAAGGGATTCCTCAGCCTTTTTCACTCTTCATAAAGATGTTGCCAAGGAACGCATTTAAGTAGAGAGATACAAGCTCCCACTGAACGGGATTAGAAAGGATACCTTGCCAGGTTGCCTCTACTGAACCTTTCAGTACATGAAGAGACAAAGAGGGAATTAGAAAGATTTTGTTGCATTGGAGAGAGAGAGAGAGAGAGAGAGAGAGAGAGAGAGAGAGAGAGAGAGAGATTTGGTTAAATAGAAGGACTGACAGAAATAGACATTTCCATGTAAGTTATTTCTATTGATATGTTTTTTTAAAAAAAGGACTAAAATCAAAACATTCCCATAAATAAAAACCTTTGACAAAATGCATATAAAATCCATTTTAACATTAATATTATTATTAATTTATATATTTCAATTTATGCTTAAAGGTTTTAAAATATGGAAAGTTATAGAATTTTTTAAAAAATTATATTAAAATTATTTTATAAGTATAAAACAATTTATATGACTTTAAACATTTATATGAATATATATAAGCACATGTTTGTGGGACAATTCAATTTTGTATGCCTCAGTTTTAACATGTGCAAAATGGAAATAGAAATATCTTCTCCCTGGTGATTAACTTTCAGGATAAATGTGAAGATAAAATAACATTTGAAGTACTTTTTAAACCTTAAAGAATTATTTAATTATTTGCCATTACATATATGCAGCTATACAAACTCTTGTTAATACACACACACACACACACACACGTGTGTGTAGTCTATCCACAGAGAAAAAATATGTTTATGTCTATATGACTCATTGATTAAGCCACAGATGATTTGTGAACTGCATTTAGGGAGGGCATTCTCAAGCCAAGGAAATCATAGATATTTGGGATGCAAATGTTAGATACTGATATTGACATTATTAAAATATGTTATACTGAATTAAATTGAACTAAATTAATTTAATTGAATTGTTGGAACACATCATTTAAGAAATAACAAACTGAGATAAGGATGGAAAACACAGGAGATGGCCATAATAATGAAGAACTTATATAATAACTTGACATCAAAGACATCAAAGGAAAAGACATTAGTAACTAAATAGTCTTATATGGACAGTTAATTGACACCATTCTGAATAGAATGCTTGGCCTGGAGTCAAAAAAAACCTCATTGTCTTGAATTCAATTTTCTGTTCAAACCCTTTCAAGCTCAGTGAGCTTGAATAAGACACTTCTCCCTGTTTGCCTCAGTTTCCTCATCTGTAAGATGAACTGAAGAAGGAAATGGCAAACTATTTCAGTAACTCTGTCAAGAAAACTTTAAATGAGGTAAAGGAGAGTCACATACAACAACAGGATCACATTTCCCATGTAACTATGGGCTTTCCATGTGGATGAATCATAAAGAATTTCCATCATTTTCTCTGTGATAACTAATACATGGCTTTTGTAACAATTTCTAGCAAAATCTGGTTTTATATATATATATATATATATATATATATATATATATAAAATATATGCATATACATATACATGTGTGTATATATGTATATTTATAAAGGGTAAACTTTTCCTTTTAATTATTCTGCAAATATCAATCATTTCCTGAATACATGAGATGTTAGATATTACTACAATCAATAGAATACCTCACTATTCACACATCTAATACTGACTGATAATGTAGTCAATAAAAGTCCTTGAAAAAAATTAAAGTAAATGAATGATTGAGTATTAGCATTATGGTCTAGCACATGACAGAATAGTTAGAAAGCAAATGCTTTTATTTTTCCTCTGTTTCTCCAAATGATCTGTTTCAGTGTATGTCTCCACCTTGTTTAGAGTGGTTAGGAATTGAATGAATTCTAGGTACTGTATTACCTGATTGGAAAAAAATAAGATTTGGATAATATATTCTTTACTGGCAAAATATAAAGGGACTGTCATTTATTAATTGATTTTAATGGACCCATCTTGGAATATTATCCTAATTAAATAATTAGCTTTGAGAAGAGTTATGCAAACAGAACCAAAACTTGTGGACTTTCTCATTTCTCACCCTAAATATGACCATTAATCAGTGCCTTTTCTTTAGCTGTAATATCTTTATATATATATATATGTATATACATATATATATATATATATATATATATATATATATATATATATATATATATATATATATATATATATATATTGGAAATTGCCTGATAGGAACTCAACTTCATAGTCTCGTTCTTTTATTGTGATATTTGAAAACACTAAGAGTGGGACACAATGCCTCATTACTACAAACAAAAAAGATGTCACCCACTTATTCATTCTCTGTCATCTCAGAGAGAAAACAAATTTCTGGAAGTCAAATTGTTCCTTCATGAAATGATGGATTTCTAAATGTCTGGGTCCTTCTTTTCACAAAGGAGGTAAATCTGATGAATCAGTATTCACAAAATTGCATTTGGCAGAACAGTAATGCTAGTTAGACAAATGTTCTATGTGAGCAATAAGATATGACAGAGTCATAATTTTTGTAGGCTGCCATAGACAAACATAAATAGATTCTTGGTGCAACCTCCAGAGTTGGAAGGGTATGTTCAAAAGCCCAGACCTTGGGAATCTTGTCCTGTCACTTAAAGGTAAGGACTGCTTGTCAGTAAGGAAGCAAAATGAAAGTTTGATGAAGGTGAGCAACAAGTTTTATTTGCAGAAAAGTTGAATGTTCCAAATGTTTTCCAACTGGGGTCTTGGAATAAGAAGCATAAAAATGTTCTGCATTAATTTACTTCTCAGGCTACCAGTGTATCATAGAGCTATCATTATATAAAAGTTAACTAGTGCTTATTGTTTCAAAAACAACCAAAAAAAAAACCCTTTGCTTTGATTTATATAGTAGAGAGTGGACCTTCATCTTTTTTAGGATAGATATTATCAGTCCATAAGTTGTTTTTGTTTTTATTGATTTAACACTAAATGGGCACCAGAAAGAAAAGTACTGGGTGGCTAGGTGGCTCAGGGAATAAAGCAACAGCCCTGGAGTCAGGAGTACCTGGGTTCAAATCTGGTCTCAGACACTTAATAATTTCCTAGCTTTGTGGCCTTGGGCAAGCCACTTAACCCCATCTGCCTTGCAAAAACCTAAAAAAAAAAAACAAATGAACTTCTGTATGTTTATGTAGCATTTATAATTTGGGAAAGCTTTCGCTTGTATTACAATTCTGTAAATGCAACTTTATTCATTTATCAAAATCCCAGGCATCCATAGGATTCTGAAGGCAGGAAAACCTGGATAAAGGAGGGAAAACTGAAATCTACCTTCAAATACTGTTTCTTTCAAATACTAGCTATGTACCATGTGAAAGTAGCTTTCTCTCTCTGAGACCAATTTCTTAATTGAAAGATGGGAATGAAGTACCTATAATACTTATTTTATATTTTGGATGTGAAGCTCAAATCATGAAGTAATGAATAATAGACTACGAGGCAAATACAAAACCATTATATAATGGTCAGTTGAAGCTATTTTTGTTATTGATATGATAATTCATTTTCTCATTCTTTTCAATGGAGTTTAAAAAGCAGCATGAGTCTTTACACATACTCCATGCACACACACATACAGTCAACACACAATATTCTTTGGGATAGGTAGATTAAAATAACTTTTTGGAATTGAATGAAGGTATTATGATATGAATTCACCTTTTGTTGATTCACTGAAAGCATATTCAGGACAACTGTATTAACAGTCACAGCTAAGAAAAAATGGTTGGATGGATGGATGGATGGATGGATGGATGGATGGATGGACGATGATGACTATCATGATACTAAAAGATTAAGAGTTGGAACAAATCTTAGAAACCATTCCGTCTACTCACTGTAACTCAGAAAAATAAAGTAAATTTTGTAAGATGTTGATAATTAATGAATGATAATTAAACTGATAAAAGAATAAGCCAGTGAAGAGATAGTTTTTGTATTTTCCTCCTAGTTGGAATGGCTAAAAGAATTATTCCTGTGACATTACATCTATAAACTAGAAAGAATTTTGGTATGTAAAAACACTTAGTTAAAAGGTAATGATTTGGAGGGGCACAGTGAACCCAAAAGAAACACCCCTCTGTTTCCACAATAAAAAAGAAATGTTAGATGCTGAGACTCACAGAACTGAAGTGTCTAAATACACAAATCTAATTGAAGGTGATATATAATTGTCCAATAAGTAATAATTTGTCATAAAGGTGATATACTTGTCCAACAAGTAATAATATGTTATGCTATTAAAATATTGTCACTGACAAATAAAATCAGAAGACAAAATGAAGTTATAACAAAATATTTCCCTTGGAGGAGAAGATGAAGGATGAATAACTTGGTTTCATTACTGACAAAGAAAATATGAAACAATTTTTAAAAATTATGTTTTTTCAATTCTATGCAAAATTGATTTTAACATTTTTTATTTGAGGTATAAAAGTTCTCTCCCTCCCTTCCATTTCTATCCCTTCATAGAGATGACAACCAGTTTGATATTGGTTGCACAAAAGCAGTCATGCAAAACATATTTCCACATTAATTACATTTTTAAAAAACACAAAAAAAGGAAAATAATTTTTAAAGAATGTTTTGATCTGTATTCAGATTGCATCAGCTATTTCTCTGGAGTGGATAGCATATTTAATAATAAGTTCTATAGAATTGTCTTGGATTTTGAGAATAGATAAGTAACTCACAGTTTATCATTCTTCAATAGTATTATTGTGTACACTATTATGGTTCTGTTTAGTTCATTTTATAACAATTCATGTGAATATTCCCAGGTTTTTCTGAGAACATTTCGCTCATCATTTCCTTTTTTCTATTTTTTAATTTTTCCAATTACATACAAAGATAGTTTTCAAAATTCATCCATTTGCAAATTGTTGAAGATTTCCACATTTTCCTACCATTCTCCCTTCCCTAGAGCAGCAAGCAACCTCATAAAAGTTTTACATATAAAATTGTGTTGAAAAAATTTCTATTTTAGTCATGCTGTGAAAGTACAATTAGAACTGGGGGGTCATAAGAAAGAAAAAAACACAAAATTTTTAAAAAGCGAACAAGGGAGGCTTTGCTCTAAATTCAGACTACAGTTTTCTCTGGATGTGGATAGGATTTTTTCATAACAGGTCTTTCAGGATTATCCTTAATTGAATTGCTACAAGGAGTTGCATCCATCATCATATATCATCTCACAATGTTGTTGTAATTGTGTGCAATGTTCATCTATTTTACTTCACTCAGTATTAGTTCATACAAGTCTGTCTATGCTTCTTTCAAGTTCAGACACTCATGATTTCCTACAAAATAATAGGATTCCATCATGTTCATATGCCTTAACTTGTTCAGCTATTCTCCAATTGATGGACATTCCCTTAGTTTCCAATTCTTTGCCACTATGAAAAGAGCTGCTATAAATATTTTTGAACATGTAAGACTTTTTCTATTTTTTATGATCTCCTTGGGATATAGATCTAGTAGTGGAGTTGCTGGATCAATTGGACATAATTTCAAATTGTTTCCTAAGTGATTGGATCCATTTACAACTCCAACAGTGCATTAGTTTCCCATTTTCCCACATCTACTCCAAAACTGACCATTTTCCTTTTTTGTCATCTGAATCAATCTGATAGGTGAGAGTAGTTTTAATTTGTATTTTCTAATCAATAATGATTTTAGTTTTTCATATGGCTATAAATAACTTCAGTTTTTTTATCTGAAAACTTCCTGTTCATATTCTTTGATCATTTATCATCTGGAGAATGATTTATAATCTTATAAATTTAATTAAGGGGCAGAGACAAGATGGTAGCAGGAGGGCAGGTATTTCCAGATACTCATCCCCCAACAACGTTCAAAGCCATAAAATTATGACTCTAGCCAAAATTTAGAGGGGCTGGACCCACAGAAAGACTGTGTGAAACAATTTCCCAATCCAAGACAACTTGAAAGACCTACAGGAAAGGGGACACAGAGTTGGAAAGAGCTGCAGTGAAGTGGGGCCACAGAGGGACCACAGCCATGCTGCTCTGGAGCAAACCAGTTCTAACATTTCAGGAACAACTACAAAGTGGCTGGATTCCTGGGGTGCCTGGGTTCTTGGAAATAGTGGTAGTTTCCAGACCTTTTGGCCCAGAGACAACTTGAAGGATGGTGGCAGAACTCTGCCATACCAGAATGAGCACAGATACCAGAGCTCTTACAAAAAAATTGTATTTGCAAAGCTATTCAGCAGCTGTTTCTATAGCACTTAGTCCACAGAAGGTAAAAGTGTGGGGAAAGACTGAAGAGGTCTCTCTGCTCTCCCTGGGCAGGACTCTGATGATTTGTTCAACTAGATTCAGGTTGCGGTCAGGGCCCCATACTACTATGGAAAAGCAGGGACCCTCCTCACAGTTCCAGGGTAGAGGGGAATGCTTGTGGTCATCCATAAGCCAGAGTACAGGTCAGGAGAGCAGTTGGAGCCTCTCTTAAGACCTTGATGGAATTGTTGGGGTCTGGAGGAGTACCCCCATAAAAAGAGGCAAAATCTTAGTAAATGTAGTAAATCAGTCATAGGCTGAGGAAATGAGGAAATAACAGAAAAAACAAGAACCCGACTATACAAAATTATTTTGGTCCCATGGAGGATCAAAACACACACTCAGATGATGACAAAGATGAAGCGTCTGTATCCAAAACCTTCAAAATAAATAGGAAATGGGTATATGCTGAGGAACAGTCCAAAAAGACTTTGAAAAGCAAGTAAGGGAGGTAGAGGGAAAAACTGGGAAGGGAAATGAGAGTGATGCAGGAAAATCATGAAATCCAAGTGAGTTACTTGGTGAAGGAGATATAAAAAATGCTGAAGAAAATGATGTGTTAAAACCCAGTTTAAGTCAAATGGAAAAAGAAGTCCAAAAGACAAATGAAAAGAACGTCTTAAAAAGCAGAATTGGTCAGTTGGAAAAGCAGATGAAAAAGCTCTTTGGAGAAAATAACTCCTTCAAATGTAGAATGGAGCTAAAGGATACTTATGACTGTGAGAAGTCAAGAAACAAAAGAATGAAAAACTAGTAGAAAATGTGAAATATCTCATTGGAAAAAATAATTAACCTGGAAAACAGATCCAGAATAGATAATTTAAAAATTATTGGGTTGCCTGAAAGTCATGATCAGGATAAAAAACTGGACTTCATTTTTCAAGAAATAATCTAGCAAAATTTCCCTGAGATCTTAGAGGTAAAATAGAAATTGAGGAACTCCATTGATCACCTCCTAGAAGAGATCCCCCCCCCCCAAAAAAAAACTAACAAGAAATATTATAGCAAAATCCCAAAACTCTCAAGTCAAAAAGGAAATACTACAAGCTGCCAGAAACAAACACTTCAACTACTGTGGATCTATGGTCAGGATTAGCAGCATCTATATTAAGGGCTCAAAGGGCTTGGGATATGATATTCAGAAGGAATAAGGGCTTGGTTTAATACTAAGAATCAACTATGCAGCAAAATTGAATATCCTCTTTCAGGGGAAAAGATAGATTTTCAATGAAACAGGGGATTTTCAACCTTTCCTATTGAAACAACTGGAGTTGTACAGAAAGTTATTCTTTAAGTACACACACAGGTGAAGTATAGAGACGGTGGATGAAAAGAACCAATTGTGAGAAATTTAATGATGTTGAACTGCTTGTATTCCTGCATGGGAAGAAGATACTGATAACTCATGTTAACCTTCTCATTTATAAGAGCAATTAGGAGCATATAGAAACAAGGCACAGGAAGGAGTTGATTATAATGATACAATACTATATAAAGATGGAGTCAATGGGTGATAAATGAAAGAATGGAAGAAAGGGAAAGAGGAGGTAGAATGAACTAAGATATTTTACATAAAGGAGTAAAAAAAAGCTTTTGCAATGGAATGAAAGAGGGGAAAGATGAGGGGGAGTGAGTGAATGAGCCTTCACTCTCATCAGAAATGACTCAGAGAAGAAATAATATGCACACTCAATAGGGTACAGAAATCTTTCTTACCCTAGAGAAAATTGAAAGGAAAGGGATGGAGTAAGAGGAGAATTGGGGGAGGGTAGGTGGAGAGTAGGCTATAGAAAAGAGGGAAGTTTGTAGGAGAGGGTAGTCAGATACAACACACTTCTGAGGAGGGACAGGGCAAAAGGGGAGAGGAAGCAGGACAAATAGAAGTGGGGAGGAATATAATGGAGGGAAATACAGCTAGTAATAGCAATTGAGGGAAAAGAAATTGAAGGAATTTCTCTGATGGGCTTATTATACAGAAAGTAACTCATCCCAGAGACAGAGCTGATGGAATATGAACACATATGGGAGTACTTTTTTTTTCTCTTACTTCATTTCTCTATCTTTTTTTGGGGGGGGGAGGTTGTTATGTTTACTTTCACAGGATTATTGTAATAATATGAAAATAAATAAAAAATAAAAAATCTGATTCAATTCTCTCTCTATTTTAGAAATCAGTCCTTTATAAGAAATAATAACTGTGAAAAAATGTTTCCCAACTTACTGAATTTTTGCTAATCTTGTCTTCATTTGTTTTATTTGTACAAAACTTTTTAATTTAAGGTAGCTGAAATCATTTATTTTGCAATTTAAAATGTTCTCTAACTCTTGCTTGGTCATAAACTTCTCCCCTCTCTATAGATCCATCTTCATATAAGAGTAATTCTTGTTTTCTTAATTTATCTATGTTATCACAATTTATACATAAATCCCCCATTTCAAATTTATTTTGGTCTAGGTTTTGTGCTATTTTCTAGTTTTACCAGCAGTTTTTGTTAAATAGTGAGTTCTTATCCCAGAAGCTAGTGTCTTTAGGTTTATCAAACTGTAGATTATCATAAATCTTTACCACTGTCTCTTATATCCCCTTTCTATTTCTTAGTACCAGAAATATTTGATGACTGTCATTTTATAATATAGTTTTAGGTCTGGTATAGGTAGGCCATCATTCTTTGCATTTTTTTCATTAATTTTTTTGGTATTCTTGACCTTTTGTTCTTTCAACTGAATTTAGTTACTATTTTTTCTAGTTCTGTAAAGTGCTTTTTTGGTAGTTTGATTGGTATGACCCTAAATAAGGAATTTAATTGGGATACAATTATCATTTTTATTACATTAGCTAAGTCTAATCATGAGCAATTGATATTTTTTTCAGTTGTTTAAATCTGACTATATTTGTTTAAAAATATTTGATAATTGTGTTGATATAGCTTCTGGGTATATATTGAGAAGTAACTTTCCAAGGAACTGATGTTGTCTAAATGGAATTTCTCTTGGGCTTTATTGGTCATGTATAGAAATGCTGATGATTTGTGTAGGTTTATTTTATATTCTGCTAGTTTCTAAAGTTATTTGTTTCAAGTAGTCTTTTAGTTGATTAGCTAGGGTTCTCTAAGTATACTAACATATCTTCTACAAAGAATGGAAATTTTGTTTCATCATTGCCTATTCTGATTTCTTCAATTTCTTTTTCTTCTCTTAGTGCTAAAACTAACATTTCTAATACAATATTGAATAGTAGTGGTGGAAATAGTTATCCTTGTTTGATTCCTGATCTTAGAAATTCTGCTAACTTATCCCCATTAAATATAATGGTTTTAGATAAATATTACTTATCATTTTAAGGAAAATTCCATTTATACCTATGTTCACTAGTGTTTTCAATATGAATGGACACTGCATTTTGTTAAAGGTTTTTTCAGCATCTATTGAGAAAATCAAATGCTTTCTGTTATTTTTATTAATATGGTCAATTCATAATATTGAACCATCCCTGCTTGCCTATCTGATCATGGCATTATAATAAATTGTTGTAATCTCTTTTCTAAAATTATATTAAAAAATTTCCATCACTATCCATTAGGGAGATTAGTCTTTAATTGTCATTGTCTGTTTTGGTTCTTTCTGATTTAGGTATCAGCTCCATATTGGTATCATTGAAGTATTTTGTCATAACTTCTTCAACCATTTTTATAATAGTTTATATAGTATTAGCATTATTTGTTTCTAAAATATTTGGTAGAATTCATCAATTCATCTATCCCTGGCATGTTTTAGGGAGTTTATTGATGATTTATTCAACTTCTTTCACTGAAATGGAGTTAAGCATTCTATTTCCTCTTCTAGCAATCTGGGTAGCTTATATTCTTGCAAGATTTTGTAAATGTATCTTATAATGTGGCTGAAAACATCATGTTAAAAAGCAATGGATAGGGGTGGCTAGGTGGTGCAGTAGATAAAATACAGGTGGAGTCAGGAGTACCTGGGTTCAAATCCGGTCTCAGACACTTAATAATTACCTAGCTGTGTGGCCTTGGGCAAGCCACTTAACCCTATTTGCCTTGCAAAAAACCTAAAAAAAAGCAATGGATGAAGGATCCAGCCTTGTTTCACTCCACTGGTGACCAGGAAATATCAAGAGTATCATCTACTATCACTAACTCATGCAAACATCATCCTGAAACTGACATACAATACTAATTAATTTTGCCAGACAATCCAATTTTGAAATAATTTTCCATAAATTCTTTTGACTGATGATATCAAGGGCTTTGGTCAGATCTATAAACATTGTATGCACATCTCTGTTTTGGCATTTTTCCTGGAGTTTTATTTTCCTGGAGCAGCAAACTCCATATCGACAAATTCTGGAATGTTTCTGAAGCCACACCAGCTCTCAGGAAGGTGACCAGCTGCTAGATGAAGGATCAGTATATTTAGAAGGAGTCTGGCAAGAATATTTCCAGCAATGATATGAGAGAACTATCCCATTATTGTCAGAGGACAGTTTATTCCCTTTGCCTTTATAGATGATGGAAGCATGCTTGAATTCTTGGGGGATAATCTTTTTATGGCATATAACCTGGAAAATTTCAGTCAACTTTTGAATGAGCAATGGACAATACACCTTACAGATCTCAGGTGGAATAGGATCAGAACTAGGTGCTTTTCCACTTGAAAGGTGTCTAATGGCATTCAAAACATCTTCTTCAATTGGAACTTCATGCAGGGACTGATTGACTTCAATTTAATGTAAGCAGTCAGTGGATTCAGCATCAATTGATGATGGTCTGTTAAGAACACTATGGGAAGAAACTTGGATAAGACCAACACCTCACAACCTATACCAAGATCAAAGTGGATACAGGATTTAGTCATAAAAAACAATATTATAAGCAAACTAGAAGATCTATGGAAAGGGAAGCAATATATGACCAAGGAAGAGATGGAGAACATTTTGATTACATTAAATTAAAAAGCTTTTGCACAGACAAAATCACTGTAACCAAGATCAAAAGAAATGTATTAAATTGGGCAACAATTTTATAACAAGTTTTTCTGACAAAGGACTCATTTCTAAAATATACAGAGAACTGAGTCAAATTTAAAAAATAAAACAAGGCATTCCCAAATTGATAAATGGTCAAAGGATAGGCATAGGTAATTTACAGTTGAGGAAATCAAAGTGATCCACTGTCATCTGAATAACTGCTCTAAATCACTAATTATTAGAGAAACACAATTTAAAGCATCTCTGAGGTATCATCTCACAGCTCTTAGACATATGATTAGAAAGGACAATGATCAATGTTGGAAGGGATGTGGGAAATCTGGGACACTGATATATTGTTGGTGGAGTTGTGAACTCATCCAAACTTTCTGGAGAATAATTTGGAATTATACCCAAAGGGCAACAAAAATGTGCATACCCTTTGATCCAGCAACACCACTATTGAATCTATACCCTGAAGATATTATGAAAAAGGCTAAAAAAATCACTTGTACAAAAATATTCACAGCAGCCCTGTTTGTGGTGGCAAAGAATTGGAAATTAAGTGAATGTCCTTCAATTTGGGAATGGCTTAAACTGTGGTATATGTATGTCATGAAACACTATTGTTCTATTAGAAACTAGGAGGGATGGGAATTCATGGAAAGCTGGAAAGATTTACATGAACTAATGGTGAGCAAGATAAGCAGAACTAGAAGAACATTGTACACCCTAACAGCAAGATGGTGGTGATGATCAACCTTAATGGACTTGCTCATTCCATCAGTGCAGCAATCAGGCACAATTTTGGGATATCTGTGATGGAGAATAACATCTGTATCCAGAGAAAGAATTGTGGATTTTGAACAAAGACCAAAGACAATTACCTATAACTAAAAAATAAAATATTACCTTATTATGTAATTTTGTGATCACTTATACTTTATGTTTCTTCCTTAAGGATATGATTTCTCTCTCATCACATTCAAATTAGTTCAATTCATACCATGGAAACAATGTAAAGACCAAAAGACTACCTTCTGTGGGGGGGTGGGGGGAGGGAAGCAAAATTAATGGGAAAATTGTAACATACACAATAAATAAAATCTTTCTTAATAAAAGAACTCTATGGAAGTTTTCAGTCCATCTCTCTAAGACCATGTCCCTATCATTAATCAATGTGACTCCATCAGCCCTGCGGAGCTGAGAAGCATTAAACATCTTTTATCCATAAATAAATAGCCTTCAGGGCATCATAAAAGCACTTTGAATTGTTATATTTCTTTCTTATAAACATATGGAGATATAAAATTTTCCCCTAAAAAACTGTTTGGTTGCATTGCGCAAATCTTATTATGATGTCTCTTTGTTGTCATTGTCTTAGATGAAATTTTTGATTATTTCTATGATTTGCTCTTTGAACCATTCTCTTTCTTTCTTTCTTTCCTTCCTTCTTTCCTTCCTTCTTTCCTTCCTTCTTTCCTTCTTTCTTTCCTTCTTTCTTTCTTTCTTTCTTTCTTTCTTTCTTTCTTTCTTTCTTTCTTCCTTCCTTCCTTCCTTCCTTCCTTCCTTCCTTCCTTCCTTCCTTCCTTTCTTTCTTTCTTTCTTTCTGGTTTTTACAAGGCAATGGGATAATATGATTTGCCCAAGATCATACAGTTAGGTAATTATTAAGTGTCTAAGGCTGGATTTGAACTAAGGTCCTCCTGACTCCAGGGCCGGTGCTCTATCCACTAAGTCACCTAGCTGCCCCTGAATCACTCATTCTTTAAAGATAGGCTATCTAGTTTCCATTAATTTATCTTTTTTTGTGTCATTTTATTATATGTAATTTTAACTGCATGATGATCTGAAAAGAATTCATTTAATATTAATGCCTTTCTTCATTTTATTTTGAAGGTTTTCTATCTTATTATATAGTCAATTTTTATTTAGGTGCCATATGCTGTATCCCTCTTCAATTTTCTCTAGAGGTTTATCATATTTATGATTTCTAAAATTCTATTCAACTTCTTAAGCATCTTATTTATTTGGAGGCTAAGTTTATCTGATTCTAATAGTGGGAGGCTTAGGTCCTCCTTTACTGTAATTTTGCTATCTGTGTCTCCCTGTAACTTTTTTAGCTTCTCCTAAGAGAATTTGGATGTCATTCCTCTTGGTGCATATATGTTTAATTCTTTAATGAAGTAATGTTTACTTCATTGCCTATGGTACCTTTTAAGAAGAAGAAGAAGTTATTTCCCTCACTCTTTAATAAAAACTGATGGGGAAAACTGGAAGATAGCATGGCAGAAACTAGGCCTAGTCCAGCATCTTAAACCCTATACCAAGATAAGGTCAAAATGGGTATACCATTTAGAAATAAAAGGTAATTTAATAAGCCAATTAGGAGAATAAAGAATAGTTTACCTATTAGATCTATGGAAAAGGGAGCAGTTTATGACCAAACAAGGGGTATAGAGCATTGTTAAAAACAAATTAGATAATTTTGATTAAATTAAATTAAATTAAAATTTATTTGCAGAAACAAAACCACTACAGCCAAGAATAAAAGGAATGTAGTAAGCTGTGAAAAAAGTTCACTGCTAGTGTTTCTGACAAAGCACCCATTTCTAAAATAAACTGAGTCAAATTTATAAAAAAAACTAAGTCATTCTCCAATTAATAAATGGTCAAAGGATATATATAGGCAATTCTCAAATGAAGAAATCAAAACTATCTAAAGTCATATGAAAAGATGAAAAGTTGCCCTAAATCATTATTTGTTTAAGAGATGTAAATTAAAGCATTTCTGAATTAAAACATATTAGATTGACTAATATGACCAGAAAGAAAAATGATCAATGTTGGAGGGGATTTGGGAAAACTGGGACCCTAATGCATTGATGGTGGAGTTGTGAATTGATCCAAATTTTCTTGAGAGCAATTTGGAATTATGCTGAAAGGACAATAAAACTGTGAACACCCTTTGATCCAGCAATACCACTACCAGCTATGCATCCTAAAGAGATCATGAAAAGGGGTAAAAATCCCCCATGCCCAAAAATATTCATAGAAACTCTTTTTTGTAGTGGCAAAGAATTGAAAATTGATGGGATAGCTATCAATTGGACAATGGCTAAACAAATTGTGATATATGTATGTAATAGAACACTATTGTTCTATAGAATATCATGAGAGATGGGGCTTTTGAAAACCTGAAAAGACTTGCATGAATTGATGCAGAGTGAAATAAGCAGAACCAGAGGAACATTATATACACCATCAACAGTATGGGTTGGTGATCAACAATGGTGGACTTGTTCAATTCAGCAGTACAATAATCAAAGATAATGTTAAAATATTTATGATGGAATATATCATCCATATTTAGAGCAGGAACTATGGAGCTTAAATGGAGAACGAAGCTTATGATCTTCAATTTTTAAAAGCTGTCATGTATTGCCAACTTTTTACTCACTACTGTATTCTTTCTTCCATTTGAATTGGATTCTTCTCTTAAAACATGATCGTTATGGATCTAGCTAATCATGGTTACATGTGAGAGCCTATATTAGATTGTTTTCTGTCTGGGGGAGGGAGAGAGAAAGGAAAAGAGGGAGAAAAAATGCAAAACTCAAAACCTTGCAAAAACGATTAGTAAAAGCTACCGATGTTTGTAGTTGGAAAAACAAATTCTTTAAAAAACAGCAAAAAAAAAAGATGTAGTTTCCTTCCTTATCCCTTTTAAAGGGATTTACTTTGGCTTTTGTTTTGTCTGATATCAGGATTGCTGTCCCTTTTTTTTTTTCACCTCAGCTGAAGCACAATATATTCTGCTCTTTTTACCTGTACAGCCTTTTACCTGTATTGGGTGTGTATCTCTACTCCAAATATGTTTCTTATACACAACATATTATGGGATTCTGATTTTTAACCCACTCTGCTATTCATGTCCATTTTCTAGGACAGTTCATCCTATTCACATTACAATAATGATTACTAATTCTGTATTTCCATCCATTTTCTTTTCCCATTTATCCTTTTCTCTTTCCTTCTCCCTTTTTCTTCCTAGCTAATGTTTTGATTCTGACTGCTACCTCTTGATCAGTCCTTTCTATTAGCCCCTTTTGTGTTCCTTCTCCCTTTCCCTTTCCCTTTTCTTTTTATACTATCACTAAGTTTAAATAAAGATCACTTCATGATCTATTTATGTCCAGACCCTCTAAGTACACTCCCCCTCTCTATCTCATTAGAAATGAAACCATGATAAGCAAAATCACATAATGATCTATTTATACCCCCAAAACCTCTAAGTTTACTCCCTCCAACTATATTCAACCCACATGAGAGAAAGTATCAGTTAAAACATCATCACTTTAATGATCTTTCTCTACTTATACCCTCTCTTTAAGTAGGCTTCCTTTAACCATTCTAAGAGAATGCAATTCTCAGAGTTTTCTGTGTAGGGATGCATACAGTTTAGTATTATTAATTAATGGTTTTCCTTTTTGCCTTTTTTACACATATCTTTAGGATTGTATTTCAAGATCAATATTTTTGTTCATTTCTGGTGTTTTCATCAGATAACTTTGAAATTTCATTTCATTTAAAATTCATCTTTTTCCCTGAAATAATACACTGAATTTTACAGGGTGGTTGATTCTTGTTTGTAATCCAAAGTCCTCTGTTCTCCAGAATATTATATTCCAGGTCTTATGGTCCTTTAAATGGTGAAGTGTGTCCTGCATAATCCTGATTGTGGTTTCTTAATTTTAAATTGTTTCTTTTTGGCTGCAGATACTTTCTCTTTCAGCTAAGAGTCATTACTTTGTATTTGTACAATTCTAATTTTTAGAGTTATCTTTTCTTCAATTAACTTTTGTGCTTCCATTTCCATTTGATTAATTTTACTTTTAAATGAGTTGTTTTCCTTTTCCAGTTTTTGATGAATTTTATTCTTTTTTTCTAGTTGGTCATTTTTTATTTTAATAGAGTTGATTTCTTCAGTCAATTTTTCATAATTCTCCTGCATAACTCTATTTTCTCTATTTTTCTTATAGCTCTCTTTGTTTTTTAAAATTCTTTGTGGGTTTTTTCCAAGAGGTCTTTCAAGATTTGAAGCCAATTCATAAACTTCTTTGAGACTTCATATATTGGTATTTTGTCACTGTTTTCCTCTTCTGAGATGGTATTTTTATAGTCTGCATCAGAATAATAGCTTTTTTTGTTATTTTGTTCATTTTCATTGTTGAACTCTGCTCTTAGGGTTCATGGAGTATAGTCCCAAGTTTTTTGTGCTATTGTCCAGATCTGGTCATTGGCTTATCACTTGGCCTATGGCACTGTTTATGTGTCAGTTTGTTCCCTCCTTTGTAGTGGCTTTCCACTGGTCAAGGTACTGCCTGTGCAGCAATATTGGGTTAACCCAACTCAGTTACATTTGTTTCACTTGCATTCTGAGGGCTGTAACTTAGTCTTCAAGCACTGTTATTGCAACATTTGCTTATAGAGTCTTAGCCTGACCAGTGCTCTAAAGAACTTCCTGCTAGATTTCCACCTCTTCTGCCTATGCTGGGCTATACCCCTGTATACAGCCCTCCATGATATCTTGAGATGAGAATTCATTTCATTCTTTTTCTGGTGGGATCTTTACATTTAGGATTTATGTATAGGCTTCATTTAAATTTCTTTCAGAAAAAGGGCAGGGACCTTCCTAGCTTTGTGCCATCATTTTGACACTACCCTGGAAGTCCTCATCATTTCTTAGAACACAATATAAGATTTAATCAAAATTATAGACCACAACTTGTTTAGGCATCTCCTAACTGATGAGCATTAACTTAATTTTCATTTCTTTGCCACTACCAAAAAAATCTATAAATGTTTATACACAAAGATCTTTCCTTTCTTTAAAAAAAATCACTTTGGAATAAAAATAGTTTTGGTATTGCTGGGTCAAATGGTATGAACATTTTATAGCATTTTATGAATTATGGCAAATTGCTCCTCAGAATGTTTTGACCATCTCACAATTCCACCAATAGTGCTTTAATCTCCCAATTTTCATATAACCCCTTCAATATTTGCCACTTTCCATCTCTAACCCTTTAACTAATTTCTGCTTAGAGTAAAAGTAATTTTGCCAAACGTAGCTCAAATGCTACATTCTACATGTAGATTTTACTAATTTTCTGCAAAGATTTTCTCCCCCCAGACATTAATGCATCATTGATGTATTTCTGAACTGATACAAACATCCTGGAAAGCCATTTGGAACTATGGTCAAAGGGTAATAAAACTATGTGTAGCCTTGATCTAGTAATATCACTACTAGGTCAGTAACCCAAAGAGATCAAGAAAAGACCACATTACAAAACAATTTATAGCAGCTTCTTTAATGAGAAAGAATTCGAAATTGAAGGAATGCCCATCAGTTGAGGAATAACTGAACAGATTATGTGAAATGAATTTGATGGAGTAATATTTTTCAGAAAGAAATCTTGAATGGGTAGATTTTGAAAAAGTTTGGAAGGACTCACATGAACTAACGATGAGTAAAGTGAGCAGAACCAGAAGAACATTGTACACAATTTTAGGCTTTTGCAAGTCAATGGGGTTAAGTGGCTTGCCCAAGGCCACACAGCTAGGTAATTATTAAATGTCTGATGCCAGATTTCAACTTAGGTACTCCTGACTCCAGGGCCGGTGCCCTATCCACTAAGCCACCTAGCCACCCCTCAGAACATTGTACACATTAACAGTTACTGGAATTGTCAATAATGATGGACTTAATTCTCTCTCAGTTCAATGATCAAAGACAGTTCTAAAATACATGTAAAGGAAAATGTCATCCACATCCAGAGGGGAAAAAACAAAACAAACAAAACTATATAATCTGAGCACAGAAGAAAACATTTTATTTTCTCTTTTTTAACTTGTTTTTTTCTTCTTTTCATTCTTCTTTTACATGTCTAATGTGGAAATGTGCTAAATATAATTGTACATGTATTCTATTATTCATTATCATAGAAAGTGGGAAGGGAAATAGGAACATTTTGGAACCTCAATAGCTTACAAAAGGATGAATGTTTAAAACTATCTTTGCACAGAATTGGAAAAATAAAATAGCATACAAAAAAAGACAACTAAAAAACATTCTTTCTCCCCAATACTACTTTGCATTTATTCCATGAATTGCTAGATAAATATGTTGTCTCCTTCAACAGAATTAGCCTCTTGTGTATATAGTTTGGCACACAATAAGGAATCAATAAATGTTGTCTATTCATTGGTTATGGGCAAGTATGAAAGAAGATGACTAGCAATATCAGTTTCCCAAATAGTATGCAACAGTAGAGAAGAATATCAACTATCACAGCCTGGCAGTTAACTTTGCTAACTCATATTACTTGATTTCATTTCTTAGATAATCCAGGAATTAGAATAATAAATAAATAAATGTACAAGGAAATATCCATTTCTGCATCTATGGTAATCTATTCTCATTGAATATAATAGTAAAACTACTACCCTTGGATTTCAATGAATCATGTACAGAAAAGGAAAAAAAAACATTCAAGAAACTGAAGTCAGGAACAAAAGCTGAGTCAGAGGAAGGATATGATAAATCTGGGTGTAGGATTATTTTTAAGATATTTGATGTTCTTTTAAAAATATATCTAAAATGTGGGAAGTATATTAGCCTTAGAGATATGTGAGGCAACACCCAGTATCAAATAAAGATGCATAGAGTGACTAAATGCAGTCACTGAGTAAATTTAGTTTTATTGTAGACATAAATATGAATATAATGTCAAAAACCAGCTCCAAATTAACTGAAAGCAATTAATCAAAGATAATTAACCACACCACAAACAATCATACTTTATATGGAAAGCCTGACTTCAACTTATTGGATTCACAGTGGGTCCTTTTAATAAATAATTAGCAGAAATTGAGATCACTATCTCAATCTCAAACAAGGAATAATTTATCTGTCATATTTGTGGAAATAGGAGCAGTTTATAAGCAAGGAAGAGATAGAGAGCAATATAAAAAAATCATACTGAATTGGGGTGGCTAGGTGGTGCAGTGGATAGAGCACTGGCCCTGGAGTCAGGAGTTCCTGAGTTCAAATCCAACCTCAGACACTTAATAATTGCCTAGCTACATGAACTTGAGCAAGTCACTTAACCCTACTGCCTTGCAAAAAAACAAAAAAAAATGCTGGATAACTTTGATTACATTAAATTAAAAGGCTTTTGCACAAACAAAACCATTCTTACCAATATCAAAAGAATTGTAGTTAATTGGGAAACAATTTTTACATCTAATGTTGTAAAGGACTCATTTCTAACCAGTCTAACACAAGCTCTGAGTGACACAAACTAAGTCCTCCTCCCCTTCTCTCTTTCCCCTCACTTTTTAGTACCTCTCAAGAGGAGGGTCAAGAAAAATATACAAACTTATGTTTTCTTTGTTTTGCAATGTACAGCCAATTTTTGATTAAGGAGTTGGCGTTTTAGGAAAAGAATTTATCCTCTCTAGGTGTTCTCCCATAAAGGACAATAACTGAGTGGGGGAGATGACTAAAGGTTTGAAGGCTGACTGCCCATTCCTTTCTTCTTTGGTGAGAAAGTCAAGAGTTAGTTATATTGATTTGCAGGATACAAATATTTAATTGCAAAGATAGTTTTTTAAAGATTAATATCCTCTATGAGACCATCACATTGTTAGAGACTGTTATGTGTGGTAATATTGTAAATTATCTTCACCTTGTGCCTTTGAGCAACAGAACCTTATTTTACTAAGGTACCATAGAAATGGAAGTGGATTAGGGTCTGGGAAGGATATTTAAGCACTTGTATTCTGGTAAATAAACCAAGCACTTGGAGCACTTGGAGATCTTGATGGAATACTTGTCTCCCTTGTTATCCTTATCCCCACTCCTCCATTGCTGGCCTGGGGAAGATTGAAGGAGTCCAGAACTGGGACTCAACATAGGAATCCAGGAAAGGGACTTTATATCACATAAAATATAAATAATTAGTACAGAATGTACAAATTTCAAACTCATTCATAGATCAACAATGTAAGTGTTGTCAAACAAAGGAAGATTTCACCCAATTGGAAAAGCCTAATGGTAGGACTTTTACTAAAATTAAGCAACTAAGAAAGCATCAGCAGCTTCCAAGATCAACAGCTACAACATCATTAGGAAAGGGTCTAAAGTATGGAAAATACTCTTGATGAGATTTCAGGGATATATGACCAATATAGAGGACTATATTTTCCAAAATCTACCTGATTCCTGTGCCAGACATCATTCACCATGCTGTGGCAGGAGGACTACAAACGTCATCCTCCAGGTATACAATAAATTCAAGGCTAATAATAATAATAATATTTGTCTTTCACTTTTGAAGAAGACCATGACATTAGAGGAGATGCCTTGACAAGTACATGAATTGGATTTGAGTGAGGGAGTACTGTACTAGCCTCACTTTTCCCTCCAAGATATGGATCAAGATGACTTGAGACAGACCTGGATGCTGCTCAATCAGGGTTAAGTGACTTGTCCAGGGTCGCACAGCTGATATGTGTCTGAGGTTGAATTTGAACTCCTCTTTTCCTGACACTAAGGCCAGTACTTGATTCACTGAACAATCTAGCTCCAAGGTGGTGTCACCCTAGGCAAGTCACTTAAACCCTGATAGCATCATACCCAAGGTCATCTCCAGTATTCTGATTTATATCTGACCACTGGACCAAGATGATTCTGGAGGAGAAAGTGAGGGTGGTGACTTATCACAGCACCCCTTCACTAAAATCTAATTTATGTGTTTGTCATGACATCACCTCCCTAATATCACAGTCTTCTTCAAAAATTAAGAACAAACAACAAATTCCAAGTTATATCCTACCCCTCCTTCCAGTGGTACAGAAAAATAGTCCTATTGGATTCTGCTCCAGGTAGAACATATCCTTTCAGAATGCAAACTAGAAAATGTCCAGAGGCAAGCAACAAGGATTATAAGAAAATTAACTTTTCCACCACTTGAGAATCAATCAGTGAGGGTAGGGATGTTTATGCTAGAGAAGAAAAGGCATAGGATAAGGTTTATTTTCAAGTTGTTAAGGTCTTCTAGGTCAATTTAAAACCTTCTTTCTTCTGTTTTAGTTTTACAGGACAGAACAAGGAACAATGGGTAGAATAATCAGAAAGGTTTATTAAGTTTGAGGTTAAAAAAAAAACAAACAGCTTGAACTAGTCAAAAATGAAATGGGCTGCCTCTAGAAGTGAGCTTTGCTTTTCCTAGAGGTCTTCCAACAGAAGCTGGATAATTACTTCTTGTGTTTGTTATAGAAAACTTCTCCATCTACCCATCTCCAATATGGAAAGAGAAGGTGCTGATTTCTCTACTAACTCTGAAATGCTCTGATTCTCAGAATTTGCTTGTACTGTCATTATGACCCAATCTTCAATTGCAACTTGTAAGAATTTGAACATTGCTCTCAGCGGTTGTACAATTTGTTGCCAGGAGACAATTAGAAGAGGTAATGTTTATCTAAGTTACAGGTTCAATAACAAATAATAACACAATTTACACTTCAAATTATGAAGTACAAGATATTTTTAGGGGCCTGCTAACCAAGGGCAAAATTTTTTAGAAGAAAAAATTTGAAAATAAAAGTTTGCTTTATCAACCAGTCAAACATTTGCTTAAGTCCTTCTCCTAAATATTTTTCTAGAAGTAGAGAAGGGCATGACCAACATCTTCCAGAATCTAATGGAATTCTGACTACTGACTGCTGTTTCCCCTGAAATTCAGACAAAAAAGAAACAACTGTGGGAAAGGAAACATTGAGGCTAGAAAAGAGTTTGGAAAGCCTAGGCACACAAGTCAGATGATAATATAACATTGCACCATTGATAATAATCCAACCTGCCAATACCTGGCTATCATTTGATCACTGCATCTTAGCTCCCTGCTAATACTTCCTGGCTTTTTATTCATTGTTTTTTGCCCACCATCTTCAATATTCATTCAGGCATCAATAACTGGGTAAGAGGTGTACTGAATTCTCTGTTATCAAAGCTAGGCATACATCTCAGCCAAGATATTTGAAATGATAGGGTATAGGCTGTAGGAAGAATGCCAGGGTAGGAAAGCCCTGGGAAGGATAATCAAAGAGAACTTATAAATTTCCCTGCCCAAAATTTTTAAGGGAAATGACAGACTGTTCTTTGGTTGTTAGTTTCAGTATATATGAATAATATTAAGGGGCATGGATGAGGTCTCTATCCCTGTGAGTTCATGCAGAATTAGTTTAATGGAAAATTGTGAAGAAGGTAAAATTTTCTCTGACATTCATTGGCTTTCTTCCTTATCACTTACTCCCTCCCTCTTCATTCCACCTATAAAGGTCACACCCAATCCTAACCTACCCCTTTCATCAGAAGTATCTGATTCTCCATCTTTTCCTCTCAAATTTCCCCTTCACATGAAGACATTTCTGGGGAAATTGAACTGAGGTATAAATTACTGTTTGTGATTGACTGAGTTCAGTCTTCCACCTTAGAGTTATAGTCTTTCTTTTAATTTTTTTCAATTAACAAAAATCTATTTTGCATCCTTCCCATCTATCACCTTTGGAAAAAAAAGAAAAGAATATCACTTTTTAACAAATATTCTAACAAATACGCTAAAAATAATTTCCACATTGGTCATGTCAAAAAATAGATGCTTATAAAAGATAATAATATAAGCAAATTAGGAGAACAAGGAATAATTTATCTGTCATATTTGTGGAAATAGGAGCAGTTTATAAGCAAGGAAGAGATAGAGAGCAATATAAAAAATCATACTGAATTGGGTGGCTAGGTGGTGCAGTGGATAGAGCACTGGCCCTGGAGTCAGGAGTTCCTGAGTTCAAATCCAACCTCAGACACCTAATAATTGCCTAGCTACATGAACTTGAGCAAGTCACTTAACCCTACTGCCTTGCAAAAAAACAAAAAAAAATGCTGGATAACTTTGATTACATTAAATTAAAAAGCTTTTGCACAAACAAAACCATTCTTACCAATATCAAAAGAATTGTAGTTAATTGGGAAACAATTTTTACATCTAATGTTGTAAAGGATTCATTTCTAAAATATATAAAGGACTGAGTCAAATTTATCAAAAAACAAGTCATTCCCCAATTGACAAATGGTCAAAGTATATGCAAAGGCAATTTTCAGATGAGGAAATCAATGCTACTTATAATCATATGAAAAATTTCTTTAAAACATTACTGATTAGAGAAATGCAAATTAAAACATCTCTAAGGTACTACCTCACCCCTATTAGATTGACCATTATGATCAGAAAGGACAATGATCAATGTTGGAAGGGATGTGGGAAATGTGGGATAACAATGCACTATTGGTGGATCTGTGAATTGATCCAACACTTCTGGAAAGCAATTTGGAATTATGCCCAAAGGACAGTAAAACTATGCATACCCTTTAATCCAGCAATACAACTATTGGGTCTATGTCCTGAAGAGATCATGAAAAAAAGGCAGAAAACCCACATGTACAAAAATATTCATAGCAAATCTGTTTGTAATGGCAAACAATTGGAAATTGAAGGGATGTCCATCAATTGGGGAAAGGCTGAACAAATTGTGGTATGTGTATGTGATGGAACACTATTTATTATATTTTTCGAAATCAGGAGGGATAGGAATTCAGAGAAACCTGGAAAGATTTGTATGAATTGATGTTGAGTGAGATATGTAGAACCAGAAGAACATTGTATACCCTAACAACAACATGGGATGATGATTAACCTTGATAGACATGCTCACTCTATCAGTACAATGATCAGGGAAAATTTTATCGGATCTGTGATAAAGAATACCAACTGTATCTAAAGAAGGAACCATGGAGTTTAAAGGAAGAGCAAAGATTATTATCTTCAATTTTTAAAAAGTTATCTTATACATTATATAATTTTCTACCTCTAAAATTTTATTTCTTATGTAAGGATATGTTTTTTCTCTCAGTGCATTCAATTTTTACCTATAGATATCAGGTAAACAAATGTAAAAACTATATCAGATTTCCTTCTGTCAGGGGGAGGGAAGAAAGAAAGGAGTGGGGGGGGGAAATTGAAAATTCAAAACCTTGCAAAAAATGATTGGTAGATACTACCATGGTATATAATTGGAAAACAAAAAATTATATTAATTTTATAAAAAATAAATGTCTATTATATAGTCTGAGTTCATCATTTTTGTATCAAGAGGTAGGTATGATGCATCATCATTGGTTTTCGGGAGCCATGGTTAGTCATATACAAGATGTAATTTTACTAGTAGCCACTCATGTCCTCATACTGAGGAGTAAGTAACAAATCATTTGAAAAATCAAAATCAAGAGACAATAGGAAGTAAGAGAATACTAATAGGAAGAAGGGATCTTTTTCATCATACTGAAAAAGAGAAGCATCCTGATATGTCAGAGGTTCTATCCCCATTTCAGATCACATCTGCAATATACAATGATGAATCTGCGGATTTCTTTATAGTCTTGGTAAAAAATTATCTTTTGTTTGAGTATGATGTTGGTGATGACAGATGGAATGACCTTAAGTAAGTCATTTAAGTCTCTCTAGATCATATTTTCCTCACCCATAAAATAATTAAAGGGACTGGATAAGACATAAATATAACTCAAAGTCAAGATTCTATGAATTTTGTGGTTATCCTGGCAGTCTTGTTTTTCTCAAGTGGTCTTATCCTTAAACCTAAGCTCCTCAAAACCTCTTTCATCAATTAATTCCTTCATTCATCCCATTATTTTCTTAGGTTTTTGCAAGGCAAGGGGGTTAAGTGGCTTGCCCAAGGCCACACAGTTAGGAAATTATTAAGTGTCTGAGACCATATTTGAATCCAGGTAGTCCTGACTCCAGGGCTGATGCTTTATCCATGGTGCCACCTAGTCCCCCCCATCCCATTTTCTTAAGCAAGGATATTCGCCTTAGTATCAATGGCCTCACTTAAGCAAGTGAATTGATTTATCCTTCACCGTCTCAACACCCCCCAAGAAAAGCCTCTTGCCCAACTACTTATGAATATCTTTCTTTCTCTGAAATTTATATACAGAGGAATCTCCAAAAGAAAGGTCTTACTCAATTTTCCCAATCAAAATATGAAGCTCTGTTTAATTGGCAGTTGGGTTTAGACAAGTACACAGATCAAAAGCTCATGTGCATAAGGTCAATAACAAAGGAATCTAGTTATTTGCACATTAGAGAAAATTAAGGCATGAACACTTAAAGGATATGTGATTTCTTTTAGTGTAGTGGCTGGAGATAATGATAAAAGACAATTCATTTGGAGATTTACTTGTTTTAGCAAATGTGTTTGAGGGTAACCTTAGAGTATATGAAATGAAAAGTGTGTGAAAAGGGAAAATAAATGTTTTCTATTTTTTTGAAATTCAAGGTATTTATTTTTATTTTATGATTGCTTCAGGAATTGGAATGGGATAAGATGGGATGGACTGAGATGGGATGAAAATGTACTGGATTTGGGATTTCTTTGAATAAAGGAAATCTTGATGAAGAAATTCCATTTATCAATGCAGGTCAGTACCAGGTAGGTAATTTAAAAATCTAAAAGAGAACTGATTTGTTAATGGTCAAATAGGCAAAAATCATGTGCATTGGAATAAACTTGAGACTGTCTCCTTGACCATGAGAATCATCCTCTATTTATTATATAATAAAAAGTTTGGCTGTTCGGTCATTTCAGTTGTGTCTGATTCTTGATGACATTTGGGGTTTTGTTGGCAAAGATGCAGGAGTGGTTTGTCCTTTCCTTCTCCAAGTCATTTTACAGATGAGGAAACTGAGGCAAAAATGGTTCTATGACTTGTTCAGCAGTTAACTCACACAGTTAATTTAATGTTTGAGGTCAGGTTTGAACTCTGGAAAATGAGTCTCTGTGATGTCAAAAAAAATAACAACTCTTAAGAGCCTAAAATTAAGTCACAGTACCAAGTCTAACATGAAGATCTCTAACTGTCAGAATTGTTTTCTTTCTACCTCTGCAATAATTTTAATGGTTTTGTCTACATTGCAAGACAGAAAACTATCAATTATCAACACACAGCATACAGATAACTGAAATAAGTGCTCTCTATATAAATTAAATATGAAAAAATAAATATAAATATTTGATCTAATATATGTTGGATTATGGTATCATGCAGAGAAAAAACAAACAGATCATAGGTATAGGTATTAAATTAAAATCTGTTTGTGTTGCATAGAGCTATTATAGGGGGAAAATAATATTTTCCATTTTTTCTAGAAGCAAAAAGGAGTGGTACAAAGCAATATACAAGTAAATGAAGAATACATGATGAATATTATTCATATATTTTTTAAAATGCTTGATTACTTGTAAGTATCTGTACCTTTCTTTTGGTATTCATCACAAGGTATCATTGTCTCCCACATTTGCTTGAGGGAAAATATTTTGTCTTAATAACCTTCTGTTGGCCCAGAATGTCTTACACAGGGCCTTGTAAAAAGCAAATTAATAATAATGATAATGATAATAACAATAATAATAATAATAGCTGGCATTTATATAGCCCTTTAAAATTGACAAGATATTTTCCAAATGTTATGCCTTTTACCCTCAAAAAAACACTGAAAAGTAGATGCTATTGTTATCTCCATTTTACAGATGACAAAGCTCAGGCAAGAAGTTCAATAACTTGTCCAGTGTCAAATATAAAGGCCATATATCTGAGGTTGAATTTGAAGTCAGGATCTCCTGACTTCAGATCTAGGACATTATCAGTTGCTCCACCTGGTCACATTTCAGATATTAAATAAATGTTTAATGAAGTAGGAATTATGCTATTGAATGGACTTAAAAGTCAGGAAGATTTCAGTTTTAGAGTCTCAGATTGTTCATCTATAAAACAGATAATATAAGCATAGCGTAGTTATGAGTTATGAAAATCCAGTGAGAGAACTTTAAAAGTGGCTTTATATGCCTTAATATATGTTATTACTAAGAGAAAACCAATCTTTGCAGAATAACAGTACAAAAATATACTAATTACTGAAATTATAATCAATAGAAGGCACTTCAGAAATTTGTCCCAATGCAGAACTGACATTGCAAAATTTTTTTCAAAATTAAAAATGCTGTGGTTAGTTTAAAGATAAGCAAATAACAATATATACCCCCCAAAATAAAAAGAACCCACCAATCTATAAGATTCTAAATAAAATAGAAAGCTGGTTCTCCCTTTTATTAACATCATTACTTTGTCTTCCTCTAAAGGCTTACTCATATGTCTCACTGCAAAAAGGAGATAACCATAGGTTTTTTATTCCAGTTCCAGTGGAACATTCACTCGGACAAGTCCTATAAAACTAGGAAGTAATTAGCATACTGATAAATATTTTATCACTAGTTACTATATTTAATTTGACTATTATTCTATCATCAATATCTCCCAAGCACTTGACATACATTATTTCATTTGATCCTTAAAACATTCCATTTTATAAATGAGGAAACTGAGACTGAGAGAGGTAAAATGACTTGTTCATGGATGTGGAGTTAGGATTGAAATCCATCTTTTCTTTATTCCAAGTTTGTTTTTTAGGTTTTTTAGGTTTTAGGAAGGCAATGGGGTTAAGTGCCTTGCCCAAGGCCAAACAGCTAGGTAATTATTAAGTGTCTGAGGCCAGATTTGAACTCAGGTCCTCCTGACTCCAGGGTCGGTGCTCTATCCAACTGCATCACCTAGCTGCCCCTCTTTATTCCAAATCTTGCACTCTATTCACTATGGTATCTGAACAAATTGCTGAATTAATCATATAGATAATGCTTAATATTGGTGAAACGTAGAGATGTAGAATTTGACACAGGTTGTAAGCAATGAGAAAATTACTTCACAGTCCTAACTATAACAGCATTTATCAAAAAAAGCATTCAAATTCAGTTGACCTCTTCAAAAAATTAGTAGAATCAAATGGTGATTGTCAACTATGAAGAGAAAAACAAAATGAAAAGATTTTCCCCCTATTGCTAGTCCTCTTGTTCAGCAAGACTTATGTCGCTGCTCCATTTTTCTGTGAAATCTAATAAAATTCAATTTAGTCATTCAATTTGTCTCCAGCCAAGCTTCCTTCTGTCAGTTAGACCAACATTTCAATGCAAGCAGCATAGAGAAGCAGGAGAAGGACAAAGAGAATAAGATTACCTGTGCATTTTCGATCTGTGTCTTCTTTTTTGGACCCGCTAATTGTCAACTTGCAGTTGAAGTTTTCTTCCCAGTACTCTGCAAACCACACATTTCTTCTGTTGTTTTCTAGTGTACGTGATGTAAAGTATGTATCAAAACCTAAATGGGAAAAGGGGAAAGTTCAATGAGAATTCAGAGCTAGAAATACCATCCACAACTACTATTTTCTTTGTTTTTTTCTTAATAACTATGCATTCTCTCTATGTCAATCAAAAACCAAAGGAGCAGATGATTTGTCTCACATGATTGGGAAGATGGAAAAGTAGATACTTGCAATGTAATTGTCTCATTTGAACAACCTGAAAATTTGAAAAATACATGGCAAATCTATGGTAATTACAGTTGCATCAACAAGGTAAGAAAACAGAAAATCTGTAGAAGGTAAAATTCTCTGAAATTATCTCCCAACATGAAACACTTAAAGTTCCTAAGCTGATACCCTTATTATACTCAACAAAATCTGAAAGCACCCAACACTCAATGAGGCTATGTTTCATAGAGTAATCATAAAGATAATTCTGTCTGAATTCCCATGCTATGACATTTTGCAAAAGATAGAAAATGCATTCTCCTAATCATGTAAAGGGAAGGAACTGAAGCTATGGGAGGGAGGAGAAACCATAGAAGACCATAGCTAGAAAAAGTGAAAATCATATCCATGTCCAAGGGAAAAGGGAATAAGAGGCCCAAGTGCAATGGATCCTCTTGAAATACAGTTAATACAGGAGCTCCACATATCCCTATCAGGGATCTACAAAACTAACATTAGGGATCTGAGCAGGAGAAAACATGCATGTAGGAAAATCGACAAAATACTGGAATACAAGAATAATAATGAAGAAAAGAGTACATGGTTAACTCTCAATTGTGAGACTTACAAAATGAAAAGAAGAAGAAGAAAGATGAAAGAAGACAAAAATAAGAATTATGTAAAGATCATAATATAATATAATAAGTAGGCATACATTAAAGGAGAAGCAAATTTTTTTTAAATCCCTATGGAAAAAGGATCTATAATTTTACTTTAGAAAATAATTAGTATTTATATATCAATGGAAGGTTTGCAAAGTACTTTAAAAATGCTATCACATTATACTCTCACAACCACCCCGGGAAGTAGATGTTATTTTTATACCTCTTTTACAAAAAAGTGAAATGAAGCAGACAGAAGTTAAACCATCCAGAGTCACACAACTAGCAAACCTATGAGTCCAGATTTGAACTCAGGCCTTTCTGACTCCAGGTCTGGCACTTAATCCACCATACCACTTAGTTTCCTGTACTCTCTAAAGGTCATCAAAGCAATAATAATAATAATAATAATAATAATAATAATAATAATAATAACATCAAAAATATACCAAATAGGCAACATGCTACAATGCATATAACATGGAGCCTAGTAGGAAATAATATAGCAGTCAGTCTTTCAAGAGTGGGGCCCGGAAGTAATATCATAGGAGAATGTAAATGTACACCCTCTTTTGACTGGATGTAGACAGAGAAAAGCTGCAATTTTTCCCCACTTCTTTGATAACCCTAGGGGATATAGGAGAACATGGTCTGAGAAGGATCAAGGGAAGTAGATGTGGAGAAATGGGAAGATGATTTTTCCTTAGAAAGAAAAATGAAAGGTGGCATTTAAGTATGTTATCTGTGTTAGTGGGGTGAAGGGGGAAAGGAAAGGACCTAATAATGGGTTTGGTGGTGAAGAAATGGGAATCTGAGAAGAAAGAATGTAAGTAAAAATAGTTATTCTCATGACTGAATCACTGCAAGAGAAGTACATAGCCATTAGATGATAACTACTGTCCAGAGTTGTGTAAAGGTACACAAAAACACTGGAGTGATAGGTTGGCATTAAGAAGTATGAGTAGGGAGGCAGAGCCAAGATGGTAAAGGCAGGAATGCTCACAAGCTCTCCCTCAAACACTCCAAATACTTTTAAATAATGACTCTAATCAAATTCTGGAATGACAGAACCCACAAAAAGACTGAGTGAAATAATTTTGCAGTCCAAGACAACTTGGCAGATCCACCTGAAGGGTCTATTCTATATGAGGGTTAGAAAGGGTCCGCAGCAGAGTCTGGGTCCACGGCAGAGCCTGGGTCCTCATGAGCAAACTGGCTCCAGCCATCTGGGAACAGAACGAAGGCATAATGCCTGGGTGCCTGGGGGTACTGGGTCTGTGGCAGCAGTGATGGCTTCCAGAATTCTCAGTCCAAGGATGGCCAAGGATGATGGGGAAGCTCAGCAGGGAAACTCTGTCACACTAGAGTGAGAGGGGAACTTGGTCAGAACAGACCCAGTTTCTGTGAACCAGGAGTAAGCCTAGGAAACACCTGGCAGGGAGATACCCAGAAACTGCTTCCAGAGTATTCAGCTCATGGATGGTGAGGGGACTGGGTAGACTGCAGAGATTTCTCTGCTATCCCTGGGGCAGGGCTTTGTTTCTTTACCTAGATCCAAGTTCGAGTCTGGGGCCCCTTATTGCCATAGTGGATGAGGTACCCTCCTCACAATTCTAGGGCAGAGGGGAGTGCTATTGCTTACCCAAGACCAGACCACAGGTCAGGAGAGCAGTCATAGCTTCTCACCTGAAGGAAATGAGGTTCCTGGGGGTATCTCTGAAAACAGCTGCAAAAACCCTCAAAAGTTCTTTTTTATTTCACGTCTACCCTAAGAAGCAGAGATTCCCCTTAACAAAGAGTTAAAATCAAGGCATAGGCTAGGAAAAATGAGCAAACAACAGAAGAAGAAAAATCTGACCATAGATAATTTCTTTGGTCATATGGACGATCAAAATACACATAAAGAAGATACCAAATTCAAAGCTTCTAAGTCCAAAAGTTCCAAGAAAAATTGAATTTGTCTCAGGTTAAGGAAGAGCTCAAAAAAGATTTTGAAAATCAAGTAAAAGAAGTAGGGGATAAACTGGGAAGAGAAATGAGATTGATGCAGTAAAATCAAGTCAGCAGACTAGTGAGGGAGATGCAAAAAATTTCTGAAGAATATTATATCTTAAAAACAAGTTTGGGTCAAATGGAAAAAGTAGCCCACAAGACCAATGAGGAGAAGAATGAATTTAAAAAGCAGAATTGGCCAGATGGTAAAGGAGATTCAAAAGCTCACTAAAGAAAAAATTCCTTCAGATGTAGAATAGAGATAGGGGAAGTTGATGAATTTGTGAAAAATCAAGAAACATAAAACAAACCAAAAAGAAAAAAAGAAAAACTTAAAGATAATGTGAAATATCTCAATGAAAAAACAATTGACCTGGAAAATAAATCTGGAAGAGATACCTTAAAAATTATCGGTCTACCTGAAAGTCATGACCCAAAAAAAAAAGGATTCAAGTATCAATATAGACTAAAGCACACTTTCTTTTCTCCCTTTCTTTTGAGTTTTCTTTTTATTAGTTGGGGGGGGACTATTACTTTTATAATATGGTTATTGTAGTAATGTGTTTTATGGCTAGACATTTCACCAAGTAACCTCACTAAGTGACTTGGTTTTCCAATGAGGGTAATGGGGTGGGAGGAAGGGAGAGAATTTGAAACTCAAGGTTTTGGAATTAAATGTTGAAACTTGCTTTTGCATGTAGCTGGAATAAAAAAATAAAAATCAAATCAAATAAAAAATGAATAACAAAAAGTATTGGGACTTATGATACAGAAATATGAGATAGCAACTCATGGTTTGGGATACAGAGTAATTATCAACACAGTTCATTGAATTCTTCATGAACTGATGTTTTGAGGAATATCAAAAACCCCCCCTCCCCAAAAAAGAAAAGAATAGAGAGAAGAAAAGAGAGGAATACTTAAAAAACAAAAGAAAGCATCAGCTGAACAACTAGGGGAAAAAAGGGAAAGAGGAATAAGTGGGAAAATATAGGAATAAACTAATGTCAAATTAGTACAAGCAAAACTAATCCTAGGGAATAAGTGCTGAGTAAAAGTGGAATGAGATAAACAGTTCTGAAAAGAATTGCATTAAAAAATCATGTGAAAGCCTCTGTCAAATCATTAATATTTAGGTAAATGTAAATCAAAATAACTGTGAGGTTTCACCTTACATTCGACAAATTAGCAAAGATGACAAGCAAAATATAATAATAGTCATTGTTCCCACTAAAGCAAGATGGTTCAGTGAATAAACAGTCTGAAGTTAGGGTGATTCATGTTCCCAAGTTAGATCTGTTCTCAGCTATTTACTATATTTGCTAATGTAGGCAAGTTACTTAATCCTGTTTACTTCAGTTTCATCATTTATATAATGAGCTAGAGAAGAAATGGCCAAATGAAAGAGTAGGTGAAAAAGTTCACTGAAGAAAATAATTCCTTAAAATATAGAATAGAGCAAAGGCAATTTTTGACTTTGTGAGAAATCAAGAAACAATAAAATCAAATCAAAGGAATGAAAAACTAGAAGAAAATGTTAAATATCTCATTGGAGAAACAATTGACCTGGACACAGATCCAGGAATGATAATTTAAAAATTATCAGACTATCTGAAAGCCTTGACCAAAAAGAGAACCTAGATACCATTTCTCAAAAAAAAATCATTAAGGAAAACTTCCCAGCAGCAGACAAAATAGAAATTTAAAGAATTCACCATTCACCTCCTGAAAGAGATCCCAAAATGAAAACTGTCAGGAATTCTATAGCCTTTTCAGAGCTCTCAAGCCAAGGAGAAAATATTGAATGCCTTCAGAAAGAAACAATTCAAAGATAGTGGAACCGCAGTCAGGATACATCAAGATTTATTAGCTTCTTCATTAAGGGATCATATGATATTTCAGGAGACAAAAGAGCTTGTGCTACAATCAAGAATCAACCACAGTACATAGTCATTCATTAGGCTAAGAAAGACATTCAGTGAGAGAGAAAACTTTCAGACTTTCTCGATGAAATGACCAGAGCTGAAGAGAAAATTTGATCTTCATATACAAAACTGAAGTGAATCATAAAAAGGTAAAGAGGAAAGGCAAATCATAAAGGACTTAATGATGGTGAACTTCTTATATTCCTGCATGGAAAGAGGATACTGATAACTCATATGAACATTTTCATTTACTAGGACAATTAGAAGGAATATCTAGATACTTAGAAAGTGGAAGTTGAATTTAAAGGTATACTATATTAAAAAGATGGAGTTAATGGTTGAGAAATGAATGTACTAGAAGAAAAGGAAAGGGTAAGTTACTTTACATAAAAGAGGCAAGGACAAACTTTTTGCAGTGGAGTTTAAGAGGAGGGAGGGAGATTGAGTGAGACTTAACTCTCATCAGAATTGCCTTGGAGAGGAAAGAACACACACACTCCATTTGGCATTGAAATCTATCTTTCCCTACTAGAGGAAACAGATAGGAGATAAAGACCTCATTTCTCACACATAGAGAACTGAGTCAAATTTATAAAAAAATAAGAACCATTCCCCAATAGATAATTACTCCAAAGATATGAAGTTTTCAAATGAGGTTATTAATGCTATCTAGTTATACCATTTAAAAAAAAAAATCTCCTCACTCCCTATTGAACGGAAAAATGTGGGTTATAATAGTTCTGAGGTACTACCTTCCACCTATTAGACTGGCTAATAGGACAGAAAGAGAAAATGACAAATGTTGGAGGGGTTATAGGTAAAATGAGACATTAATGCACTGTGAGAATAGTTGTGAAAGGATTCAACAATTCTTCATAACAATATGGAAATTGAGGTATTGCACATCAGGAAATAGGTGAACAAATTATGGTAAGTGATTAAGATGAAATGCAATTATTTTATAAGAAATGATTAACAAAATGCTCTCAGTAAAAAAACTTAACATGAGCAGATGCAATGAGAAATCTATATAAATTATAATAGCAGTGTTGTAGAATGATCAGCTGTGAATGACTTACCTTTTCATAGCAATACTGTGACCCAAGACCCAAGTTTGAAGGACTTATGATAAAGATTACTATGTATTCCAAAGACAGAGCTGATAGTTCTGAATACAGATTGAAAAATACTTTAGGTTTCTCTTTTTTGTGAGGAAAGCTATATTTACTTTTGCAGCATGACTATTGTGATAATGTTTTTCATGACTTTATATTTTTAACCTATATCAAATAAATTGCTTTCACTATGGGGAGAATTGGGTTGGGGAGAAGGGAGATAATTCAAACTCAAAGTTTTAAAAGTGAATGTTGAAACTTGCTTTTGCATATAACTTGAGAATAGAGAATCTATTTTTAAATCTTTCAATCTCCATTCTTTAACATAGGGCCTGGTACTAAAAAAAGTGTTTCACAAATAATTTCTTTTCATTCACTCATTTACTCTTATTTGAAGGGCCATGGAAGTATATAAACCATAATACACAACTGAAGATGTTGTGTAGTGGCTCACCCATTGCAGAAAATAATTTGCATTAAAAATGTTACTAATTTTCAAAGCCTTGTTTTAAATATTCTTCTACTTGGCCATTAGAGTGGGAGATAAAAGAGAAAAAGAAACAACATATATATTTATCAAAATTTTCAAATCAAAACAATGAAATATCAAAGAAGTTGAAATAGACTAGATCCTAAATTATTAAGAAATGGCTGAGCCAACAATAACATATGAATGTTATGATATAGTAATAGAATTTATTAAATTATAAATATGAAGAATTCAGAGAAAGATAGGGAAGTATATGAACTGATGTAATTTGAAGTAAAACTAGGGAAATATATGTATAATGTCTGCACCAATATAAATGAGATGAACTAAATATTAAAATTGAGAGTTTAGAATTATAAGGATTATATATAAGATTGACAAAGTGAACTTCCCTCTCTTCAGAACTTAGAAACTCTTGGTAAAGGACCCAATTAATAATGCTAATTGACTTGGTTAAACATATTTTTCTCTTTTAAATATTTACTAAAACAAATGTCTCAGTGAGTGGGCGAAAAGGTAAAGTATAACCAGAAAGGAAGAGGATATAAAAACAACAAATATAAAATATGATTTAAACTAAAAAAAAAAAAATCAAAGCATTAGGAGGTAAGAATACAAAAATAAAAACAATGAATACTAACTCATCCTAAACTTAAATGTGATGACCAAGAAAGCCAGTAAAATGAAAGAAAATATTAAATATTTTATAACTCTGCCCAATTGATTGCAGTATAAGAAATCTATCTAAAAAATACAAAGTAAAAATGAAAGCCTGGATAAAATTTATTATATATTAAGTGAAAAATAAAACCTGCTCTGCTATTAGAATAGGTCAAAAATTAAATGTTGCCTAAATAGAGACAAAAACCAAATTGCATTAGCTTTAGGAGAAACAAAGAAAATTAAATATATGTATTAAATCGATATATACCAAGTTACATAATTAAGATTTATGAAAATTCAATAATTACAGTTAAGTGAAATGTGCAAAGATAGCAAAAGAGTAATTACAGATTTCACAATTCCTCTTTCAGAGGTAGATAAATCTAATAAAATAAAATCCTTAAAAAATGAAATATAAAATTGAACATATTATTAGAGAATCAATAATTGAAAAAATGGTCTTTTCTATTAGGAAATGTTAAAATATAATTGTCAGTATTATTTCAAAAACAGATGATGGAGGCAACTAAATAGCACAATGGATAGAGCACCGGATCTGGAGTCAGGAGGACTTGAGTTCAAATATAAGCTCAGACATGTGATAATTACCTAGCTGTGTAACTTTGGGCAAGTCACTTAACATTGCCTTGCAAAAAAAAGTAAAAAAAAAAACAGATTGTGTATCAGAACACAAAAAAATGTGAATAAATTCAAAAGAATTAGAAAGATTCAATCTGACATATACCATAACATCATCAACTTAGGGGGAAAATAGCATATAGATCCAAATGGAAACTTAATTATGATGTAGTAAATAATAATGTCAAAGAACTAATCATATAACTATACAAAAACTCCTCTGAATCATTTGAAGAGTCATAGATTTTTTGGTTAGTTTTGCTAGGTTTCCCCCCCACACACACTTTTCTACCTCTTAAAAGCATTTCTCATATAAGGGATAACTATTTTAAGATTGGTGGGTACTGGGGGGGGTATAAGAGGAAATCTAAGCAATACAATGATGAAAATATCAATAAAGTTATAGCTCCAAGGAGGCAAAAGAATGAAAGCTTCCATATATGCCAAAATATTCTTTTATTTTTTAAATTTATTTTATTTTTATTGCATTTTTCAAATTTATTTTCACATTACTAAAATAATCTTATTTTGGGGTAAATATAATCCTCCCCATTACCCGCAAAAATAGAAAAATCTCTCACAAAAAATAAACTGAAAGAAAATAATTGTACTTCAGTCTGTATTCAGATACCATTAGCTCTGTCTCAGGGATGAATTGTGCTTTTTATCATAAGAAGTTGCTTCTATATTTTTCCCCATAGTTGATATAGCTGATTGCATTTCCCTCCATTCATTTTTCCCCCAATTCCATTTATTCTATTTTCTCTCTTTTCATTTTGTCCCTCCTCAAAAGTGTGCTATGGGCAGCCAAGTTTCTTTCAAAATATTCTTAACAATATTTTTATGTTAGTAAAAATAACTTGAAATAAAGTGAGTGACTATGGTTTAGAGAATGGTTGAACAAATTGTGGCACATTGAAAGCAACTGAATATAATTGCATGATAAGAAATGAACAATATGAAGAAACTTGGACAAATGTGCAAGGCATAATTAACTGAAAAAGAGTGAAGCAAAGTCAACCAAGAAAGTAACATACAAAATTACCATTATAAAAAAGGAAAATATACTAATACAAAGTTAATTGCTCTGAAATTCTAAAGATGACTCTTGGTTCTAGAGATAAGATAAAGAAATCTATTTTTTTTTACTTTCCTTACGTACAAGGAGGACTATGGTTATGTATGGTTGAATATTGTGTCAGATGCACATACTGGACTATATAGATTATTTTTCTCTGTTTTCTCAGTGATAGGGGGAGTTCTGAAACAAGGATGGGAGGGAGGTGCTGGAGGATAGTGAGGATAATGGTGATTTTAAAGACAGAAATGAAAGGCATCAATAAAACTTTTTTAATCAGCTTCAGGAAAAAATTTAACAACAAAAATTTCATAATGGTTATCTCTAATTAAACCATTAGCTTATGCTTTCCCAAGCTGAATGTATCTTATAATCTAGAAATGTGACTTTCAGTATGAAACTTGTGGACCTGGCTTTGGCTGGCATCCAATCATGATCATGACATGCATTATTGCTGTAGTGTTATAGCAGCAATAAATAGCAAACACTCATACCCTCTAATATATGAAACACAATTTATGAATGCTATCTTTTACATTCCTTTTACTATAGTAATCAATTTATGCTTCACGCCATATGCTGACTGATGGGTCCATAAAAAGCTTGAAAAATCAGAATGCTCACTCTTATTTAAACCCACAGAGTTCATGCAGGGGCTTGTACCCAATACAAGTTTAATTCTGTCACTTGCGATTAAAAATGATCAGTGTAACTGGGGTTAGGTGACTGGAATTTTGTACCATGGCACTACATTTTAAAGGGTATTGGCAAAACTTGTATTCCTTCTGTAGAGAAATCCAGCTTAGCAGCTAGTAAACAAAAAGAACTTACACTACAGCCTTTTCTGAAACTTAAGTCTTAGAGAGTTTCTTAGAGAGAACTGAGACCTTAAATAACTTGTCTTGGGTGGCAAAGCCATTATGTTTTGTAGTCAGAACTTAGGTCTTTCATCTCCAAAATCACAAATTAATTTATTCCAATTATTCTCTCCCCACTACCAGACCAGAAAGGTACCATCTCTTAGAAAAAAAATTCAAAAATTAGAAAATCAGTCGATGCATCTGATACCTCCTCAAGATCCAGAGGAGGTTTCACATAATTTTGTGATTTATTCCTTGTACTTATCATTTTTCAGTATATTATAATTATTTTTAAATTCATTTGTTGTTTGTTGGCACTAAATGGATGATGATGATGATGATGTTGCAACCCAATGTAGGTCAATTTTTTGAATGTCTTTTTAATCTATTTGCATTTTTTCAGTGGCAGTCTCTTAGTTATCCAAAATAATTAGTTAAAACAATATAGTATACTTTGATTGTATACTTCTTTAGGCTGATCTAGAACTATCTCTCCCCACCTTGTTGGCAAACTGATTGGAAGAACACTCTCAGTATACTGGTGATGCTCCTGATTTCCTCTTAAATTCCTTTTCCATCGACCATAAATGATTCTTTAACTCTTAGAGGTGAATGAATTTAAATTCTCAGTTAAAGTCCTTCCTTCTTCTGTAAGATGCCTTTCCAGTAACTTCCCTCTGAAATTATAACCAACTGATCCTGTCTCTAAATTATTTTATCATAGTTGTTTGCATATTTTCTTTCACATTAGATTGTGAACCTCTTCAGAGATGGGTCTTTCCCTCCTCCATTTTTTTTTTTGTATCATTAACACGTAGCACAGTGCCTTGCAAATAACAGATATTTAATATGTGTTGGTTGATGACTTTATTCAGCATTTAAATTTGATCATAAGCCTAATTATAGAATTTTAGAGATGGGGAAAGTCATTAGATATTATCTAAGTCAATCCAAAATGGGCAAAACTCTTGCTATTTGGCCTCAGGGTAAGGCTAAAACCTCAGGGGATACCATTCTGCCTTGACTTTAAAACTGTCACCTACTGAAACTCTCTGCAATTTTTTTTTTAGTTTTTGCAGGGCAATGGGCTGGACTTGAACTCAGGTATTCCTAACTCCAGGGCTGGTGCTCTATCCACTGCACCACCTAGCCACCCCCTGCAATTCTTTCTTGATACCTGACTTGCTCTCATCTCATCTAAAAGCAAAGGAAAAGGATAACAGATGGACAACATGCCCATGTAATTATTAAATATTAAATGATCAAAAACAAGACCTCCAATGAGTGTGGCATATCTTTGTGGAGAATTTATGGGTGGAAATGGGCAATCTGTTCCTTTTGTAATGCAAAAGAAAATAACAATGAGACAATACAACCATTTTTAGAGTAAACAACTAAAGCAATTTCCATATTAAAATCAGTTTAGAAAATTAATTAAAAAACAAATTCTTTTTAAGTTTGGAAAATTGATAAATGTTTAACAAGCCTAAGCACCTCAAAAATGAAGTAAGGGAAAATTAAGAAGAATTGGAATGAATTATGAAAACACCCTATTATATAAAATTTATATCCTGGCTAAATTCAACATTAAAATAAAGTGAATGATTAAATACAAATTACATAAATAAACAAAATAAAAAATTATTATTTTTTTTTCTTGCAAGGGAGAGGAAGGAAAAGGACAAAATGTGAGGACTAGTTCAGACAAATGAACAGGTTATACAAAATCACAGTCCAATCCTCGAAGTTCTAGATTTTTGGTCCCAGGGCAGTTAGCTATGTGCTCTGTGGATATATCCCTGCTTCCTATATATGATATAGAGAATTCTTTTTTTTTAAATTTATTCATTTATTTATTTATTTTCATCCATTTGTACAGCATATTTCCAAGTTGCAGCTTCCCTCCACCCTCCTTTCTCACCCCCTCTCCCCTCAGCAGGGAACAGTCAGGTTAACATTTTATATACATATTTGATTAAACATATTTGCAAATTAGTAATTTTTCACACAAGGAATTAGGATTAAGGGAAAGAGATACATAAGAGATGATTGCTATAAAGTGTTCATCAGATTTGGAAGGATTGTTATTTTTTTCTGTGTGTTTTATTTTGTTTTGTTTTTCTTCCTCTGGTTGGGGATAATATAGTCCATAACCAGTCAAATGTTGTCCTAGCTCTCTGGACTATATTGAGGAATTGCTTCCATCAAATTTGTTCATCTCATAATTTTGTTGATGTGTACCTTGTTCCCTTAGTTCTATTCTCTTCACTCAGCATCAGATTACATAAGTCATTCCACACTGCTCTAGAATCTGATCATTTATGGTTTCTTAAAGAACCATAATATTCCATAGCATTCATTTACCATAACTTGTTGAATCTTTCCCCAATTGATGGGCATCCTCTCAATTTCCAATTCTTTGCCACTACAAAAAGAGCTGCTATGAATATTTTGAAACATGTAGGACTTTTCCCATTTTTTTATAATTTCTTCTGAATATAGACCTAGAATTGGAATTGCCGGAACAAAGGGTATGAACAGTTTTATTGTTCTTTGGGCACAGTTCCATATTGCTCTTAAGAAATGTGGGATCCATTCACACCTCTACCAGCAATGCATTAATGTCCCAATCCTCCTACAACCTCTCCATCAATGATCATCTTCCCTTTTTTCTCATCTGGGCTAATCTAAATAGGTATGAGATGATACCTCATTGTTGTTTTAATTTGCATTTCTCTAATCAATAGGGATTTGGAATACTTTTTCATATAGCTTTAAGTTTTTACATTTGAAAACTGTTTGTTCATATCCTTTGACCATTTATCAATTGAAGAATGACTTGTAGTCTTATAAGTTTGATGCAATTTTCTATATAGTTTAGAAACAAGACCTTTATCAGAACTCCTGGTTGTAAAGATTGTTTCTCAGCTTTCTCCTTTTCTTCTATTTTAGCAGCACTAATTTTATTAGTGTAAAAATTTTGAATGTAAAATAGTGCAAATCATTCATTTTTTAGTTTATAATATACTCTAATTCTTGTTTGGTCATAAAGGTATCCCTTTTCCATAGACCAGATAGAATATTTTTGGTCTATTGATTTATCTATGGTAGCACTCTTTATGTCTAAATTCTGTACCTATTTTGACCTTATTTATTGACCTCAGGGTGTGAGATGTGGATCTGTGCCTAGTTTTTACCATACTATTTTCCAGTTTTCCCAACAATTTTTGTCAAATAGTAAGCTTTTATCCCAGAGGTTGACGTCTTTGGGTTTGTCAAAACGTAGATTATTGTATTCATTTATTGCAGTTTCTTTTGAACCTCTCCTAATCCACTGATCCATTACTCTATTTTTTATCCAGTATAAGGCAGTTTTGATGACTGCTGCTTTATAGTAGTGTTTTAGAGCTGGTAGGGCTAGGCCACCTTCCTTTACTTTTTTTTTTTACACCAGTTCCCTTGCTATTCTTGCCTTTTGTTGCTCCAGATGAATTTTGTTACTATTTATTTTATGATATGGATAATTCTTGGATGAAAAAGATATAATTTTTTACACAATATCTTTTTGGATTACCTAGTACCAAACCCACCTGTTAACCACTGTTTCTGATTTTACCATTTCCTCCTTGATAATAACAAGAATTTTGTTGAAAACAACAACAAAACCATACCACAAAACCCTACAATCACAATCACATTATCATCACCATCACCACTAAAAATAACATTGAGTTTCCTATGAGAGAGTAAATCATCATAGTCTCCATTGCCATAACTTTGCCTTGATCTGAGTAAAACCAGAGTCAGGGGCTTGGTTCTACATTGGTCAGAGACCAGCTGTGAGACCCTGGGTAATTTCCTTAACTTCTACTCTGATGTTATTAGGTACAGGTTTCCATGAGTAAAGTTTTTCTTACCAGGAACTCTGCATTCCAATACTATCAATGTACAGAACAACATAAAAGCATTACCAACTCATTTTTATGCAGCTCTTTCCTCCCCTTGAAGCAGACAACGGATTATCATCTCCATTTTAGAGATAAAGAGAATGAAGTTTACTTAATAAATCACTCTGAAACTCACAGTCACTGTTATTCCAGGTCCAATATTCATTCCACTTTTTTTTCTACTTCTCTAATATATAAATACAGGTTCAGGAAAAGATTTTTATTTGTCCCTTTATCTGCATAAAGCTATTAAGAAGTATGAGGCATTATACTGAATACTGGGCAAAATCTTAAAGTTTAATAATATATTTTAATATTTATTAATTATCATTTAATATTATTTATTTATTTGATTTATTTAATTAATTGATAAATTTACTTTCACTCATGGAACTTAAAATGTAATAAAGGAATGAGAGAGATGAATAAAGAAGTTATACTTCATCAATAAGTCTCAGGATGTTAGGAATGGCTTAATGTTTTTTCTTCATAAAAATCACAAGATTTTGATCAAGAAGGAAATATAAAATATATCTGCTACAATGATTTAATTATCATTACCTCCTATCCCTGGCTTTTGTCTTAAGGAATTAGCTTTCTGGCATTTTTGTTGTTCTTCATATGTGACCCTTCAACTTACTTCCTAATTTTTTTGCAAAGGTTATACCTCATGTTTAGATGGCACTCCGTATCTCTACCTCTTGGAATCATAAATTTTTTTTAAAGGTTCAACTCAAGTGTCACTTTTTATGTGATTTTTTTTCTTGATTTTCCCTCTCCACTAGCTACCATTTTCTTCTCCCTGGTCAGTCATTTATTAAATCATATCATCCTTCCCAGTACTGGGAAGACAAAAATAAAATAAAACTAAAACCATAGTCCCTGTTCTCAGAGTCCACATTTTCATGGAGACAATGTGCAAACAACTTCTTATATACAATATACATACTATTGTAAAATAGGAGGTAAACTGAAATGGAAAACCTTAGCATTAGCATTCATGTGGGATTGAATGAGAATGGAGGTGGAAGGACAGGGAAAGTCCTCTCAAGTCTATTGAAGGAACCTAAAAAAGTCAAAAGGCAGAGCCAAGGAGAGAGGAAAATCCAGGCATGTGTGGCAACCAGTGAAAAGTCACCAAGTCGGGAAGAGTGAGTGTGCAAAGAACAGCACGTTGTTTCTCTTTGAATAATGCCTTTGCTCAAAGACTATGTGGAGGGGAGTCAAGTATAAGAAGCATGGAAAGAAAGGTAGGAAAGGGTTAGGTTACAGAGCTATTTAAAAGACAAAGGTTTTTATATTTGATACACAAAAATTCCCTTCCATCTATTTTATATATTCCTCCATATATATATATATATATATATATATATATATCATCATTCTACCACTCCCTCCACTCTACTGCTAGGTTGCAAATTATTAATGAGCAATTGGTTATTTTTGTATCTTCAGCACATAGATATAATGTACAACACTGAAGGCACATGGATTAATGATAACAACACTAGCTTATCTTGGGGTAAGCTTCATTTCTAATTTTTCCCAAAACCACAACGAAAGCTTTTCTCTTCCTACCCAAAAGGGATAAATAAAGCACTTGGAAAACTCGAATTTCTGGTTGAAATTGGACAACTTGCTTAGTATTTATGCTGAAATTTCCCAACCCTGACAAGAACAAAAAGAAACAAAGAATGTTTCTTTAAGTCCAAGAGCTGAATTTTTAATATGAATAAAAAATTCAAACCTGATTTTAAAGCATTTCCTTAGAGCCTTGATTCTTCTCTTTACTTTCAGAATCTGGGCACCATTCTTAAAAACCCACTGAAATCTTCAGGCAACAAGAGATCAATGCAAATCAATGGAGCCCAGGCTGGCTATTTGGGAGGTGACCTTTCCCGCCAGAAAGAAATAAAACTCCGATGAAAGTGTAGTATGAGAACAGAAAGTCAAAATGTTAAGAGAGGGTCAGGAGGCCTGGCAGTGGACTCAGCTTGAGCAATACAGAGTTGACAGATACTAATGGAACTTCCCATGGCATCAGGAGTGATGAGTAGCTGTGATCACTGCTCTTTCAAAACAAGTCAGGCATTACTGGATTAGAGCTCGCCTGCCAAACTAAATGGTACAGGGCATCGAAGGCTTAAACTTGGGTTAGCATGAAGAACAAAGGAGTTTTGAACCTGCTATCTGCTTGAAGCTCTGAAAAGAGGTAAACAATAATTCAGAAATATCTTAAACCTCATCATGCAATCACTACCTGTTATAGAAACCCTGTAATTATTTATAAAACAACATTCCTACTCATAGGGTTAGAGAACTGTATATTTATGCATAAATACATAAATTAATATACATAAATATTGGGCTATAGACTATGCTACTCATTTTTGAGTAGATAAAGTATATATGGTAGATAAACAACTGACCTTGAAGCCAAGAAATTCCAGGGTAAAGAATCATCTGATCCAAGGTCATAGAATGTGTTATTAGCAAAGACAGGGCTTCAGTGAACTTTCCACTGTACTGCTAGATAACAATCCCCCAATCCTGGACAGCAGCTCTGGCCAAATTGACCAACTGTCATCTTTCCACTCTGTTACCCTGAAAAAATGTTTGCTATACTTCTGATGGGATCAATGTTCTGTGGAGAGTCCAAGAAAATGCATCATAATAGAAGAGAGTCTTCTCTCCCAGATCCATCTCTGGGGAAATGTTGCAAGATGATCTGAATCTCAGTTTCTTCATCTATTGAGTAGTGATTATATCCATACAATCTTTAGATACTCTGAAGCTCAAATAAAATAATATGCATTAAAGCACTTTGAATTAAGTGTTATAAAATGTACAGTACTGTACTGTTATTACTTAGGAAACAATGAAACAATTTTGTCTATTGAATACAGGATTACTGTGTATTAACTGAGATCAGAAAGATAATTAAAGTCCTTTTACTTCTGTGGAGGAAATTTCCACACCAGAATGAACAAAAAGGTACACTATGCTTCATGTAAAAAAAAATCATATTAAATCTTCCTTCCATACCATCTCAGAATAAGAGATGCCACCACTACTCTTTGCTGAGGGAATCTTTTTACATGTTCGTTCAATCTTGTCCCTGCTTTCCTTCCTCAACACCTTGTTCCAAGAGTTGTTAGCCTGATTCTCAGATAATTTCATTCCCCACTTTTCAGTTTATTTATTTTTAAATTTTTTATTCAATCATTCAACCCCTACTCAATTACAATTCCATTTCCTTTCATTTATCCAAACTTTTTGAGATCTTTACTTGATCTAATGCTCTCATATTTCTACCAAACTCATTCTTTTGAAATCATGCAATCTCATGAGTTTCCACCATTCTCCTGAAATCACTACTTCAAAGGTTTTCAATGATTGCTAAATCACCTAGTCCAATATTCTTTTCTCAGTCCATCAACCTCTTCATCTCCCTTCCCCCCTTACTCTATGTGTGTGCCTCTTTGGGTCTCTATGTGTCTCACTGTCTCTCCTTCTCTCTGCCTCTGTCTCTCTCTAATATGTGCATATAAAAGGTGATATTGATTATTGTCTTCTCCTACTGAAAAGAATTTAATTTTTTTTATTTTAATTCCTGAAAGGCCACATTTCTCTTGCTCTTTTACCTCTCTAACCCCTTAGTCTATGTCTCCTTTGTTTATTCCTCTTCTTCTTCTTCTGGGTCCCATAAAGCTAGTATTCTGAATTTAAATTTCTCTCTTAGCAAGTTTCCTCTTAGAAAGCTTATTCATGTCCACAGCTGGTAACTACTATTTGTGTGATCTTGAATAGCCATTAATCATCCTAGATCTTAGTTTTCCTATCTGTACATTCAATTAGAAAGCCTAGGAGGTCACTTCCAAGTCTGTCTATGAATGGTCAAATCCGAAATCTACAATCTTTAACCCAAAACTTTTTCCTATTCTATTCCCATTCTATATCCACCTTCATTGAATTTCTACCTTCATGTCCTCCATTAACTTTATATTAAACATATTCTCAATGGTACAATGAAAGCAATGAGGAAGTTTCTCAATGAATTTGAACTCATGGAATCTGAGTTTAAATGTTTGCTCTATCAAGGTAACACTGAGCCAAACAGTTAACATCTCTAAAAAGAAGGATTAGGACTGGGTGACCTTTCTCCTCTGTCTTCTTCTGATTAAGCTATTTCTTTCAGGGATAATACCATTCACTAAATCTCCTAAACTGACATTTTCCAATTTCATTATGTCTGTTATCTAATTGGTTTCGAATTCTCATTGATCTTATCCTTATAAGATCTCATGCATCTTATCCATACCACCTTATTTCTCTTTCAATCATCTCAATGCAGATCACCAATATATCCCACAGAACTACAGGAATTATCTCTTACCCAATCTTTCTACCTCCATAGCACTTTTCATACTATTCTCACTTCCTTTTCCTATTGTTGTTGTTGATTCAAAACTGTTATGGCAAAGACATTGGAAACTTCCCACACTGTCAATATCAGCTTTTTAATTCTTCAGACCCTCAGTTCTCTACTCAAAATCCTTTAATGGTTTTCTTATGATCTAACAAAATTTTAAAAACTTACCTTGCCAAGTAAAATTCTGGAGATAATGAACCATTCTATCATTGCAGTAAATGCCTTTCATATAACCCACGTTACAACCAAATTGAACAATTGACTATGCACATGTTTTTCCTACCTTTAGGTCATTATTTTTAATGGTTCCTGCACCTGAACTACTTCCAATTACCCTCTGTGCCTCCCTTTATTTTATTCAATCTTTTAAACCTCAACTTAAACTTCAATTTTCCACAAATTTTGGCTTCCTTTCCAATATGATAATGGCCATTTCAACATAAAAATTCACCTTACACTTTTTTTGCTATTCTTTTATGAACTATTATTTTGTATTAAGGTGTGCTATATATATCATATTTCCTGAATTTCTCAGTCTCAAAGAAACTTCCCATCTCCCCATTGTTATGATAGTTTAGCTGCTTAATAAAAATACTTTTTGAATTGAACATTGAAAATGGTTGAGTGATGTTGGGCAAACCATTTTACCCATTTAGACATCATCTACCTAGACAATAAATCAGGGCTAGGTCAGGAAACTGAATTACTTTCATTTGAATTGTCTTAGCAAGATCACAAAGATCATATGGTAGGATAAGGTACCAGATACTGAGGTCCTTTCTCGAACTAAATTACCAGGCATTCAAACTCTACTGTAGAGAGTGTAACTCTAATGGGCTAACCATGCTGTTCAAATGTCAAATGCATGCTTGTCTAAAAGTTTATTTCACGGAGAACTCAAAGAAAACAATTGCTCACATGGTGGTCAAAAGCAATACAAAGATACTTTCAATTTCTTGCTTTTGACCTTTGGAATTTACTGTGTGGCATGGGAGATACCAGCACAGGATTGTCTAATATGGCATACCTTCATCAAAGGTGTTATACTCTATGAGCAAAATAGAATTGAAGCAGCTCAAAGGAAAACCAAGATGCACATATTTAGAGAATGCACCCAAAATGTTGATGCATTTGTTTCTAATCTATGGTAGATCATTCTAAGCTCATATTGATATGATCAGCCATAGTCAGATACAGTTTAATTGACTCTAATGTAATGATGCCATTTTATTTCTTTTCAAGCATAAAAACAAGAAGCAACCAACAAATCAAAGATTTGAACTAAATTTTATCTCAGTCCACTGACATCTTGCAATTTTATGAAATGGGCTTAATTGATTTTCTTTCTCTAAGTACAATTGAGAGGTCTATAAAATGAATGCAGAACTTATTGACTCCTTTGGAAAACACCTTTAAGCTACTTGAGATAAAGAGCCACATGAGGATCCTTTACTAAATGTCAATTATATGGGTTAAAAATTTCAAATATATGTTAAAAATGTAATCATTTATACAAATACTTGTAAGTAGACAATGTTTACTAAAGTTTGGTTAAGTTCGATTGCAAACTGATGAAACTTAAATTCCATAAACTCACAATCTATTTAATACTACAATATAAATTGATTAAAGTATCTTTGGATAGGAACTAAAATTTTCCTGCACTTGAGGTACTTAGAAGTAAATTCATTGAGTAAGAACATAATTTATCATATGAGATTTATTTAAACTAATTTCTAACACCAAAATTTGAGATACATTTCTTCTGGAGAGAATAGAAAAGAATAAGTGCAAATGGGATTCTTCAATTAAGATGTAAGTATGTAAGAATTTACCAAATATATGAAATTTATGAATATTAGAGTCATGTAAGACATGTGGAATTTAAAGAAACCTGGAAAGTTATATATGAACTAAAGTAAAAGAGAGCAAGCAGAATAAGAATAATTTATCTAATACCTACCAAGTTAAATGGGGAAAAGTAAAAATGAAAGGCAGAAAAAAATTCTAATTACTTATAATAATTCATTTTAGTCATTGAGAAAAGAAGGTTAATACATTTCCCTTTCTAAACAGAGAAATGGTGAATTCTAAATGCAGACTGCTATATAAACTAGCAGATGTTATCACTGTATTTGGTTGATTTTATTGAAATTATTTATTTCTCTTTTTAGGTTACCAGAGAGAATTCAATGGATTAGATGACTTTATTAGGAAACATCTATGAAATGAAAACAGGATAATAATAATAAAAATGATTGTGCTTCATTCTCAAAGAAGACCATGACATCAGGGAATTGATGACAAGCACATGAATTGAAATTGAGTGAGAGGGTTCTGTGCTAAGTCACCAGTCTCACTTTATCCTCCAGAGTTATCTTGGTCCAATGACCAGATATGAATCAGGATGACTAGAGATGGCTCTAGATGCCAGGCAATCAGAGTTAAGTGACTTGCCCAAGATCATACAGCTAGTAAATGTCAGAGGCTGGATTTGAACTTCTGTCCTCCTGATTCCAAGGCTAGTGCTCTTTCCACTGCAGCACCTAACTGTCCAGCAGTAGAGACAGAGGAAAAGACCTAAAGCGAAATCTAACTGAAATAATCTGCCTCACTTCCTCATGAACACATCATATATTTTTGTGCATCACCTACCTGATGTCATGATCCTTTTCAAGAACAAAGGACAAAAAAGAAAAAATTTCTGAAATGTTCCTCTCCTCCAATTGTTGAATTTCTATCTAAATTTTAAAAGTTAATTAAATTCTATAATCTCCTTGAAGATTCTTCTGATCCTTCAAGTTAATAACAATATTATTATTATTATTATTAATTATTAATAATCATTCTACCTATCTTCTATAGTTCTAAATAAGTTATTATTGATAACATCCTCATCATTATTTTGTTGTGGAATGGATCATGATCAAGTATATGTTGGACCTTATAGATTCTGAAATCCCTTTTAACACTGAGATTTCAGGAATCAAACTGAATATACTTAAGAAATAGTCAATTAATTCACATGGTCCTTGGGTAGCTTTTATGTATATGTTTGCAGTGAGAAAATAGGAAATCGAAGGAAGAAATGATTTTGCTAGAAAAACCACATCTTTCTTATCTTGGATTATAACATTTTGATTGTATTATTATTATATTTTATTATATCTTTATATCCTTTATCCTATATCATATAACTTTGCCACATTCTAAATATAAGTCCCTATTCTGCACAGTCAAAAACAGATCTAAAATTATAAATCTGGTTTCAACCATCATTGTTTTCTTTTCTTTCTCATTTCCTTCTCTATCTAAACTTTGTTCACTGATAAGTTATTCAGGCAATGTCAAGGCCAACTATCTGTTTCTACATCCAGCCTCTGCTTAAATGGTTATCTAAACATGATCTCATAAAATTGAAAATAATTATTAAAAATTAGTATAGAATTTCCAAAGAAAATTCTTCATCCCACAAATTATGATATTTACTAGTCAATCTATGGTATCTTTTAAAAAACTCTCTTTGCATATGATGTCATACCGCTGAAAGTTTCAAGTATGTATCAGGACTGAAAATGAACATACTGCTCTTTTAGTATCAGGTAAAAATCTGTCCATGAGAATTTAATTTCCTTCTTGTACATTGGCAATTGAATGGAAAGGTTAAAAGGAATATAGATTGAGAAGACAATCCTATGGGAGCTCTGATCCAACAATGAACTAGTTCCCAACTAGTTCAGAAATCTTACTTTGTGTATTTGCATTGATTAGAAATTATATCAAATCACATAAAAACCTAAATGAGAGAACCATCAATTAAGAGGAAATTTATAAGGACATGAATAGATCACTAACATTTCAAATAGATTTCAATTTAGGTAAAATTAAATATTAGTCATGATAGAATGAACTACAATAAATATAAGTTTTTGATACTCAGAGGAATTCAAAACATAGCTCTTGAATAATGGGTATAGAATGGATTCTCAGAGTTGTGCTGAATATTTTCTAATACAAATATGAAACTGGGAAAATACACTGGATAAAAGCAAAAGTATAGTTTCAAAAACGGATTTATGTTTCTACTATACCTTACATAGAGGATGAAAGATAGAAAATATTTGAGAAAAATATGTCTGTCATCTTTATATGGAGCCTAATAATTTCATAGAATTGGAATTCTCTCTCTTATCACTCAGGAAAGGAAAAATGTTTTAATGCCAAATATCTTGTCTCAGTTCTCCATCATGAATATACAGAAATAAAGTTCCATTTAAATGCTGTAAGTTGACACAGAAAGAAGCAATTTTGCATAACTGATTCATCTTTGTCAAAGGGAATTAGAATTCAAGATTTTGATGTTAGATATTGTGAAAAAAAAACAAGAATCCTATAGCCTCTATACATAAAGGGAAAAGATAGCCCACAGCACATGATTGAAATAGATATCAAAAGACTTGCACAAGTATGTATATGTATGTATACACACACACATATAATTTATATACATATGTCTCTTTAAATTAGTGACACATTAAATTTTTCTTTATTAAAAACTAATTGATTGGGGAATCAAATAGACCTTTAGGTTCTTTGCTACTGCTTTGGTACATTTTGCACTAGACTTTTATAAGTACAAGAAAAATGATGAAGAAACAAACGGAGATCTGAGATTTCATTTTTTAAAATAGCAAATCCCAGACTTCTGGCCAAGATGGTGGAGAGAAGCCAGGTACTGTTTTAAACTTTCCTGGCTGTTCCTCAAAACCAACAAGAATCAAGCTTCTTTAACAGATTTTGGATCCACAGAATCCACAGAAGAACAGAGAGGAATATCTGACAATAAGATCCGTCACAGAGGAGCTTGGGTATGCCCAGGGCAGAGAGCAGAGACCTAGAGCTTGGTCAGCAGGTGGGGCCAGGTACTAACCTGAGAACCATGGTAGAAGAAGCTTTTGCCATGTTTGTGGCAGGCAGATGGGAGAATTCCAATGTGACTGCCCAGAAATCTGTCTGGCCACCTCCGCTGGTCTGGAATATCTGGGCATGGAATCCCTGTGTTTCTAGCACAGGACCCCAGCATTTCTAGCTAAGCCCTCCATTGTTCCTGTGGAAGGACCTCACTATTTCCAGAACAAACTCAGAAACAGACCCAGGTATTTGCATCTTGCCCCAAGGCAAGGTGTGGGAGGCAGATTTTTCCCAGTGCTGATTACTGGGAGAGAGACTGCCCCAGGCCTAGGGAGTGGGCCACTGACACCACCAACACAGAGAAAAAGTCTGGCATTCCTTACTGGTGGGCCCCCAGGGTAATCTCCTGAATTTCCTAATCTGAGTGACCAAGGCCTCAAGGAATGTCAAAATTGAAGGTCTGCTCAGAAAGCACAATGATCAATTTTTGAAGGGATGTGGGAGATCTGGGACACTACATATATTGTTGGTGGAGCTGTGAACTGATCCATTCTGAAGAACAATTTGGAATTATGCCCAAAGGGCAACAAAAAATGTGCATATCCTTTGATCCAGCAATACCACTACTGGTCTATACCCTAAAAAGATTGTGAAAAAGGGTAAAAACATCACTTGTACAAAAATATTCATATCAGTCCTATTTGTGGCGGCAAAGAATTGGAAATTAAGTAAATGCCCTTCAATTGGGGAATGGCTTAGCAAACTGTGGTTTATGTATAACACAGAAAAATATTGTTCTTTTTGAAACCAGGAGGGATAGGAATTCAGGGAAGCCTGGAAGGATTTGCATGAACTGATGTTGAGTATGATGAGCAGAACCAGAAAAAACACTGTACACCCTAACAGCAACATGGGGGTGAAGATCAATCTTAATGGACTTGCTCCTTTCAACAGTGCAACAACCAGGGACAATTTTAGTCTATCTGCAATGGAGAATTCCATCTGTATCCAGAGAAAGAATTGTGGAATTTGAACAAAGACCAAAGACTATTACCTTTAATTTAGAAAAAAAAATTATCTTATTATGTAATTTGGCAATCTCTTATATTTTATTTTTCTTCCTTATGGATATGATTTCTTTCTCATCACATTCAACTGAGATCCATATATACCATGGAAACAGTGTAAAGACTAACAGAATGCCTTGGGGGGGAGGGATGGAAGCAAGAATGGGGGGGGGGGAAGTGTAAAACTTAAAATAAATAAAATTTTCCTAAAAAAAATTGAAGGTCTGCCAACCAAGCCCTTCTCCTACACAAGACACTAGGGAAAGGACCCCAAATCAAGGAAAGCCAGCACAAAGTGGGATCCCTCTAATGTTACTTTGGAGATAAGGATACCAGTTCAGAAAAAGAGGTCAGAAGGAATGAAAATTTAGAGGAGAATATGAATCGGTCTCTAGGCCAGAAATACTTGTTAGAAGAGATCAGAAAGAAGTTTAAAAATCAAATGGAAATGCTGAGAAAAGATACTCAAGAGAAAATTAACATTATGCAAGAGAAAATTAATACCTAACAACAAGAAAACAAATCCCTTGAAAATATAATTAAATAAGTGCAAAAAATAAAATAATTCTCCCCCCAAAAATTTAGGCAAATGGAAAAATATAACAACTCCTTCAAAAGTCAAATAGACCAATTGGAAAATGATATGCAAAAGGTAAATTAAGAAAATTATCCACTTACAAAAAAAAGAGATCAAAATATGTGGAAGCTAATGACTTCATGAGCCACTAAGATTTGGTTAAACAAAATTTTTAAAAATGAAAAAAATAGAAGAAATTGAACTACCTTATTGGCAAAACAACTGACTTAGAAAACAGATCCAAAAGAGACAATTTAAGTATTACAAAACTACTTGAAAACCTTGAAGGAAAAAAAAATTTCCTAGACTTTATAGTTCAGGATATCCTGGAACCCGAGGGCAAAATACTCATTGAACCAATCCTCTCCTGAATGGGTTCCTTAAATGAAAACACCAAGGAATATTGTGACCAAACTCCAGAACTATGAGATCAAGGAGAAAATCCTACAAGTAACCAGAAAAAACAATTCACATATGAAGGTAGCACAATCAGAATTTTAAAGGACCTGGCTGCATCAAGATTAAGGGATTGAAGGACCTGGAATATGATATTTTGTAGAGCAAGGGAACTTGGATTACATCCAAGAATTCACTATCCAGCAAAACTGAACCTTCTCTTTCAGGAGAAGGAAAGAGGAGACTTTCAATCTTTCCTGTTGAAAAGACTAGAGTTATATAGAAAATTCATCTTCAAACAGAAGACTCAAGATATACATGGAAAGGTAAACAGAGAAAAAGGAAAAAAAAAACTGTTATCCAATAAGATTAAACTGGTGACATCTCCACCTGGGAGAAAGATTCGGATAACTTTTAAGAATTGTAATGCTACTAGAGAGAATTTCTTAGGCAGAAGGAATGGATATTCATGATATGTTCATGACTTTGATGGAATGATTTTAAAAATTTATATCACATTAAAAAGGGAGGACAGTAAAGAAGTGGGAGGAAGGAGGGGAATCAATTTTTGTAAATTATATAACATGAAGAGGTGCAAAGGATCTATTGCAAAAGACAGAAAGAAGGAAGGAGGTGAGACCTGCCTGAATCATCTTCTCATCAGATTTGACTCCAAGAAGGATTAACACACACATTCAGTTGAATATAGAAACTTATATTACCTTTCAAGTATTAAGAGGGGTAAGGGTGAGGGAAGGGAAGAAGGTACTGATAGAAGGAAGATAAGTAAGATGGGGAAGAGGGAAAGGGGAAGGAAAAGGGAGGGAATTGGATAGGAGGGAAACACATTGAAGGAGCTGGTATTTAGAAGCAAAATACTGGGGACTAGGGATAAGAGGGAACAAAGGGGAAATACAAATGGAGGGAAGATAGAATAGAGGACAATAAAGAGTTAGTAATTACAATTTTGAATGAAAATTGGATGAACTCTCCCATAAATTGGAAATGGATAACAGAGTTGATTAAAAACCAGAATCCCACAACATGTTGCTTACTAGAAACACATTTGAAGCAGACATATTCATACAGAGTAAAGGTAAAAGACTGAAGTGAAAAAAGCAGGGATAGCAATCCCTATCTCAGACAAAGCAGCTGAAAATAATAGATCTCATTAAAATGGATAAGGAGGGAAACTAGATCTTCCTAAAAGGTATCATGGATAATAAAATAATTTCAATTCTAAATATGTTTGCATTAGTAGTAAAGCATCCAAATTCTTATATAAGAAGCTGAATGAGTTACAGGAAGACAGAGACAGCAAAACTCTATTGGTGGGAAACCTCAATCTCTCTTTCTCAGAATTAGATAAATCTAAACAACAAAAAAAAACAAGAAGAAAGTTAAGGAGGTGAACATCATGTTAGAAAACTTTTTATATGATAGACCTTTGGAGAAAACTGAATGGAGATAGAAAGGAAATTAACTTTTTTCTGCAGTATGGAACCTACATAAAAGTTGACCACGTATTAGGGCATAAAAACTTCATAATCAAATGCAGAAAGGCAGAAATGTTGAATGCATTCTTTTCAGACCATAATGCAATAAAAATAAAATGCAAAAAAGGACCATGGAGAAATACATTTAAAACTAATTGGAAACTAAAAATCCTAAGTTTAAAAAAATGAGTGGATTAAATGAAAGATCATAGAAAGAATTAATGATTTCATCTAGGACAATGACAATAATGAGACAACATACCAAAACTTATGAGATATAGACAATCAGTTTTTAGGGAATATGTTATATCTCTAAATGCTTACATTAATAAAATAGAGAAATAAGAAATGAATGAACTGAGAATGCAACTAAAAAATTTTAAGAGGAAATTAAAAATATCCAATTAAATACCAAATTAGAAATTCTGAAAATTAAAGGTGAAATTAATAAAATTGAAAGCAAGAACACTATTAAATTAATAAATAAAACCAAGAGTTGGTTTTATGAAAAAAACAATAAAACAGATAAACCTTTGTTTAATTTGATTAAACAAATATGATAAAAAACCAAATTACTAGTATCAAAAATGAAAAAGTGAATCCACCACCAATGAGGAAGAAATTAAAATAATTATTTGGACTTATTTTGCCCAACTGTATGCCAATAAATTGGATAATCTAAGTGAAAGAATGAATATCTACAAAAATATAAATTGCCCAGGTTAAAAGAAGAGGAAATTAAATACTTAATAATCCCATCTCAGAAAAAGAAATTCACCAAGCCTTCAATGAATTCCCTAAGGAAAAAACATCTCCAGGGCCAAATGGATTGACAAGTGAATTTGATCAAGTATTCAAGACACACTTCTTGGGTCCAATTCTATTTAAACTATTTGAAAAAATAGGTGTAGATAGAACTCTATTTAATTTTTTCTATGTTACCAGTATGGTACTGATATTTAAACCAGGAAGAATCAAAACAGAAAAAGAAAATAATAGACTAATTTCCCTAATAAATGTGGATGTAATAATTTTAAATAAAATCTTAGCAAAGCAGATGCAGCAAGTTATATAAAATATATAATACAGCATAAGCAAAATGCAAGGTTTGATAAACCCAGAGAGTTCAACTTCTGGGATAAGAACTCACTCTGATTAAAAACTTCCATAAAAACTGGAGGATAGTATGGCAGAAATTAGGATTAGGCATCTCACACCAATATAGAATCAAAATGGGTGCAGGATTTAAACACAAAAGACATATTTTGAGCAAATTAGGAGAACAAGGAATAGTATACCTGTCAGATCTATGGAAAGGGATGCAATTTATGACTAAAGAATAGTTAGAGAATAATTTTGATTATATTAGATTAAAAAGGTTTTGCACAAACAAAATCACTGTAATCAAGATCAAAAGGAATGTAGTAATTTGGGAAACAAGTTTTACAACTAATATTTCTGACAAAAGATTCATTTCTAAAATATAAAGAGAACTGAGTCAAATTAATTTTAAAAAATGTCATTCCTCAACTGACAAATGATCAAAAGATTTGTAAAGACAAGTCTCAGATGAAAAAAACAAAAATTACTATAATAATATGAAAAATTGATCTAACTTATCATTGATTAGAGAAATACAAAATAAAGCATCTCTGAGGTACCATTTTATATAACTGAGATTGGTCAATATGACCAGAAAGGAAAATTATCAATGTTGGAGGGGATGTGGGAAATCTGGGACACTAATGCATTTTTGGTAGAGCTGTGAACTGATCCAACCTTTCTGAAGAACAATTTGGAATTATGCTCAAGGGCAATAAAAATATGCACACCCAGGGCCGGCTAGGTGGCCCAGTGGATAGAACACCTGCCCTGGAGTCAGGAGCACTTGAGTTCATATCCAGCCTCAGACACTTAATAATTACCTAGCTGAGGGGTCTTGGGCAAGCCACTTAATTTGCCTTGCAAAAACCTAAAATAAAAATAATAAAAATAATAAAAATAATAAAAATAATAATAATAATAATAATAATAATAATAATATGCACACCCTTTGATCAATTAATACCACTACTGGGTCTAGACCCTGAAGAGATAATGAAAAAGGGTAAAAACCCACACTTATACAAAAATATTCATAGCATCCCTGTTTGTGGTAGTGAAGAGTTGGAAATCTAGGGGATGTTCCTCAATTGGTGAATGGCTGAACTAATTGTGGTATGTGTATAATATGGGACACTATTGTTCTATTAGAAATCAGGAGGGATGAGATTTCGAAAAGTCTGGGAAAATTGTATTAACTGATGTTGAGGGAGATGAGCAGAACCAGAAGAACATTGTACACCCTAACAGCAACATGGGGGTGATGATCAACCATGATGAACTTGCTCATTCCATCACTGCAATAATCAGGGACAATTTTCGGTGACTTGTGATGGAGAATACCATCTGTATTCAGAGATGGAACAGGACAGTTTAAACAAAAACCAAAGCTTAAATTCTTCAATTATAAAAAAGTTGTCTTATGTAATATGTCATTTTGCTGTCTCTAATGCTTTCTTTCTTCCTTTTGGATCTGATTCTTCTCTCACAACAAGCTTAATTTTAATCTATGATTATTATGGATGCAAATGTAAAGCCTCTATCAGATTGCCTTCTGTTAGGGGGAGGTGGAAGGAAAGGAAGGCAGGGGGAAAATTATAAAACTCAAAATTTCACAAAAAAAATGATTGCTTGAAACTACCAACAGATATAATTGGAAAACAAATAAAATATTTATATAATTATTTTTTTAATTAAAAAAAAGCAATTCCCAGGCTAGAGAATTGTAAGCATTCAGCCCAGCCTCCTATATCACAATTCCAAAATGTATGAAGGTAAGATTTCATGTTGCCTTTCCTAGAACCAATCCTCCCACACCATTTCCTGACCATCTTTATACAACATCACTCCTGCTTTTCTAGTCATCCTCCTCATCTCTCCTTTCTACTCTCTGCAGTCCTCTCTACCATGGGTTTTTCCCCGAGCTACAACTTCTGCTACCTGATTGTAAAACTTTTGCCTTATCTTTGCCTTATCTTGTCTCATCTTTTGCTTTATCTTGTCTCTAACCAGAACTTCCAGTTATTTCAATGGCAATTGCTGCCAGTCTTATCCTTGGCATCTTCTCCTGCTACCCTTTAAGTGTTTTCTTTCCCTTTAAGCAAGAGTCACCTTGCTTATTTATAGTTATGTGGATATAGATATAGATATAGATATAGACATAGATATAGATATAGATTAGATATAGATAGATATAGATAGATATAGATATAGATATAGATTAGATATAGATATAGATAGAGATAGAGATAGAGATAGAGATAGAGATATAGATAGATAGATAGAGATAGAGATAGAGATAGAGATAGAGATAGAGATAGAGATAGAGATAGAGATAGAGATAGAGATAGAGATAGATATATTGCTTAGCATGGTTCCTGGACTATAGAAAGAATTAAATGCAAGTGATAAACAGCTATTAATCTTTTACAATGTACTTTATGTATGGACAGTAGACAGTGTTCAAAGCATTGGGCCTGCAATCAGGAGGATCCTTTTCATGAGTTCGAATAAAGCCTCAGATACTTATTAACTGTATGACCCTGGACAAGTCACTTAACACTTTTTACCATAGTTTATTATCTGTAAGATGACCTGCTGAAGAATATGACAAACCACTTAGCATCTTTGCTGGAATGCAAAGATCTTTTGCAAGAAAACCTCAAGTGGGGTCATGAAATGTCAGACACAATTGAATAAATGACTCAATAGCAAAAAATGTACTTTATTATTGTTTTTTAAATTCTATTTATGTTTGATTTTCCAAGGTTCCTATAGCAGTTTTAGGTTTATTCATTCTATAAAAAATATTTTCAAGTGCCCATGATGTACTTAGTAACCACCATGCTAAAAGACGATGGCTTAAATAAGATAGGTCACTAGAAAAGATCTGAAGCTAAGTATTAAAGAGGTAAAGGCAAAATCAAAACCATTCCCTACTCCCAAGTAGGAAGGAAAAAAAATCACAAAAACACAGAAATCTATATAACAAAAGGTTTAACAGCACAAATGAAGCAGATGAGAGATACGTATAATACGATGAGAGTAAAACAGAAAGGGACATAAGAGAAGGAGAAGGCAGCTAGACTGACCCTTGAAGATAGATTTCAGTGGTCCAAAGTTACAATGAAGGTGGAGCTTTCATGAAAAAGAAATAAGATCAACAAGGTAGAGAGAAAGGGATTTTAAAATAATTTCAGGAAACATTGAGCTTTAGAGGTAGACTCGAATGTAGAATTATTTGAAAAGTTTTGGAGGTAAGAATGGAAAAATAGGTTAGTCCCAGTCAGAATGGCCTTAAATAACATGCCAAATGGATTGTAATATCACAGACAGGAAATATGACAGCTGATATCACAGATCTAACCTATGCTGGATAAATTGTAATTTTGCTATATTTATTCAAGAAATTAAATAACAACCACAATTAAAAATAATATTAACAACTCACATTTAAATAATGGTTTAAAATTTACAAGATTCTTTCTTTATAACACTATAAAATAGCACATGTCATTATTTTCTCCATTATAAAGATGAAGAAACTGAAATTTGTTTAGTGATAATAAAACAGCTGAAAATGAAATATAATTTTAAGATTTACAAAGAACTATATGCATATTATCTTATAATAAACCTAGGATAACTAGATTCCACAGGTATTATAAACCATATTTTATAGATTAAAACAAAAACCATGAGAGACAGAAATTCTCTGCTTAATCTCTTGTGACCACAGAGTCAATTAGTATTTGAGCCAGGAATTGGACCTTGATTTTCAGAATTCTAGGTGCAAAGTTCTCTTCTAAAATGACTGTCTCAGTTAATCCCTCTCCCTAATGGATATAAAACATATTATGCATTGCTTTTTCTCTACATTACATCAACTATATTATGTATTATTCTATAGCCTACATGTGCTTGTGCATAATACAGAAATTTTGTGCCAGCAGATTTTCAAAGATGACCATTTTTAGGAATCACATTTTAACACCATGATTAAATAAATACATGTGTGTGGAAGGAACTTTGCAAAAATGATTTTTTAATAAAATATTAAATGACTAAAATAGTCGATGTATTTTAATATATATAATGGCTTCAATAGTTGTACAAAATGCACATCTCTCTGTGCTTGCCAATGAAGAAGCAAACAATCCTGTCAGAGAATTAGTCTGCATAGTGGCAGCTTCACTTTTTATTTTTAATAACCATCCAAGAATCCCGTTGCCTAGTTACCATCTTCATTTTGTGCTGCGATCTAAAAACGTCTCTGCAGCCAGAAGTTTTCAGTGAGCTGAACACCTAAACTTATGCAATCAAACATCTATAATGATTCAGAATATATTTTACCAAAATGACATTTCTTTTCCCTCCTGATTACAGATTCAGGCAACACCCAATTTGCTGAAAAGAATTAACCATAAGACTAAAGAAGACAATGAGTTTTCTCATGCAAATCTTCATAGATTTGCCAACCAAATATAAGGAGGAAGACCAGTGCAAAGAAAACACACACACACACACACACACACACACACACACACACACACACACAAACACACACACACACACAGATATCCAATTTGAAATCCCATGGATACTTGTCATATCCTAAAGTTTTGGAGACTACATAATGCCTGACTTGGTATTTAAAATCATGTCAGAAAAATGTCATCAGAAAGACAGTTTTCACTATAGGTTTTGAATGGAAATGTCTGAAATTCTAGTTCCCTAGATCTACTTTACCAAGTCAGCATATGTTGCAAAGTATGAATAAGGGTGAGACAAATGTTGGTATAAATCAGTTTCTCCACTCGTTTTAATCAATAACTATAGACATTTATCCATTCCCAATTCTGCATTTTGTTTCAATAGTATTTCTTTTAATATTTTCAATAAAGCCTTGGTTTTGGTTCACCAATTCAGATAAGGTAAAAAGTTCAGCTTATTTTAATATCAGCAGTTTGATATTTAAAAGATCTAATTTTTTTTTCAAATTTCACTAATTTGATTGGTTTCTTGCATGCCCTTAATTTTTGATCCTTACTGATTTAATGCTAAACCAAATATTTTGATTTAACAAGTATGTTATAGTTTTTAGTGAAGTACAGAAAATATTGTCTCAATAGCAGTCATACTTACACTCTTTTGCACCAAGCATCAAAGGATGTAGAATCAAACATGGCTTTAGAATTGGAAGGGGCAGTGACCACATAAATCCTCCTTTTAAGCAATAGAAAGGTGAATAAACTTTGGCATACTAACTCACATTAATAAAATTATCTTGAAGCAGATCCTGGACCTTTCATCTAAAAATCAACTGTTTGTCTATCTGTGCAAACATATATTCCCTATTTAATATCTACTATTCATCATAACTATTCATCAAACATAATGATAGCTGACATCTATATAGTATTTTAGAAAGGTAAAACCCATATATATTAGCTCATCTAGGCGGTGCAATGGATAGAGGTCTGAACCTTAAGTCAAGACATTCTGATTTGATTCCTGTCTAAATATGTACTGGCTTATTTAGTCACTTAATTTCTCTATGGCTTAATTCTTTCATCCATAAAATGGAGATAGAAACTTCTTAGGGTTAATATGAAGTTCAAATGTATTAACATATAAAAGCACTTTGCAAATCTTTAATTATTATATAAATATTAGTTATTATAAGCTGAGTACTACCACAGGTTATGAATGTGTGTGTGTTTGTGTGTGTGTGTGTGTGTGTGTGTGTGTGTGTGTGTGTCCATTTTACAGATTTAGAAATCCAGGACTAAAGCAGTTTAAATGACTCTCTCCTGCTTACAAAACTGGTAAATATCAGAAGTAGGCTACCCAATGTTGTCTTTTCTGTCTAATCCCAATTTTCTAAGCTTCCAACTGGTCCCTACAGTCCTAATATAGAGAAGTTATCCTTTTGGAGATAGGGCCCAGTATCTTCACCAAAACAAGATACATCACTAACCATCACTGACAGGTAGATAAGATATATACATATATATACATATATATACATATATAATATATATTATATATGTATACAAATGAGAGTATATATATAGTTATATTTATATTTTTATACATATATGTACACATATTCATAAAATGTATTGATATATACAAAGACACAAAAATATATAATATACATTTGCATATATGTGCATACATACACATATATATGGATATATATTTATATATATGAACATGACTGAGTAAGAGTAATAGTAAGAGTATGCACAAAGATAAAAAGACAGGTACCTACAAGGATAACTATAGGAACAGTCATATAATTAGAATATAACAAAGGCTAACAATCTATCATTTGAGACTTGTAAAAAATTTCTAGAGACACTGAAAAGAGTTCTTTGCAAGAAAAATATGGAAAGGATATTCCCAATGCTTAGGGGATGTGGTCCTACATGAATGAATGGCAGAAAGAAGATGGTACTACATCAATGTAGATTTGATCTTATTTTACTCTCGAGGAGAATTACTTTCAAACTGAAAGTATAAAACAAATATAGTTGAAGAACCAAAATTCAGAATCAAGTTAGTAAGAGCAACTATGCAAGTCAGATGAAGTCAAGGGTTCAGGAACTAACAAACTATATTCTGGGGTACTGAAAGAATTTAAAAAATAATTAAAGAAACAATTTTGGAAGTCTGAGAATACACAGAGAATAGAAACCTAGAGATGTCTAAATAGTTTCCAGATTTTCAAAACGATTAAAAAGGAAAAAAAATATTTAAAAGGAAGGTTTTTCATGATGGAAGATGGTGAATTCTCATGAAATTCTAATATTTTGATTGCAAAGAAAGGAGAGTGGCCATCTTTGAGAGTCAGGAAAGATCATTAAAGATGAGTCACACCAATTTAAATTTATGTCTTTTTTAAGGCAATATCAATAGAGTTGATAATAGCTAGCCTCAGAGTCTGTAGAAACAAGATTCATATCTTGCTTCAGCTAGATAGGGGCTGGGAAGGCCTACATAATTTACCCTACATAGTCACAAAGAAATCCTATAAGGATAAAAATTACAGTCCTCCCAGTCCTGAGAGTTCTCTGTTCAGTTGAATCATTGATGATGATGATGATGATTATAATATTTGACTTTTCTTAAGACCATAACATCAGGGACTGGTACCATGACAAGCACATGAATTGGATGTGAATGAGGCAGAGTTGTGCTAAGTCACCAGTCTCACTGTTTCCTTCAGAGCCATCTGGGTGCAGTGCTGGGATGAGTGGAAATGACCTTGGATGATATGACTTGCTCAGAGTCATACCACTAGTAAGCTTCAATTGTCTGAGATTAGAATTGAGCTGAGGTCCTTCAGATTCCAGTACTGGCTGCTCTATCCATATATTTAATATTTCCTATTATATTATGCATCTCCTATTAGGGAAAATTGGAATAATTGGTTATACCATTATAACAATCTCTCTACACACCAATAAAAACACATCCTTTTCCTTGTCTGTAAGTCAGATACAATAGGTCAAGACAAAAAGATCCCTATGATGTGACAAGCACTGTACTATGCACTGAGAACACAAAGAAAAATACAGTCTCTGCCCTCAAGGAGATCATCATCAAATGGAGGAAGCAACCTATTTCCAGGGTATACTAAGAGCTCAGACATTGTATATTTGAATTGCAATAAGACATTTGCTAAGTCCTCATATTATCTGTTTGGCCTCAATATTTCAAAAATTTGTGATTTAATTAGCTCCTAGGAAGGGATTTCATTCAATGATTGGTCACTTTGGCTCTATAGTCAACCTAGTGATGGGTCTATGAGCTTCTCTAGGCTTATCTTGGAATGAGATTAGTCTATTGATGGTTATGTATTGGAATTTTCTTCACTTTAAAATCCAATTGTATAAACTGTAGGAGGATAAGTCACCTTTCATGCCACAAATGGGGAATAGGATATTAAGAGCTTTCAAATTACTTTGTGTTGTAAACACTCTCATCTTTTTCAAACTCCAAATTTATCCTGGAAGTTATATATGCCACTTACTTAAGGGGAAAGTCTGAGGCTAAGCTTTCTATGGGTATTAGGGAGTGGACAACTTTGTATCTACACAGATTAGTCCCTCTTTGGATGACTATTATCTCTCTTATCTTTTATTTGTTTTGTTATTTTGTACAAAATCAATTAAATGGAACTTCTAAGCAAAATCTAGATTTCTCCTAGATGTCTTGGCCCTTGCAGCTTCCCCTGGGTTCAGTCATTCTCAAATAGAATATTAGCTTGCTCCAAAACCAGAAGATCCAGGAAAAATGCACTTCTGTAACTTAGTATCCCATGCCATTCTTCCTAGAAATGAGCAAGGGAAAGTTGGAAAGATAACAAAAGTCCAAACCACTATTCAACTCATGACATATGCAAGAGACAATTATTAGATAAAGGAAACAGGAAATATGGATATGGTTTCTCAGTCCCTTATCACAGCATGGATTCCAAGAAGCCTTCAGTACTAATATAAGATTCTTTGAACAATGTTTTATTCTGATCTCCTTATAAAGTGATCTGCTCCTACTAAATGATAGTTGTACACAAGGTCAGGTCAAATGTACTAAAGCACCATATATACCATTTTAGTCTCTACTGTTCATCTATGATTTTAACTTTATTTGTAATATCTTCTTCCTGGCAGTCATTTCTACCCTGAGTGCAATCTACTCTTTTCAGAAAGTCTTGGTTAATGTGCACATCCAGACACAGAAGCATTATAAGCAGAAAATCTGATCCAAAATATGGCATACATAATACATTTTAGATGAAGCATTTCCTTATGGATAAAGAAGAAAAATTTGGTCTGATGCATAATCCCATGGTTAGGGTTTCTATTAGTTTGATGAACAAACATAATTAGACATTATTTACTGGATTGATGGAAAATGGGAAGAGAACAGTAGTATGCTGCAAGGTTCTGCCCTTAAATGTGGCCAGTTCAATATCTGCATAGATAGTCTAAAAGGGACTCTAGAAAGAAGTGCCATATTCTTAAGATAAAACAAATGTTGGAAACTAATCAATGTAATAAATGATAATCAAGGTTAAAGATCACTTAAAGAAAGTAGGTAGAGTCATGATGGTGGAGCAGAGTTCCATTTTCACCTATTTTTCCAAAGAGTTTATATAGACTTAGAACCAATTGTTCTTTAAATGTTTGATAGAATTCACTTGTGAATCCATCTGGCTGAGATTTTTTCCTTAGGGAGTTTAATAAAGGTTTGTTGAATTTCTTTTTCTGAGATATGATTATTTAGGTATTTAATTTCCTCTTCATTTAACCTGGGCAACTTATATTTTTTGTAAACATTCATCCATTTCACTTAGACTGTCAAATTTATTAGCATAGACTTGAGCAAAATAATAGATGAAGATGGAACTCTGACTAACTCTTTCTATGACATCAATATGGTGCTGATACTTAAACCAGTAAGAGTTAAAACAGAGGAAGAAAATCATTAGACCTATCTCCCTGATGAATAGAGATGCAAAAATATTACATAAAATCTTAGCAAAATGATTACAACAAGTTATCACTAGGCTAATACATTATGACCAAGTGGGATTTATCCCAGGAATGCAGGCTTGGTTCAATATTAGGAAAACTGTTAGTTTAAGTAACTATATCAACAACAAACCTATCAGCAATCATATGATTATATCAATAGATGCTGAAAAAGCTTTTGACAAAATACAGCACACATTTCTACTAAAAAACACTAAAGAGTTAGGAATAAATGGACTGTTAGAAATAATAAGCAGGATCTATCTGAAACCATCAACAAGCACTATATTCAATGGGGAGAGGCTAGAGGTATTCCCAATAAGATCAGCAGGTGAAACAAGGATGCCTATTATCATCACTACTATTCAATATTGTATTAGAAATATTAGCTTCAGCAATTAGAGAAGAAAAAATTGAAGGAATTAGAATTGGGAAGGAACAGACAAAACCTTCACTCTTTACAGATGGCATGATATAACTAGAGAATCCTAAGAAATCAACAAAAATAACTATTAAAAACAATTAGCAATTTTAGCAAAGTCACAGGATATAAATAAACCCTCACAAATCTTCAACTTTTATATATATATATATATATATATATATATATATATATATATATATATGTCTAGCAAGATACAGCAGGAAGAACTAGAAAGAGAAATTCCATTCAAAATAACCTCAGACAATATAAAATGCCTGGGACTCTATTTGCCAAGGTAGACTTAGACACTTTTTGAAAACAATTATAAAACACTTCTCACACAAATTAAATTAGATTTAAATAACTGGGCAAATATCAACTGCTCATGGATAGGTAGAGCTAATATAATAAAAATGACAATTCTATCAAAACTAAACTACCTGTTTAGTGCCCTACCAATCAAAATTCAAAAAAAAATTACTTTAATGAGTTAGAAAAAGTTGTAAGGAAATTCATATGCAGTAATAAAATGTCAAGAATTTCCAGAAATTTAATGAAAAAAAAGTACAAAAGAAGGGGGCTTAGCCTTACCAGATCTGAAATTATATTATAAAGCATCAGTCATCAAAACTGTCTGGTATTGGCTAAGAAATAAAGTGGTGAACCAGTGGAATAGACTAGGTGCAATAACAGGAAAGCCCAAAGAGTCCAGCTTTTGGGATAAATACTCTTACTTTGATAAAATCTGCTGGGACAATTGGAAGTTAGTATGGAAGAAACTTAGATTAGACCAACACCTCATACCCTATACCAAGATAAGATCCAAATGGATACAGGATTTAGACATAAAAACAATATTATGAGCAAACTATACTATCAAGGAATAGTTTACCTATCAAATCTATGGAAAGGGAAGCATTTGATGACCAAGGAAGAAATGGAGAACATCATTAAAAACAAAACAAACTAGATAATTTTAATTACATTAAATTAAAAAGCTTTTGCACAGACAAAACCACTGTAACCAAGATCAAAAAGAAATATAGTAAATTGGGAAACAATTTTTTACAACTAACATTTCTGATAAAGGACTCATTTCTAAAATATTCAGAGAACTGAGTCTAATTTTCAAAAGAACAAATCATTCCCCAATTGACAAATGATCAAAAGATATGCAGAGGTAATTTACAGATGAGGAAATCAAAGAAATCTATATTCCTATGAAAATTTTCCTAAATCACTACTTATCAGAGAAGTGAAAATTAAAGCATCACTGAAGTACCACCTCACATCCTTCAAACTGAATAATATGACCAGAAAGGACAATGATCAATGTTAAAGGGTTGTGGGAAATCTGGGACACTAATACATTGTTAGTGGAGCTGTGAACTCATCTAACCTTCTGGAGAGCAATTTGGAATTATGCCCAAAGGGCAATAAAACTGTGTTTATCCTTTGATCCAGAAACATCACTACTGGGTCTATACCCTGAAGAGATTATGAAAAAGGGTAAAAACATCACTTGTACAAAAGTATTCATAGCAGCCCTGTTTGTAGTGGCAAAGAACTGGAAATTAAGTGAATGTCTTTCAATTGGAGAATGGCTTAACTACTGTGGTATGTGGAATACTATTGTTCTATTAGAAACCAGAAGGGATGGGAATTCAGGGAAGCCTGGAAGGACTTGCATGAACTGATGCTGAGAGAGATGAGCAGAACCAGAAAAACACTGTATACCCTAACAGCAATATGGGGGTGATTATCAACCTTGATGGACTTGCTCATTCCATCAGTGCAACAAGCAGGGACAATTTGGGGGTATCTGTGATGGAGAATACCATCCGTATCCAGACAGAATTGTGGAGTTTGAACAAAGACCAAAGACAATGATCTTTAATTTAGAAAAAAAAGTTATTATATAATTTTGCTATCTCTTATACTTTATTTTTCTTCCTTAAGGATTTGATTTCTCTCTCATCACATTCAACTTAGATCATTGTATACCATGGAAACAATACAAGGACTTACAAACTGCCTTCTGTGAGGGGTGGGGGAGGGAAACAAGATTAGGGGGAAAATTTTAAAACTCCAAATAAAATCTTTCCAAAAAAAAGAGAGATGGCGGATTAAATTTAGGGACTCATCTGAGCTCTCTCAATTCCCTTTCCAAGTAACTTTAAAATAATGCTTTAAAACAAATTCTGGAGTATTTTGTATGCAATGTAGAGTATGATCTCAGAAAAATGTGGAAAGACATGAAATAATGTAAATACAGAATGACATGAACAGAACCAGGACAATGTGGTACACAGTAAGCAAAATCAGCAAAAAGAAATGATACAAGACAATTCTGAAAGACTCATGATATAAAATAGTATTTATCTCTAGAAAAAGAACTGATGGACTCTAAATACAAAATGAGGTACAGTTTTTTAACTTTATTTTTGGTGGGGGGGGTTGGCCTCTGTTTTCCTTCACAAAATGATTAATATAGAAATATGTTTTACATGATTGCACATGTATAACTATATCATATTGCTTACCTGCTTGGATAGGGGAGGGGAAGGAAGTGATGGAAGGAGTGATAGAAATCAAAATTTAAAAAAGATAGCAATGTTAAAATTATTTTTACATGTTACTTGCAAAAAGTAAAAAAGGATTCAAAATAATGTCAATTGGTTGATATATTGAAAACAATAAAGATAGGTATAAGGATTGCATCTAAAATTATTGGAATTTGTATTGGAAAAATCACTGATGAAGAAGCTCCTTCCACCAATAAATACAGTAGGTATACCTTCTCCATAATTTCTAGGTTTAGAGAGTTCCCTAGACAAATGAAAGATAAAACAAATTGATGCATAATATTTATCCAAAGTAGGATTTAACTCAAGATTTTCTGACTGCAATGCAAGTTCTCCATCAACACTATGTCACAATGACTCATTAAAATGAAGTTAGAATTGAGATAAATAAAAAAAGTTTTGCTTATAGGATTGACTCATATTACTCAAGCACAGAATGGTTAATATTTAGTTTAACAGTCATTCATATAGGATAGAGGAGTGGGAGTGTTTTAGGATAAAGGCAGTACTTAGAAATAAATGTTAAATTAAATCAAGAAAATTGAATTCAAACCCTGACTCTGACATTCTGAACTCTTTGAATTTAGATAAGCTTATCCTCAGGGCTTAATAAACATTTGCATTGTGAGAGTGTTAGATTCTAACTGAGGGTTATATACAAGTCCCTTACCCCCGAGTCTCAGTTTTCATAACTGAAAATGAGAATAATAATACTTGCCTTATTTTTTCATAGAGTTTTTATGAAGGAAGTACTTTGTAAAACAGCAAAATATAAATGTGAGCTATTCTCATCTTAAGTGAATAGAAACCAACAGTGAAGCATAGTTGCTTTTAAAAAAGAAAAGAAAAAATATAAAGCTCATGTAATCTTAAACCCCACTTAATAGAAGAACAAGTGAGTCCAGATCAAGGTGGATAAATGTCCTACAGTTATTTGTGTTGATTAGACTTCATCTAGAGATGTGTATTCAGTATCACCGCAAGGATCAAATATAAATTTCCTTTTATGGCATTTAATGTCCTTTTCTATCTAGACCTAGTCTACCTTCAAGCCTATGATATATATTCAATTCATTCACATTTGCTATGGTCTAAGTTAATTGGCTGGCATCCTTGTTCTTCCTCAAAAGGTCTTCTAAAATCCCCATGCCTTCGTACTAACTGACAGACCCATGGCTGAGAATGCATTTCCAACTCATCTCTGCCTCAGTGAAGCTCACATTTGTATTGTACTGTTTTACAAAGTACTTCCTTCATAAAATGCCTATGAAGTAAATAAGCAAAGTATTATTGTTCTCCTTTTTCAGTTATGAAAACTGAGACTCGGGGGTAAGGGACTTGTATATAACCCTCAGTTAGAATCTAACACTCTCACAATGCAAATGTTTATTAATGAACTTCCTTCAAGATTTAGTTCCAGGGCCATCTTCTACATGAACTCTCTTTACTGTATCATCCAACAGTTAGTTGCTCTATAATTACTATTCATGTATCTATATTTGTAGGGCAGTTAGATAGCATGGTGGATAGCATGCCAGACCTGAAGCTAAGAAGACTTATCTTCCTGAGTTCAAATTTGGTCTCAGACACTTACTAGCTGTTTGACCTTCAACAAATCATTTAACCCTATCTGCAAAATGACATGGAGAGGGAATGACAAGATACTCCAGTATTTTTATCAAGAAAACTCCAAATGGGATCAAAGAGTTGGATGCGATTCAAACTACTACTAAAATATGACAATGTATACAAGTATTCCTCCCAAATAAGGAAATATACCCTTTTTTGTTTGCATGAATTTTAGATAAAATAGCAAATCAAGACCAAATTGATACTTTCAAATTGTATAGGTTAACCCTTTCCCTTTAGCTCTCAATTATAGCAATAACAGAATTCTTTTTTTTTTTAGATTTTTCAAGGCAATGGGGTTAAGTGGCTTGTGCAAGGCCACATGGCTAGGTAATTATTAAGTGTCTGAGGCTGGATTTGAACTCAGGTACTCCTGACTCCAAGGCCAGTGCTCTATCCACCGTGCCACCGAGCTGCCCCAATAACAGAATTCTTAATAAGAAATGGAATTAATAGAGGACAACTATCTGCATTCATCATAATTATTATTATATATTATATATTTAAATTTAATATTATTTTACAAATTAAAAAACATACAAGCTCCATTTTTTATTACTCTCTTCCTCACCTCTGAGAAAAAGATGTCCATATGATTTTAATGCCCCATTTTACTAACTTTATGTGAAATGGGACTCATATAACATGAAATGGAATTTTTTCTGATGTTTATGGCCCCTTACCACACTTAAATCATAAAATTCAAATACTTTAAAGAATTGAATAAAACCCCAATACCCCACAGTATTATGAAGATATGAAATGAAAGAACAAGTGAGACAAGTACATAAAATGTCTCCTTCCTATTTTTCCCATTAACTATATTAAATATAATACTAAAAATATTGAATAATATTAAGGGGAGAAAGATTTTTTTTCTTGACTCAGGAATTTTATTTCTATTAAATGCAATGATCAGATAGTAGGAATACTTTAGGGGAATCTATTTCTGACCACTCTAGAATGCCATATTAATAATATGTATATGTATAAATGTATTTGTATGTCTGTGTATATATGATCAAAATAGCAATTCACCACTTCACCATAGAGTATTTGAAACCCCAAAACAGACAATATCTTGCCCTTGCATAGGTTCTGCTTTTCTCATTGTGATCTCAGTCTTTCAGTGTTATATAACTCCTCTTCATATCAATTACTCCCTACAATTTTCCATTTTATTACAATTTGGATATGTAACAATCTACTGTTTGTCTTTACATGAGTAAGTTTTGGAAGCAAAGTCAATAATATAGCTTTAGTAAGGATCTACTATGCACTGGACCCTGTATTAACATCTGAAGATGTTAGGCAAGAAAAGCAAAAGGAGTCACCATTCTCACAGAATTGAAAGTCTAATGAAGGAGATAAGACTACATGCAAACAAAATAGGCACAAGTTATGGGCAACATAAATTGGAAATAATAAACATAAGAAAGATACTTTCATTAAAAAGAATAAGGAAAAGGGGGTGGAGCCAAGATGGACACAGGAGAAGAGTCTCTCCTAGGTATTCTCTCCATAATATTTCAAAGATTTTAAAATTGTGATTCTAACTAAATTTTTGAGAGACAGAACCTATAGAAAGATCCAGAGAGGCAGTTCTCCAGACCAAGGTAACCTTGAAAATAGTGGAAAGGTTCCACTCCACAGGGTTGGAGGGGCAGCCCACCAGAGTGAAGGAACTTCAGGGCTCACAGCAGCAGGGGCAGTTTCCTGACTTACACCATGGGGAGCATCAGGCACAACTTGGAAGATCAGTGGGGGGACCTCTGCCAGAGTTAGCACAGGAACGCCCATCCCCCAGGGCACTCAGCAAGCAGCAGTGGCCACTGCAGCCCAGATCAAGGAAATGGAAACAGGTAGAGCTGCTATGCAGGAACCCCCAGGAAACTGAGCCTTGAGAAATCAGCCTACCAAAGGTAGAGGAGTAGAGACACTTCCGAGGTCTGTCCTCTGAACATGGCACAGGACTCTGGAGGCTTTGACCACATTCAGATCCTGATCACAGTCTAGGCCTCCCATTGAACAGCACCCCCTGACACCTCAACCCCATGGGGGAGGGGTGTGCTTGTGGTCATTCACAGACCATGAAGGAAGACAGAGCTTCAAACACTGAAATCCTTGGGGGGGGGGGGTGTCACAATAATACTCAAAAGTTCAGGAAGCACTACAAAACTAGGCACAGGCTAGGGAAATAGGTAAACAGAAAAAAAGAGGAACACCATTGAGAAATACATTGTTTATGATCCCAAGACGGATCAAAATACTCAATCTGAAGATGAGGAAGTACAACCTTCTGCATCTAAAGACTGCAAGAAAAACAGAAATTGGGCTCAGGTTATGACAGAGCTCCAAAAAGATTTTGAAAATCAAGTTAGGGAGATAGAAGAAAAATTGGGGAAAGAAATGAGAGAGATGCAGGAAAAGCATGAAAAAGAAGTCAGCAGCTTAGTCAAGGAGATCGAAAAAAATGCTGAAGAAAAAAACATGCTAAAAACCAGCATAAGTCAAATGGATAAAATAGTTCAAAAAGTTATTGAGGAGAGGCATGCTTTAAAAAGCAGAATTGACCAGATGGGGAAAAAAAAGATATGAAAGCTCTCTGAGGAAAACAAATCCCTCAGATGTAGAATGGAGCTGATGGAAGGTGATGACTTTACAAGAAGTCAAGACATAATACTTCAACACCAAAAAGAATGCAAAATTAGAAGAAAATGTGAAATATCTCATTGAAAAAATAACTGATCTCAAAAACAGTTCAGGAAAGATAACTAAAAACTTATTGAGACACACTAAAGTCATGATTAGGAAAAGAGCTTTGACCTCATCTTTAAAGAATTCTTACAGGAAAATTGCCCGGATATCCTAGGGAGCAGAGGGAAAAATAGAAATTGAGAGAATCTACCAATCTCCTCTGGAAAGAGATACCAAAAAAAACACCCCCCAGGAATATTATAGTTAAGTTCCAGAACTCCAAAGTCAAAGAGAAAATATTACAAGCAGCCAGAAGGATACAATTCAAATATTGTGGAGCTGCAGTCAGGATCACACAGGACTTAGCAGCAACTACATTAAGGGCTCATAGGGCTGGGAATATAATATTCCAGAAGGCAAAAGAACTCGGAATGCAACTGAGAATCCACTGCCAGCAACAATGAACATCCTCTTCCAGGGGAAAAGATGGACTTCCAATGAACCAGGGGAATTTCAACTGTTACTGCTGAAACTACCAGAACTGAACAGAAAATCTGACCTTCAAGTACAGGACCAGGGTGAAGCATAGAGTAGAGGAAAAGGGCAAAATATGAAGGACTTAATGATTATGAACTGCATGTATTCCTGCTTAGAAAAATGAAACTGATAATACTTACATGAAATTTCTCATTTAATAGAGCAGGTAGAAGGAGCTTTTATAGATGAAGCATGGGAGAGAGCTGAATTTGAAGATATAATATATTTTAAAAATAGAGTCAATGGCTAAAAAGGAAATATAATGGGAGTAAGAGAAAGGAGAGGTGGAATGGGCTAAGATATTTCATACAAGATTTTTTTTATTGCAATGATATGGAAGGGGGGAAGGTGAGGGGGAATGAGGGAACCTTCGCTCTCATCAGAGGTGGTTCAGAGAGGAAACAGTATAAATATATATATATATATATATATATATATATATATATATATATATATATGTATGTATATATACTCAGTGGGGTATAGATTGGATGGTCTGTCTGGGACCACAGGTACTGGTGCTTGCTGAGCCTCTTGGCCCCACAGGGCTGGTGATCAGTCTGCTGTGCCACTCAGCTACCCTATAGCACATTTAAGAAGAGGGACAGAGTGAAAGGAGAGAGAAAATATAATATATATATATATATATATATATATATATATATATATAATATATATATATGGTAGTGGGGAGGTATGAATGGAGGGAGTTGTGATCAGCAATGGCAACAGTGGAAAAATATGGAAGTAGATTTTGTGATGGACTTATCATAAAGAATATGATCTACCATGACAGAGCTGGTGGTGTTGGAACACAGACTGAAACACATTTTTATTTATTTTTATTTTTTCTCTTTATTGCTCATGAGGGTCTATATTTTTTGGGGGGGAAGGGTATTATGCTTACTCTTAAACAAGAATATTTTAGTAATGTATAAAAATCATTTGTACAAAATTTAAAAAATAAATATATCAAAGAGTTAAAAAAGAAAAAGAAGCATTCCTTGGTAGAGGCATCTTGTATGTTCATTGTTGGCCACAATTTGCTAACTCTAAAAGACTTTTTAAAAATAAAAACAATACAATAAAATTATAGGATATTTAAACCATATGCATATTTTAAACTATTTTTCCAGTATGTTATGTATCTTTTGAATTGTAACAATAATAACTATAGTAAAACAGGAATATTATGAAAAAAAGAATCAGGAAAAACTTCTTCTAAAGGTGACAGTTTTAGGTAGGACTTAAGTTAAGTCTGGAATTGGAGATAGTAGTGAGTGAGACTATAGCTGAGTGAAGCCTCCCTTATACTTTCAAAGATTCTTCCTTTTTCCCAAAGCCAGGAAGAGTTGCAAGGTTTCTACTTCCCCAAGGTCAGGTGCTAGCAAAGATTATATAACACTGTGCTGATTGATTCCATATATGGAAGGATACAGAATTATCTCTCTCTGATAGGGTAAAAGGAATCATCACCCTTTGATAGAATAAAACTGAATCTGAATAATTATGCAAATAGGTCTTAAAATTTTGCACTAATTGGCTAGATACTGATAAAAAGATGGTGAGCCCAGCTATCTAGCCAATAGGCAGGTGGCTAGAGAGTTGGGACTGCATCAGGCACTAGGATAAAAAGGCCTTTCACACTGCCTACTTTGCATTCCTCCTAGAGTGGTATCTCATTATAGAGGTTGTGCCCCCTTCCTGAAGAGCAAATAACCTTCTTTTATTCTCTGCTCTTTTTAAGAAGAACCAATGCTATAATAAAGGGTTCTGATCCTGCACAGGAGGAAAGTATAAAAGATAAGGAGGGGAAAAATGAAGAAGATAGGGTAAAACTAAATCAATTGAACAAATGAAGGGGTTTCTTTGGCAAGAAGAAAGGCAACCTCTTAATGTGAAACTGAGATGAAAGAAGAGATAATCACATCTGCATGATGCCAGAAGAAGAGGAAAAAGAGGAAAGGATCTCTCACTTAAAGGCTTCTTTTTTCCCAATAAAATATGACAAGGTAGGAAGAGCCATGAGAGGTTTGAGGAGGCATGAAAGGGGTTGAAGCCAGAACTATAGAGACTGGTTGAGTGAATTATTTGGTAAAGTTAAAAAACAAACAAAAATCTTTCTAGCATCAATGAAAACCTAATCAAAGTCATTCACCATAAATACATAGCAGATTCAGTCAGCATGATTTTGTACTTTTCTCCAACTTTTTTTTTTTTCAGAAGCACTTGAGTAGGGAAGAAAACAGCAAATTATCATGCAAAGTTATGGCTTGGTAGACTAGTGTAGAGATAGAATAGAGGGCATGCAATACAAGAGGACACTGAACATTTGGACTAATTCATCAAGGGATCAAGATGAATAAGGGAGGAGAGTATACCAATGAAAGGAGTTTCCCATTCTCTACCTTTCTTTTCTGCCTCCTTTTATGAGCTGTTTCTCCCTTTAAAAGGTAAGCCCCTTGAAGGCAGGCATGTTCTTTTTTTTTAATTATGTACACAGTGCTTGGAATCAAACAAATGCTTAACAAATGTTTATTACATTATTGAATTAATCACTGAGGAAAGAGTTATCACAGTCCATAGGATTTGGCTTCAGGGTGAAGTGCCTTAGACAGCTGAGTTGATTAGATATCCTGGGAGCTGAAGTAATGTTCCTTCCCTTTCCCTAAAATGCAACTACAAAGGAGATGTGATGTGATGACATTTTTCATGTTTTCTAGAGTAGAGAAGTCTGTTACTAGATGAAATTTTGTTGTTGTTCAGACATTTCACTCCTATCCATCTCTACATGCCCCTATTGGGGATTTTCTTGGGGAAGATGCTTGATGATTTATCCAGGATCAACACAGTTAATTACATAGAAAGCCTGAGGCAAGGCCCTTTGATTTGAACTCAGATCTCCTGACTCTAGGTTTAGTGTTCTATCCACTAATTCACCTACCTAATAACTGCCTCTATTTTCCTTTGGGGGTCAGAATTAACATCTGAAAGATGATAAAAAAGAGAAAAAATAAATAATTCATTTCGATATAAGGAAGAAATTCTTAATAATTACACCTATTTATTATTTAAAATTGCCATTTTGAAACTCCCCAATGAAAGTAATCAAAGAGAAACTAGATAAGCATATGACCAGGGTAAAGTAGAAGTGATCTTTGCATGGGGTAGAAAACTGGATTAAATAAACTTTGATCTTCAAGTCTAAGTCTCTATCAGAGATGATCTATGGTCTAGTCAGAGAGACAGAGCAAGAGAGAGAGAGTTCACTTTTTTACTTCTTAAAACTAAAATGCAATTTTCACTCACCTTTCATAAAATTCTAATATTGTCAATTCATGTAGTACACTAAAACATTTCTTATTTGAAGCTGACTGAAGTCGCTATGATTTAATTTCCTGAGAAAATATTTTTCATCTTATTTTGATGGTAAAATTTTGGAGTATTATCTTAGTTATTAATGAAAGATTTTCTTTTATTTGTTTAGCCTCAGGGTATAAAAGTAAGAATTAAAATTACCTACAAAAATGTATCCGTGAAAGAGTTTCCATTTAAAGACAACTCAAAAGAGAAAAGGAGCTTGTCCTAAGGATTTTTTTGGGGGGGAGTTCTTTAAAGTTCATCAGATGTCTCACTTCCATGCTAATACTCAACAGAGTCTTACATTTTAGTTGTAATGTGACTATAAAAGGAACATTGCACTCACCTCACCTCAAGATAATGTTGGATAAATTTCTGAATGTAAAAAGTTTCACTTTTTTTTGTCTATTTCATGAAATCACCAAAATAAGTATAAATACCTTATTTTGTTTTCCTACAGTTTCATGAAAGGATTATCTAGAAAATAAGGTCCAGCAGGCTCATTTCCCTCCAGGAATTACTATTAAAATGCTTAAATATATACATATATATATATATATATATATATTTAAAAGCTCAAAAAACATTGGGAAAATTAGAATTACATTCAATAAGATAAAGCTTAATTAAAATATGGCTCAAAGTAGAATTTAACTTTTATTCTAATATAGTATGGAAATCTACTTAATATGTGTTTTACCAGGTTAAGATTCCACTGCTTTCAATAGCATAATGCTTTTGTTTGCATATCATTACTTTCCAATAATGCAAAAAGATTCATTTGAGAGGTTCCCTAGATGATTTAAGTATGTGTAGATATAGGTACATGATATCCTAGAAAAAAAACACTGAAACACAAGTCAGTTGTAATGGGGTTAAGAGTAAATGACACACACATTTAGGGGATGGGTTAGTAAAAGGGGGCTATGCTTTTATCTCAATATAAATAATGTCACCCTTTGGTGAGCAGAGAAAATGGAAATGAGAAAGAGAGCAGAATAGCACTATACTTCATAGAGAAGCATCAAAATTAGATGCAGATATACAATTCTTAAGAGCAAAAATGTGTAAGGGATAATGCAAATATATAAAAAAAGAAAACAATGAAATTACCTTGAAAAACTTCATATATTAAGTATATTTTTCTCTATTAAATTTAGTGTTTCACATTTCTTCATCATTTTTTTTAGACATTTGATGAATTTCACACCAAAAAGACTGTAAATATTGCATTTACACTGTTTATGTGTTCTAGAAATTAAAGATTTTTTTAAGGGAACAAATTATATATGTGTGTCTGTGTATATGTGTATGTATGCATGTGTGTGTGTGTTTAGGTTTGTATGTATATTTAAACTCTATAATCACATTAGTTTCCTTCTTCTTCTAAACAAAATTAAAACAATGCTGTTTCAAGGTTTTTTTCCCCCTTTTCATTTCCTTTGTGAACAAGTATCAGTCATTCATCCATTTCTGTCTTTTGTTGAACTCTGTCATGTGGCATCTTGCAGTGAACAAGGCAGTGACTGTGGAGAGCCATCTAGGTCAGGGTGATAGATTACTTGATAACTCATTGATAATGATATTTCTCTCACATATAGGCTTAGAATTATTCTACTGATTCCTAAAGGACAGAGCAAGGATAAGAAGGTGGAAGTTATGGGAACAAATCTGATTCTAATAAGTGGAGGAAAGTGGGGTCATGACTTCTTTATTTAAATTTTATTTATTTATTTTTAATTTTACAATTTTCCCCCTAATCTCACTTCCCTTTCCCCAACCCCAGCCCCACAGCAAGTAGTCTGTTAGTCTTTACATTGTTCCCATGGTATATACATTGATCTAAGTTGAATGTGATGAGAGAAAAATCATATCCTTAAGAGGGAAAAATAAAGTATAAGAGATAGCAAAATTACATAATAAGTTAACTTTTTTAAAAAAAGATCCATGGCAGATACCCCAAAATTGTGCCTGACTGTTGAACCGAGGTTATGAGTGAGTCCACTGAGGTTGAGCATCACCTTCATGTTGCTGCTAGAGTGTACAATGTTCTTCTGGTTCAGCTCATCTCACTTAACATCAGTTCATGAAAATCCTTCCAGGCTTCCCTGAATTCCCATCCCTCCTGGTTTCTAAAAGAACAATAGTGTTCCATAATGTACATATACCATAGTTTATTAAGGACTTCCCCAACTGATGGACATTCACTTTAATGTCTTCCATAAGTATGAGGCTTCTGTGACATTCACCAGATTTCATTTTGTTTTAAATATTACTTTATTTCAGTGAACAAAAATCCATTTACTCTCCTTCCCACCCTTCTCGCATTGAAGAATAAAAAGAAAAGAGAAAGAAAAAAATCTTTTATAGCAAACATATATAGTGGCATTGGCCACTGTTGACGCTATTCCACTTTGGTTGAGTCCAGCATCTCTCAAGAAGTGGGTAGCATGCTTCATCATGCATCCTCTAGACATATGGTTGCCATTATATGGATCAGAGATCTTAATTATTTCAAAGTATTTTTATCCATTGCTAATTATATAGAAATTGCTTTGGGGAAGGAGAAAATAATAGACATTTATATAGTGCCTTTATATTCCAGGGACTGCTAAGTGCCTTACAAACATTATTCCAATTGATCCTTACAACATCTCTGGGAGGTAGGTATTGTCATTATTCCCATTTTACAATTGAGGAAACTAAGGCAAAAAGGTTTTAAAAAACAAGGAGATTTAAATTGACAGTCTTCTTCAGTTCTATGCAACTTTGGCTTCCTTCAATATTAATTAATTAATTAATTGATCAAAAATCATTTTTAGGCACAAATACAAAACTAATAGGTCTTCTACACTCAGGAAGCTTACATTCTCTTATTTAGTGCTTAGATTTGTGCCTTTTATATAGTTGGTGATCAATACATAGTGGTTCAATAAGATTTCTCCTTCTCAAGGAAAAATGATAGAAAAATTAGTAGAGATCACAGACACATACCCTCTCCAAAACAAAACAAAACACAAATATACCCCCCATACCCCCCACACAAACACATATACAAGAGTATGTTTGGAATAGCTAGAAAATGTAGTAATAAAATATGCAATAATTGTAGCTTTTTTATAGCCACCATGCTTTATGTTTTTACATTTAAGTATATCTTTTTTTTTGAAATGCCTAGAAACAACAGAATGTAGAGAGTTGCCTTTAATAAATTCAAAGAGGAAAGTCATTAATCTCTTATCTCCAAGTCCAGGAAATTAGATGCTAGTTTACACAATACTAGAGTCCTTCTATTTGCTTTCCTTTATATCTAGGTTGATAGAATCATAAATTTTCGAGTCATAAGATTCATTTGAGGTCAACTCTCTCATATCATAGATGAGAAAACAGAAACATAGAGGTTAAGTGACTTGCCCAGGAGCACACAATTAGTACAAAACTCTTCTTGATTTCATCACCAGAGGGAATCAATGGTCAGGGTTGAAAGTTTGAGATAGCTTGTTATTTGAAAAACATTTACTGATTTCCTAATAAGTGTAAAACAGAGGACACTGAAATCCAATTCACATGTATGTCAAGGTATCACCTCCCTGATGTCATCCTTTTCTTCAAGAGGGAAGGACAAACATCAAACAGAGGGAGTGACAGAGGATGCAGAGAGATAGGAAAAATCTTGTTACAACTAGAAAGTCTTGGTCCATATAACAACAAATATCCATTTAAATACAAGTATGTTGACTATGTCTCTCTTATTGTTGTATATGGTATCTTATAGCCATAACTTAAGGAGGAAGCTTCAAATATAGATATCACCACTAGTAATTGTTTCAGAAAGTTATCTGACTGCACCTAGCATGGTTTTCATTCATTCAATATTGACTCTTTTGGTGCTGATTTTTTTCCCTTTTGTCCCAGTGCTGAATATTTTGCTCCAAATTTGGGCCAACCTACAAATTTCACAAGGGATCAATTAGAGCTGCAGTTTATTTCAGTTTTTTCCTATTTATAAATGGACTTAAAACAACTAAATAACAATCAAAATTTTCAGAGAACAGGTATTTTTTTCAATATATAACATCCTTCCACACTAAGTTCATGCCATGGGCAAAGCTCTGTGGCAGGACTATAGAAAATCCAAAGATACCTGAGATATAATTCCTGTCTTCAGAGAAATTAATGGGGACTCAAATTAGAGTTTTACATTGTTTTCCCCCAAAATGGTAGCAAATTGAAAGAGAAAATTATTAGGGTTCTCATACCTAGACTGGGCAAGGTTAGTACTGGATTTTATAGATGGACATGATAAGTATCAACCTTTATTCCTCTTGCTTATCAGTATCTCTACACTTGTGAGCTGATCCAACCTTTCTGGAGAGCAATATGGAACTAGGCCCAAAGAGCAATAAAACTGTTCACACCCTTTGATCCAGCAATTCCAATTCTAGGTCTATATCTAGAAGAAATCATACAAATTGGGAAAAGTTGTACATGTTCCAAAATATTCATAGTAGTTCTTTTTGTAGTGGCAAAGAATTGGAAATTGAGGGGATGCCTGCCAATTGGGGAATGGTTAAATAATTTATGGTACATGAATACTATGGAATATTATTGTTCTATAAGAAACAATAAATGGTAGAAGTCTAGAGAAGAATGGAATGACTTATAGGATCCAATGCTGAGTGAAGGGAGCAGAAGCAAGAAAACAATGTCCACATTAACAACAACATTGTAAGACAATCAACCTTGATGGATGTACCTGCTGTTAGCAATTCCTAGAGCTAAAGCAACCCTATTAGACTGACTATGGACAATGCTATCCCCATTTAGAGGAAGCAAAACATAACAAAATAAAACCAAAAATCCCTTCAGAATCTGATGAACACTACATTTACTTTTTTGGAAAAAATCTCATGTATGTCTTTCCCTTAATCCTACTTCTTCATACTGAAAATCTAATTTGTAAAAATGTTTAACACAGATGTGTATGTACTGTATTAACCTGGCTGTTCACCACTGAAGGAAGGGAGGTGGGAAGGGAGGATGGAAGGAAGTTTTGTAACTTAAAAATATACATATGCATATAGATGAATTTTGAAAAAATTTCATAAAATATATTTGGAAAACTAAAATATCAATTAAAATATCTCTATACTATCAATTTCAATGTCCTATTTTCAATTCTGCTTTCAATACATCTTTTATTTGTCATCCATCTCTCCTCTGATACTACCAACTCCCTTGTCTAGGCAATTATCCTCTCTCAGCCCTGGACTATTGTCGACCTCTCAAGTCTCTTCCTTCTTCCATCTTCCATTTAAGTTGCTAAAGTCACCTACCTAAAAATGCAAGTCTGATCTTGTCACAGTCTTTCTCAAACACCAGTTAGTCTCATTCCCTCTAAGATCAAACATCAAATCTTTTCTCTTTTTTAAAGCCTCTCATACTTTACTACCCCTTCGACTTTTTGAACTTTTGCACTTTGCTCCATATACTCTATGATATAGTGATGTTGGCCTTCTGTCTTGTTTCTCAAAAAAGACACTCTACTTACCTATTTCCTTACTTTGCATGAAATGTCTCCCAAGTCTGGGATGCTCTCTTCCTTACCTCTTCTTCCTCCAGTCCTCCTTCACATCTAAGCTAAAATCCTGTCTTGTACCAATAGCCTTTCCTGGTCCTCCTTAATCTTACTGCCTTCCCTCTGAGGTTACCTCCAATTTAGCACCTATATAAACACACACATAAGTGTGTATGTATATATATAAACATTCAAATATGCATGTATATATTTTTTGCATGTTTTTGCCCCGTTAGAATATGAATTATTTGAGTACAATGACTACTTTTGTTTTTCTTTGTATCTCCAGCACTTAGCAGAGTTCCTTAGTCGCCCTGCAAAAACCAAAAAGAAGAAGAAAAAAAAAGACCCAAAATAAAATAAAATAGTAATAATAGTAGGGTGGCTGGGTGGCAGACAGAGCATTGGCCCTTGAGCCAGGAGCACCTGGGTCTGAATCCGGCCCCAGACACCCAATGATCACCCTGCTATGTGGCCCCAGGCAGGCCACCCAGCCCCACTTGCCCTGCACCCTCCCCCAAATAATAATAACAAAAAATGTGTTTCAGTCTTTGTTCCAACACCATCAACTCTGTCGTGAGTGGATCACATTCTTTATGATAAGTCCATCACAAAAGTTACTTCCATATTTTTCCAACATTGCCATTGCTGATCACAACTCCCTCCTTTCTTATTTCTCCACTACCATGTACTATATTTCCTCTGTCCTTTCACTCCTACTCTGCTGTAGGGTTGCTGAGTGGCACAGCAGACAGATCCCTGGTCCTGGGGCCAAGAAGCCCTGAGCCCCCATACCACCCCTTAGGCCCAGAATCCACCTGGCCCTATAGTCCTGGGCAGGCCATCCAATCCCAGCCCCTTGCAAGAAGTAAATAAAGAAAATGTGTTATATCTAACCACTGTCCCCCCATGGTCTATCCTCTCCTCCTTTATTCACATCCCCACCCCTTCCCCCTGCTCCCCCCTCCTTCTTACTCCAGTTGTCTATACCCCATTGAGTATATCTGCTGTTTCCTCTCCTAGCCATCTCTGATGAGAGCAAAGGTTCCCTCATTCCCCCTTGCCTCCCCCCTTCCATATCATTGCAATAGCTCATTGTAATAAAAAAAATTTTATTATGTGAAATAGCTTGGACTATTCCCCCTCTCCTTTTTCTTTCTCCCATTCCATTTCCCTTTTTTTTTCTTATTGACTCCATTATCACACCATATTTTATCTTCGAATTCAGCTTTCTCCTGTGCTTCAACTATAAAAGCTCCCTCTACCTGCTCTATTAACTGAGATGGTTCATATGAATATTATCAGTATCATTTTTCTATACATGCAGTTCATCCTCATTAAGTCCCTCATATTTCCCCCCCTCTCCTCCAATCTCCATGCTTCACCTGAGTCCTGTATCTGAAGATCAAACCTTCTGTTCAGCTCTGGCCATTCCAAAAGGAACCTTTGACATTCCCCTGGTTTACTGAAAGTCCATCTTTTTCCCTGGAAGAGGACATTCAGCCTTGCTGGGTAGTTCATTCTTGGTTGCATTCTAAGCTCTTTTGCCTTCCGGTATATTGTATTCCAAGCCCTACAAGCTTCTAATGTAGCTGCTGTTAAGTCCTGTGTGATCCTGACTGTAGCTCCACGATATTTGAACTGTGTCCTTCTGTCTGCTTGTAATATTTTCTCTTTCACTTGGGAGTTCTGGAACTTGGCTATAATATTCCTGGGGGTTGGTTTTTTGGGATCTCTTTCTCGGGAGGATCCGTGGATTCTCTCCATTTCTATTTTGCCCTCTGCTTCTAGAATATCAGGGCAATTTTCCTGTAGTAATTCTTTGAAAATGATGTCAAGACTCTTTTCCTGATCATGACTTTCAGGTATTCCAATAATTTTCAAATCATCTTTCCTAAGTCTGTTTTCCATATCAGTTGTTTTTTTCAATGAGATATTTCATATTTTCTTCTAATTTTTCATTTTTTTGGTTTTGAAGTATTGATTCCTGATTTCTGGTAAATTCATCAATCTCCCTGAATTCTATTCTTTGTCTGAAGGATTTATTCTCCTCAGAGAGTTTTCTTCTCTCTTTTTCCATCTGGCCAATTTTGCTTTTTAAAGCATTCTTTTCCTCAATAACTTTTTGAACTGTTTTATCCATTTGACCTAAGCTGTTTTTTAGCATGCTATTTTCTTCAGCATTTTTTTTTTTTGGATTTCCTTGACTAAGCTGACTTCATTTTCATGTTTTTCCTGCATCTCTCCCCTTTCTTTTCCCAGTTTTTCTTCTAACTCCCTCATTTTATTTTCAAAGTCTTTTTTGAGCTCTGTCATAGCCTGAGCCCAATTTCTGTTTTTCTTGGAGTCTTTAGATGCAGGAGCTTGTGCTTCCTCATCTTCAGACTGAGTATTTTGATCCTTCTTGGGCTCATTTGCAAAATATTTCTCAATGGTCTTCCTCTTGTTTCTTTGTTTGTTCATTTTCCCAGCCTAAGCCTGTTTTTTTGGGTGCTTCCTCAGCTTTTGGGACACTCCCACAAGGGTCTCTGTGTTAGGTTCTGTCCTCCCTCCTGGTCTGTGAATGACCATAAGCGGCCTCCTCTGCCACGGGGCTGAGGTAGGGGGGGCCCTGCTGTTCTATGGGGGGGCCTAGACTGCGATCAGGATCTGAATGTGGTCAGAGCCCCAGACTCCTGTTCCAGGGGCAGAGGACAGAGCTGTGCAGTCTCTCTCTTCACTCCCCTCCCTCAGCTCAATGGGCTCATGCCTGGGGGGCTCTTGCTTAAGGGCTCCACCTGCTTCTGTTTCCGGGTCTAGGCTGCAGAAAGACCAAGCTGCTGGCTGTGTGCCCTGAGGGCTGGGCTCCATGTGCTTGCTCTGGCAGAGGTCCCTTGCTGTTCCCCCACTTTGTGCCAGTGCTCCCGGGGGTGCAGCTCAGGAGACTCCCCGCTGCTGTGAGCCTCGGCTCCCAACTCCCTGGGGCTGCCTCCGGGAAGCTGAAGTTCTTTGGCTCTGGCGGGCCACCCCTCTGGTGGGCCGCCCCTCTGGCCCGGGGAGCAGAGCCTTTCTGCTCTTTTCCAGGTTACCTTGAGTAGGAGAACTGCCTCACTGGGTCCCTGTGTGGGTTCTGTCTCTTGAAAGTTTAGTTTAGAGTCCTTAGTTTATGAGTTTTTATCAGAGAGCTCCTAAGACTGGATCCCTTCATGTCACCATCTTGGCTCTGCCCCCCAGTGTCTTTCATTGTTATAAGGTCTACTACAAGGAGGATCAAAAATATATTTTTCAGAGGGTCTATTTATGGTTATAATATCATAGATCTAGAATGAGAAGGGACATAGGAGGCAATTTAGACAGGAGATACAGAAAATTGCTTCAGAGTTAGTATTTGCTCATTGATGATGTAGGAAACCATTTTGGGAGCCATCAATGCATTGGCATACAAGAAATTCAATATTTATAGTGAAAGTATATACCAGTAATGAAAAGCAAAAATCCAAAACCCTAGTGCACTTAGAAATAATGAGATTAGCTTCTTATTAGTTATCATTTTGGTTTTGTTTTTCCCTCTACAAAGCTAGAAAGTTTAAAAATGGAGGTTTCAAAGAAAATTCATAAAATACTTCCTCAAGCAATCTGTTCATTGTAGATTGATCCCTTAAGTAATTTAATTTGGTGTAGCCAATTCTATACATGTAAACTTCAACTCTGGATCAGTTCAAATTTATCTTTCTTTTATCTAGTAGACCATTGTTACAATGCAACTAAAAGGGAAAGAAAAGTTTGAAATAACAAAGAAAAACTTTAGTAATCAACAATGCTTCCCCATGCAGAAGACTAACAGAAGAAAACAATAGAGTCCAGGAAATTCACCATAATTCCTGTGGTGTCTCAGTTTAGACCTGTTCCAGTTATATGCTGCTAGATTCACTCAATGAATTGAACTGAAATTCAAGGGGAAAAATATCTTCAAATAGTAGATGACTTAGAATCAGTCTCCATTTAATTGCCTCCCTGCTCTGTCCTTCCCTTCTCTACCTTCTGCTCCATGAAGAGAAAATCCCTCATGTGAAGAAACTTACCTGTTTCTATTGAACCAATCCCTTTAATTTTTAGAGAGTTCTATTTGTACAGATATTCCCCCCAACATCAAGCCTAAATTTCCCTCTTTGAATCTTCTTCCCTTTAGTCATAGTCCTAACTTCTAAAACCAAAGTGATTAAGTTTAATCTCTTTTCCACATGAGGAGAAAAGTAATCATGATATTAAGACTATTTCCCCTCTCTTCTGCAGATTAAATATTCTCAATTCCTTCAACTGATGTAGATATTTTCTTCATGTTTCTCTCCTCCATTGTACCTAATCCATAATATTTTAGATTGTTGGTCACTAATTTTCATCGGGCTGGGGGAGTATAGGGGGTTGACCTCAGACTCCCTTGCGTTCATGAATTAAGAAACACTCATTGTTTCCTGAAAATCATCTGCTGAATGCAGCATAGAAGCACATGGAGGAGGAAGACTATCAGACAGATTGCACTTTGGGCACAGTTTTGACATGATTATACTTATGCAGTGAAATTAGATTGACTCTCTTTCATACTTCTTCATGCATTTGTTACAACTGCTATGGCTTGGACATTTTGAAGAAGTTAATGAAACAAATTGGACTAATATGTGATTTCAAAAAGAATGGCCAATAAAACATTGCAATTTATATTGAAGTGCCCATGGAGTGAGACCAAGTTCCAGAATACTCTAGCACAATAAGGTCATATTTCTTTCTTGACAGATCCTATACTCTGTCAAATAACCTCTTCCCTGGGAACAAGTAGCCAATTTGCTAAAAAATTGACTCTAATCATCAGTCAAAAAAAAAGATAGAACATCAAAAAAGAGAGGTATTTAAATCATTCCTGGATGAAAACAAGAAAAATGAATGCATCAATGAATCAGGGAATGAATCAATGAATCAATGAAATGCCATACCTAAATGGAATATTTAAGAATAAATTAAAATGGAGTTATTTTATAAAGATGTAGACAAAATACACTATAAACAATATATCTACTATTGCTGTATATACTATTATATACCTACATACATAGACTTATTCATTCTACATTGTGATTTTCCCCCAATCATAATTTTGATATATTGTGGGTTGGCATGAGAAATTAAATGGGAATTCTGGGGAGTTTTGCATAAGCTGCAGATAACATGCGAAGACCAACAAATAACAAAGAAAAGCTTTTGAAACTGAGGAATGCATAAAGTGTATGCATATTATTGTATATAATAACCTATGACCAATATTTAGCCCAAATTTTGCAATAATACAATGTAAATACTACATAAAGGAAAAAGAAAAAAATCAGACTTCTTCTCTGGTACAAAGGAAAGGCCAAAAATTTTTACATAGATTTTCCAGATTACAGGGAGCACCATTCCCCTAACTCCAGTGATATAATAATATATAATGATATTAAAAATATGTTATATAAATATATCATAAAATATTATTTAATAACATTATATGAATCCAAGAAAGTGGCTAGAAAGTATAATAGAGCACAAATTCAAAAGCAGGATATACTAGGCTGAAGAGGTAAAGTGACTGTAATAAAAGTCAGAACAAGACAGGGCTACCTGACTAAAATTATACTTTATATAATCATTTCACTTACTGTTTTTACCAACTGGAAGTGAGGCCCACACAGTAGAAGTCAACCTCATTAAAATAAACATGCATATTAATGTATTTGCAATTGTTTAGGTCTTTGCAAAGCAACAATAGTAAATGACTTGCCCAAGATCACAGTTAGGTAATTATTAAGTGTCTAAGGCTGGATTTGAACTCAGGTCCTCCTGATTCCAGGGCCAGTACTCCATTCATTGCACCAGCTAGCTGCCCACTCACATTTTCAATTTAAAAAAATCTGTGGTAAAAAACTAAAAATGAAGAAAATGATACTAATCAGACATCATACCAAAATTTATGAGATACAGCCAAGGCAATTTTCAGGGGAAACTTTATATTTCTATATGCCTGTAATGAATAAAATAGAGAAAGAGGAGCTCAGTGAATTGGATATAAAATTTAAAAAGCTAGAAAAAGAACAAATTATCAACATCCCCAAATAAATACCAAATTAGAAATTCTGAAAATCAAGGGACAGATTAATAAAATTGAAAGCAAGAAAGCCATTGATCTGATAAATAAAACTTAAGAGTTTGTTTTATGAAAAAGCCAATACCATAGATAAATCTTTGGTTAATCTGATTTTAAAAAAAAGAGAAAGAAAGAAGATAACCAAATAACCAATATCAAAAATGAAAAGGGCAAACTAACCACCAATACAGAGGAAATTAAAGAGATAATGCAGAACTACTTTGCCAAATTGTATGTCAATCAAATGGATAACCTGAGTGAAATGGATTAATTTTTACAAAAATCCAAACTGCCATGATTAACAAAAGAGGAAATAAAATACTTAAATAATCCATTTCAGAAAAACAAAATGAAGAAATCATCAATAAACCCCTAATAAAAAATCTCCATGTCCAGATGGATCTACAAGTGAATTCTACCAAACATTTAAGGAACAATTAATTCCAATTCCACATAAATGATTTAAAAAATAGGAGAAGAAGGAGTTCTGTCAAATTCCTTTTATGACACCAATATGGTGCTGAGTTCCTAAACCAGGAAGAACCAAACAGACAAAGAAAATTATAAACCAATCTCCCTAATGAATATTGATGCAAAAATATTAAATAAAAATTTAGCAATGAGACTACAGCAAGTTATTGCTAGAATTTATACCAGGTAGGCAAGAATATTCAATTTTAGAAGTACACTCAATGTAATTGACTATATAAGTAGCAAATCCATTCCTATTAAAAACACTAGAGAGTTTAGGAATAAACAGAGATTTACTTAAAATAATAAATAGAATCTATCAAAATTATCAAAAAATATTATGAGATAAACCTGAAGCATTTTCAATAAAATCAGGGGTGAATCTCAGACTGGCCAATATGACCAGAAAGGACAATGATCAATGTTGGAAGGGATGTGGGAAATCTGGGACACTAATGGATCATTGGTGGAGCTGTGAACTCATTCGATCTGTCTGGAGAGTAATTTGGAATTAATCCCAAAGGGAAATAAAAAAATGTGCATAGCCTTTGATCCAGCAATACCACTACTGGGTCTATACACTTAAGAGACCAAGAAAAAGGGTAAAAACATCACCTGTACAAAAATATTCATAGCAGCCCTGTTTGTGGTGGCAAAGAATTGGAAACTGAGTGACTGTCCATCAGTTGGGGAATGGCTGAACAAATTTTGGTATATGTATGTTATGGAACACTATTGTTCTAGTAGAAACCAGGAGGAATGGGAATTCAGAGAATCCTGGAGGATTCACATGAACTGATGCTGAATAAGATGAGTAGAAGCATAAGAACATTTTATATCCTAACAGCAAGATGGAGGTAAGGGTCAACCTTAATAGACTTGCTCATTTCATCAGTGCAACAATCAGGGACAATTTTAGGGAGACTAGTATGGAGAATTCCATCGTATCCAAATAAAGAATTGTGGAGTTTAAACAAAGACCAAATACTATTACCTTCAATTAAAAAAAAGTTATCTTATTATGTAATTTTTGCTATCTCATTATTTTTACACAAGGATATGATTTCTCTATAAACACATTCAATTTTGATCAATGTATAGCATGGAAACAATGTAAAGACTATCAGACTGCCTTCTGTGGGGGGTGGGGGAGGGAAACGAGATTGGTGGGAAAATTGCAAAATTAAAAACACAATTAGAAACAAGAAAAAATCAAGGGTGAAACAAGGATGCCCATTATCATCATTACTGTTCAATATAATTATTAGGAATGCTATATTTAGCAATAGCAGAAGAGAAAGTAATTGAAGGAAACAGAATTGGCAATTAGGAAACAAATCTTTCACTCTATGAAGGTGAAATGGTGTTATACATAAAGAACCTGATAATATCATCTTTTTAAAATTTTTTTAAATTTTCTTTAATTTATTTATACATTACTAAAATATTCTTGTGGGAAATCTGGGACACTAATGCATTGTTGGTGGAGCTGTGAACTCATTCAATCTTTCTGGAGAGCAATTTGGAATTAATCCCAATTCTTGTTTAAGAATATTTTAGGGGAAGCTGGTTGCACAGTGGATAGAGCACTGGACCTGGAGTTAGGAGTACCCGAGTTCAAATCTGGCCTCAGACCCTTAATAGTTACCTAATTGTGTGGCCTTGGGGAAGCCACTTAACCCCATTTGCCTTGCAAAATCCTAAAACAAAGAATATTTTGAGAATATTCCCCCACAAAAATATAAAACCTCATGACAAATAAAGTGAAAGAAAGAGGAAAAAATGTGTTTCAATATGTGTTCTGATAGCATCAGCTCTGTCTTGGATTGATTATATTCTTTATCATAAGTCTATCATAGAAGTTACTTCCATATTTTTTGACAGTGGTTATTGCTGTTTGTAATTCCCTCCATCCATTCCTCTCCACTAACATCTATTATATTTTCTCTCTCCTTTCACTCTGTCTTTCTTCAAAAATGTGCTGTGGGGCAGCCAAGTGGTGCAGCAGACAAAGGACTCGCCAAAATTCCAAGAAGTCCCAAGACTATATCCCAACCCAGAGACCCAGAAACCACTCAGCCCAGTGGTCTCAGACAGGCCACCTAATCCCACCACCTTGCAAAAAGTAAAAAAGAAAATGCGTTATATCTGACTATCCTCTCCTGTGATCTACCCTCTCCTCTAACACCTACATCACTCCTCCCCTCCCCTTGTCTCCTTTCTCTCCTTTTTCTTCTAGATGTCTATACCCTTTTGAGTATGTATGCTATTTCCTTTCTGAGGCATTTTCAGTGAGAATTGCAAAAGTTACCTGAAATATCTTAGCCTATTCTCTGTCTCCTTTCTCTGCTCCCAGTACATTTCCCTTTCAACCACTGACTCCATTTTTACAATATATTATATGTTCAGATTCAGCTCTCTCCTGTGCCTAATATATAGAAGCTACTTCTACCAGCATTATTAAATGAGAAGGTTCATATGAGTAATATCAGTACCATCTTTACATGATGATGTAAATTCATCATGGAAATTAATGCAATTCATCAACAGTACATCCCTCATAATTTCTCCTTCTTCTCTACTCTCTCCATGCTTCACCTGAGTCCTGTACTTAAAGAGGAAACTTTCTGTTCAGTTCCGGTCATTTCAACAGGAACATTTGAAATCCCGCCCCCCCCCCCCCAATTCATTGAAAAGTCCATCTTTTCTCATGGAAAAGGATGTTCAGTCTTGCTGGGTAGTTGATTCTTGGTTGCATTCCAAGCTCTTTTTCTATCTAGAATATTATATTCCAAGCTCTACAAGCCCTTAATATAGATGTTGCTAAGTTCTGGGTAATACAGACTCTAGCTTCATGATATTTGAATTCTTTCCTTCCAACTGCTTGTAATATTTTCTTGTCGAGCTGTAAGTTCTGGAACTTGTCTATAATATTCCTGGGGGTTGTTTTTTTTGGGAGGGATTTCTTTCTGAAGGAAATTGGTATATTCTCTCAATTTCTATTTTGTCTTCCACATCTAGGACATCAGGGCAATTTTCCTGTAGAAATTCTTTAAAAATGAGGTCAAAGCTCTTTTCCTCATCATGACTTTAACGTAGTCCAATAATTTTAAAATTATTTTTCCTGGATCTGTTTTCCAGATCAGTTGTTTTTTTCAATGAGATATTTCACATTTTCTTCTAGTTTTTCATTCTTTTGGTGTTGAATTATTGTGGCTTTATTTCTCACAAAGTCATCAGCTTCCTTTAGTTCCATTCTGCATCTGAAGGATTTGTTTTCCTCAGAGAGCTTTCTTATCTAGTTTTCCATCTGGCCAATTCTATTTTTTAAAGCATTCTTCTCCTCAATAAATTTTTGAGGGTTTATTTTATAATCTGCAACTTTGCTAAAATTGCTAATTGTTTCCAGTAGTTTTTTGGATAATTTCTTGGGATTCTCGAGGTAGACCATTACATCATCTGCAAAGAGTGAGAGTTTTGTCTCTTCCTTCTCAATTCTAATTCCTTCAATTTCTTTTTCTTCTCTTATTGCTGAGGCTAACATTTCTAATACAACATTGAATAGTAGTGGGGATAATGGGCGCCCTTGTTTCACCCCTGATATTATTGGGAATGTCTCTAGCCTCTTCCCATTGAATATAATGTTTGTTGATGGTTTCAGATAGATACTGCTAATTATTCTAAGGAACAGTCCATTTATTCCTACACTCTCTAGTGTTTTTAGTAGGAATGGATGCTGTATTTTGTCAAACGTTTTTCAGCATCTATTGATATGATCATATGGTTTCTGATAGGTTTGTTGTTGATATAATTGAGTATACTAACAGTTTTCCTAATATTGAACCAACCCTGCATTCCTGGAATAAATCCTACTTGATCATAATGTATTATCCTAGTGATGACTTGTTGTAATCATTTTGCTAAGATTTTATTTAAGATTTTTGCATCTATATTCATCAGGGAAATAGGTTTATAATTTTCTTTCTCTGTTTTAACTCTTCCTGGTTTAGGTATCAGCACCATATTGGTTTCATAGAAAGAGTTAGGCAGAGTTTCATCTTTCCCTATTTTTCCAAAGAGTTTATATAGGATTGGAACTAATTGTTCCTTAAATGTTTGGTATAATTCATCAGGCCCTGGAAATTTTTTCTTAGGGAGTTCAATGATGGCTTGTTGAATTTCTTCTTCTGAGATAGGGTTGTTTAGGTATTTAATCTCTTCTTCATTTAACCTGGGCAACTTATATTTTTTTAAATATTCCTCCATTTCACTTAGATTATCAAACTTATTAGTATAGAGTTGGGCAAAATAATTTCAAATTATCATGTTAATTTCCTCCTCACTGGTGGTGAGTTCACCTTTTCCATTTATGATACAAGCAATTTGTTTTTCTTCTTTCTTTTTTTAAATCAAATTGACCAGAGGTTTATCAATTTTATTGGTTTGTTTATAATACCAACTTTTGGTTTTATTTATTAATTCAATAGTTTTTTTTGCTTTTTATTATATTAATTTCTCCTTTAATTTTTAGAATTTCTAATTTGGTATTTAATTGAAGATTTTTGATTTGTTCTTTCTCTAATTTTTTTAGTTGCATGTTTATTTCATTGATTTCCTCTTTCTCCAATTTGTTCATGGGAGCATTTAAAGCTATAATATATCCCCTGAGAGTCACTTTGAATGAATCCCATAGATTTTGGTATGTTGTTTCATTATTGTCATTATCTAGGATAAAATGGTTAATTCTCTCTATAATCTGTTTTTTGGTCCATTCATTTTTTAAAATGAGGTTATTCAGTTTCCAATTTGTTCTGTGTCTATATCTCCTTGGCCCAATATTGCATATGACTTTTATTGTATTGTGATCTGAGGAAGATGTATTCAATATTTCTGCCTTTCTGCAGTTGATCATTAGGTTTTTATGTCCTAGTACATGGTCAATGTTTGTATAAGTTCCATGTAACTGCAGAGACAAAATGTAAATTGCTTTCTATCCCCATTCATTTTCCTCCATAATTCTACCATATCTAGTTTTTCTAACACTCTATTTACCTCTTTAACTTCTTTCTTGTTTATTTTATGATTCAATTTATCTAGATCTGATTGTGGGAGGTTGAGGTCTACTACTAGTAGAGTTTTGCAGTCTATGTTTTCCTGTAGTTCTTTCAGCTTCTCTTCTAAGAATTTGGATGCTATCCCATTGGGTGCATATATATTCAGTATTGAAATAACTTTTTTGTCTATGGTACCTTTTAGGAGGATAAAGTGTCCTTCTTTATCTCTTTTAACGCTATCTATTTTTGCTGCTGCTTTGTCTGAGGTAAGTATTACTACCCCTGCTTTTATTACTTCAGCTGAAGCAAAATATATTTTGCTCCAACCTTTTACCTTTACTCTATATGTATCTCTGCTTCAAACGAGTTTCTTATAAGGAGCATATTGTAGGATTCCGGCTTTTAATCCACTCTGATATTCACTTATGTTTTAAGGGAGAGTTCATCCCATTCACATTCAAAGTTATGATTATTAATTCTTTATTTCCCTCCATGCTATCTTCCCTCTGTTTGTATTTTTCCCCTTTCACCCCCTTTATCCGTATTCCCTAGTATTTTGTTTCTGAATACCACCCCGTCCAGTGTGTTTGCCCTCCTATATCACCCCTCCCCTTTCTTTCCCCTTTCCCTTTTTTCCCTTTTCCTTTCCCTTCCTTTTGTCAGTTCCCCCTTTTCCCCTTTCTCTTCCCCCCCTCCCCTTTTCGCCTTTAAATATTTGAAAGGTTAGATGTTTTATAAGTTAACTAAGTATGTGGAGGTTGACATTAAGCCAAGTCTGATGAGAAGAAGATTCAGGTGTTTCTCATCTCCTCCCTAATTCCCATCTATTACCATAGGTATTTTATACCACTTAGTATAATGAGATTTACCCCATTCAATCCCCTCACTCCTCCTGTCTCTTTCCTGTCCCCCTTTTTAAGGAAGTAGTGTTTTTTAGATCATTCTATCTGAGTTATAGGAAATTCTGAGTATCTGTCACCTCTAGCTAAGTACATTCTGTTTAATAGAGTTAAAATACTTGAGAGTTAGTAGAGTCTTTCTCCCAAGTGGGGTTAAAGTCAGTTACATCCAATTAGATAGCAGTCTCATGGATAGGTCATGAATGTCCATCATTTCTGGCTAGGTATTTTCTCTCTGTTAAAGTTACATTTCTCAAGATTTATGAGAATCTTTTCCCCATGCTGGGATATAGCCAGTTTCAACTTATGGGATAGCAGTTTTTTTTTCCTTTTACTGCCCCTTTTATTATTTTTTTAACCTTTTCATATGTCTCTTGAACTTCCTGTTTGATGTCCAAATTTTCTATTTAGCTCTGATCTTTTCATCAGTAATATTTGGAATGCTTTCATTTCATTAAATGTCCATCTTTTTCCCTGGAAGAGAAGGCTCAGCTTTGAGGGATAATGGATTCTTGGCTGCATTCCAAGCTCGCTTGCTCTTCTAAATATCTCATTCTGTTCCAGGCCCTTGGATCCCTTAATGTTGATGCAGCCAGGTCCTGCATAATCCTTACTGTGGCTCCTTGATATTTAAATTGTTTCCTTCTGACTGCTTGAAGGATTTTCTCTTTTATCTGATAGTTCTGGAATTTGGCCACAACATTCCTTGGTGTTTTCATTTTAGGATCTTTTTCTGAAGTGGATCAATGTATTATTTCAATAACCACTTTCCCTCTGGTTCCATGATATCAGGGCAGTTTTCCATCACTAGATTCTGTAATATTAAGTCCAGGCTGTTTTTCCTCTTCAGTGTTTTCAGGAAGTCCAATAATTCTCAGGTTGCCCCTCCGCAATCTATTCTCAAGGTCAGTGGTTTTGCTGATGAGGTATTTTACATTTTCTTCTATTTTTTTTTCTACTTTTTGATTTTGTTTAACTGGCTCTTGCTGTCTCATGGAGTCATTAGTTTCCACAGACTCTATTCTTTTTTTTAGGGAGGAGTTTTCTTCATTAACCTTTTGCAACTCCTTTTCAAGTTAGTCAGTTCTACTTTTGAAAGAGATTTCCATTTGACCAATTGAGGTTTTGAGAGAATTATTTTCTTTTTGCATTTGTCCAATTGAGGATCTGAAAGAATTATTCTCCTTTTGCATTTGTCCAATTGTATTTTCTAAGGATTTGTTTTCTTGTTGCAAGGTATTAATTGTCTCTCCCAAATTTTCTTAAACTCCTTCCTTATTTCTTTAAGGAAGTCTTTCTGTACTGAAGACCAGATTGTATTCTCCTCAGAGGTTCTAGGTCTTTCTGAGTTAGGGTCTTTTCCTTCCAAGAATTTTTCTATGGCTCCACCTTCCCGCTGACCCTTCTTCATTTTGCTAAGTCCTAGAGTTGGGGAGGGGCTGTTTCCCAGGGTCTTGGGATGGATTGCTAGAAGCTTTACTCACTGAATACAATTTCTCTGGCTGGCCAGTAGGAGGTGCTGGTTGCTTTCTCTGGAGTGTCTGTGACCTTGATTGAGGCCTTCTCCCTTTGCTTGAAGGGAGGAGTTGGAGCTATTGAATTCTTTTGCCTTCAATCAGTGGTGCACTTTACCCTGGGGTGAGGTCATTCCTCTCTCTATTGTTAGCTGGGCTGGTTCTTCTGTTCACACCCCTGTGCCTGAGGCAGAAGTAGTCTGCAATTGTTTGTTCTGGGAAGAGGCCTCAGCTGTAATGGAGGAGTGAACTCAGATTTCCTCAGACCAGAGGATCCCAGGCATCAGTTCTCCTGCACCAGTTCCAGTGATCAGTTCTCCTGGACCAGAACACTCCCCGCCCAGCCCTGTTGGCAAGCTCCAGAGGGACAGCACCAACACCAGTGCCTCTGCTCCTTAGTTGACTCAAGCCCCTGCACTCTAGCCCCTCAGCTGATCCAGCAGGTCCGGCTCTCAGGCCCTCAGACTCCTTGGCTCCAATTCAGCTGCTAATCTGGCTGATCCAGGGCTGATCCGCCCTCTGATCCCTGACCCACCCACCCAATTCATCCAATGCTGCTGCAGGAGACAAATCCTGAGGTAGATGTTCTTTCTCCTGGCCTTTCTTTCTGCGTTTTGTGGGTCAGATTTTTGTTAAGAAGTTTGTTTCATATGATAGATGTGGAAAGACAGGAGACTTTAGAACTGTGCCTGTCTTCTCTCTACCATCTTGGCCACAAGTCCCCTCAATAACTTTTTAAACTGTTTTATCCATTTGACTAAGCTGGTTTTTAATATGTTATATTCTTCAGCATTGTTTTGAATCTCCTTGAATAAGATGCTGTCTTCATTCTTATATTTTTCCTGCATCTGTCTCATTTCTTTTCTCAATTTTTTTCTACCTCCCTTACTTGATTTTCAAAATCTTTTTTCTTGAGTTCTGTCATAGCCTGAGCTCAATTTGTTTATTTCTTGGAGTCTTTAGATGCTGAAGTTTGGACTTTCTCATCTTCAGATTGTATATTTTGGTTTTCCATGGGACCAAAGTAATTGTCTATGGTCAGGTTCCTTTTTTTTTGTTCTGTTTACTCATTTCTCCAGCATTTGCCTGGTTTGGGTTGTTTTCTGAGTTTTGGAGTATTATTGGGACACCCTGGCAAGGACCTCAGTATGCAAGGCTCTGACTGCTCTCCTGGTCTGTTGAATGGCCACAAACTCACCCCTCTAGGACCTCAGACTTCAACCAGGGACTGAATATAGTCAAAGCCCCAAAGTCCTGTCCCAGGGACAGAGGACATACCTCGGCAGTCTTACCTTCCATAGGCTGAGCACTCAGGGAGCAGCTGCCAGGTAGCTCCTGCTGGGCAGCTCCACAGGCTGGCTTCTACTTTCTGGGATCTGAGCTGTGGTGAGGGCAGTGGCCATGATGATGAGCCTGGGCTTTGTGCTTCCTCTGGCAGATGTCTTCCTACTGATCTTCCAAGTTTTGCTTGGTGCTCCCTGGGTTGGTAGCTTAGGAAACTGCTTTTGTTGCCAGGTACCATGGGGCTGTTCCAGGAAAGCTCAAGCTCCTTTGCTCCAGTGCTGCCACATCTCCAACCCTGCTGAACAGAGCCTTCCTGCTATTTTCCAGGTGAACTTAGGTTGACAATTGCTTCACCTGATCTTTCTGTGTGTTCTGTCTAAAAAATTTAGTTAGAATCATAATTTTAAAGTTTTTGAAATATTTTCGAGAGAGCACTAAGAGAGGCTGTTCTCCTGCTGCCATCTTGGCTCCCTCCCCTGAGAATATGTCTTAAAAACTCCATGAAATAATTAACAAATTCTTTACAACAAAGTCCAAGAGCAAGAGATAGAAAGAGAAATTCCATTTAAAGTAACCATAGACAGCATCAAATAATTGGGAATCTACCTCCCAATACAAATGCAGAAACTGTGTGGACACAATTAAAAAGCACTTCTTACCCAATTAAAATCAGATCTAAATAATTGAAAAAAATGGAAAATTGGAAAATTTGGAGTAATAGAAAATGAAATAAATATATTGATCCAATATAATAAATAAAATTGAAGAAAGCAGTAACCTGGACCAAATTCACAAATGAGTTTTATCAAATATTTAAGAAACAAGACCCATGCTACATAAATCATTCCAAAAAGTTGACAAATATCATCAATATAAACTGATAGGACATATATATATATATATATATATATATATATAACTCTAGCACAAAAATAGTGAAGTTTATACCCCTACTCTGTCCCAAAAATAAACCCAAGCCACATGATCATATCAATGCCAGTAGAAGAAGACTGGGAAAATATGGGAATTATTTGTGCTAAAAACACTCAAAAGAATTTAGAGAAAAAAAATTAATTTTAATAAAATAAAAAATATGAAACTAAAGTCAAAAATGTAGATTTATTTGCAAAGTAATAACAGTACAAGTTTTCACCAAAAATAGGAATAAAGTAAGAATGCCTAGTTTCTTCACTATTATTTGAAATATTAACAATAATAAAAGAAGAAAAGCAAACTAATATGGACAGTAAGGTATAAAATAAGCTTATTTGCATACAATGCAGTGTTTTATTTATAAGATCACATACATCCAACAAGAAAACCTAAGTATTAATAGCTCCATTAAAGTTATCGGATAACAAATAAAACCACAAATAATCTTTCTATCTAACAAAAACTAATTCCCACGAATAATAAGAGAAAGGGATGAACCCTTTTAGAGAGCTAGAAAACATAAAATTTATTTATGAATCAACTAACCAAGAAATACTCAAGACTTCTATAAAGGAAATCACAAATGCCTAAGTTCAAAATATTCAAAGTTGAGCCATGGCAAAATAAAAAAAAAAATTTACATCATCTGAATCAATTAAAAACTTCTAGTAAAGAGTAACTTTACAACCCTAGACAAAAAATATAACAAAATTTATTTATAGGGAGTTGAACAGTAATGTCTGTTATCCTAAAGGAAAGAGGTATGGAATGTGTCAAAATAAATTGCATTAAAAAATTACAAAAAAAAATCATTGTAAAATGGTTGATACTTAATTTTGAAAAAAGGAAAGAAGAAAGCATTATTAGAACAAATTAGCAAGGATCAGAAACAATCAAACTTGATAAAAAAATTTTGAAATTAATCTAAAAAAATAACCTCATTGAGTTAGGATTCATTCAATAAGAACTGCTTCATGAACAAGAAGGTGTTTTGTGGGAAAAATAGTTGGACTAGCTTATACTATATACTATATACATATATATATATATATATATATATATATATATATATATATATATATCACAATCAAGCTTAAAATGAAATATAGAAGGGTGGCCAGGTGGTACAGTAGATAGAGCACCAGCCCTGGAGTCAGGAGTACCTGAGTTCAAATCTGACTTCAGACACTTAATAGTTACCTAGCTGTGTGGCCTTGGGCAAGCCACTTGATCCCCTTTGCCTTGCAAAAAAAAAAATGAAATATAGGACCAAAATACAATAAACCATATCATTTTTAATAGAAGGATGTACTATGTGTGGATACAAATACTTTTTGCTATTAAGACTATTGGAAGGAGTCTTAGTCAAATAAGGGATAGAAAAGATACCCATAAAACGATTTGGCTTACATGAAATAGGAAAAAACACACACAAAAAAATCTTTCCTATGAGCAAATTCAATATAGATGAGACCAGAAGACAAATTGTTGATGGTGAAAGGTCAGTCTTTCCATCAAATATCTCTGATAAAGTCAATAGCAGAGATAAATTGGGAATGAATAGAAATTCAAATGATCAGGAATCATTCTTCCATTCAAAGTCAAAGTCAAAAATGATCTCTTAGGACAGGAATTAAAATCTCTTAACAATCATATGAAAAGTTGCTTGAAATTATTAAGAAGAAAATAGTAAATTAAAAAACTCTGGCATTTTGTATACCACAAAGTAAATTAAAAAAAGATAGTAATAATCATCAGAGAGGTTGTACAAATTTAGGACCTCAAATATATTGTCACTAATACTACTCCATCTTTTGTAGAATAAAATGTTATTATGCTTTTAAAATTGTTAAAATTTTTAAATTCTTCACTCAGAGATCAAAAACCAAAAAATCCCTCATATGTCAATATTATAGTACATTTTTGTTTTAACAAACATGTATAAACAAAGAAAATACACTAAATAATGAAAGGGTTAAAAATTATAACATGGATATAATGGAATATTTTTGCTATAAAGGAACTATTAAAATAAACAATTTGGGGAAACATGGAAAATATATAAAATGAGGCAGAATGAAGAACAAGAAAAATAATGAAAGCAACAAGGTAAAAAGAATAATAAAATGTATCTAAATTTTGTAATTGTAGTAACCTTACTTGACCTTGAAGTCACGATTCAAAAATACACCTCTCTTGTTTCTTTAGAGAGTTGGGGGATCATGAATATGTAGTACTGTGTTTGCTACCAAGACCAAATTGTTGCTTGGATTGGTGTTACTTAGCTGTTTTTGTTTTTTGGTAGTAGGAAAGAAAATGACAGATGTGGGATTTATGGAATGTGGCAGTGGTGGTATATATCTGGAAATGTCTGTGATGTAAAAAAATAAAAGGACAAGTAAAACTTTTAAAAATTGAGAAAGAATTTAAAAATAAATAGTAATTAAATAAAAGAAAAAAGAAATCAAAGCCTAATCTCAAGTTTTATCTTCTGGCATGCTGGAAATATATTTCTAACTAGAGACAAAAATGAGGACATTGAATACAGACAGGACTTCAGGGAGGGAAAGGGGAGACCAACAAGAACTTTGAATTTTGTTTCAAATAATCTGTAAGAATTATAAAGGGCTAACTTGAGGAAACATTTGGTCCTCAGAGGCTATGAGGACTCCATAAATGTTCTTTCAAGTATTCCTTGGTCAGTACTTTCCTGCATAAAAACAATTTTCCATTGCTTTGTTTGCCAGGGTAGGTACAGGCAGAGAAGTATTCTGATTTGTTTAGGTATTAAACAGTGAACACCAAAGAGATTGCTAATGTTCTTTAGTTGCTTATTTTAAATTATTTAACTTGTTCAATAAAATTTGTCTTTGGGGCCTAATTGTAAACATTTCACTCCCAAATAAGCAGATCACATTGAAATACCTCTCATAGCTACTGGTTCTTATTATACATTAACTCAGGAAAATACTCAAGAGAATCCAAGAGTTCCAACATATTGAGATATATTGTCTTAATTCCAAATCATCCTAAGACAGTGAGTGGCTGTAAAGTATTTTTAAACATGTGGCAAAAACACTGCAGCAAACAAAACCCATTTAAATTTCAAAGTCATCTTTCTAAATACACTTGGAGGCCTCTCTGGAACTGGGATGACACTTTATTGATTTCACTAAGTGACCTGGATTGATTGAAAACTTGGGGAAGCTTAAAACACAAAACACTCCTCAAGGGCATATTTCCCAGGTGGTTGTTTTTCTGCTTATTTTTAATACCAGTATTTTCCCTGCATAAACTCTCTACCTTGCCACTTTTCCCCCTGTGTGGCTTCTCTTGGAGAATTCTGGTATAACATAAGATCTCAGCATATGTCTTTTTTCTGATCAATATTCTCAAAGAAGATGAAATATTCATTAGAAAACTAGAAATTGTTGTGAAGTTTTACAACAGGTTAGTAGCATCTTTTTTTCTTTTTATTGTTCCTCTTGGTATCAGATCTCACCCACAATGGGCACCATGTTGAGAGGCACAAAATAGGTGTATATACTTTTAAATAAGTGTTGATATTAAGACTATTTGGTTTCAAAATATATTGAGAAAAGTTTAGGATAGGAAACACTTCGAGGTACAGTTGGGAAATATCTACTATGACTTAAAATTGATGAAGGAAGGGACCTTGAAAACAGATGTAAAGCATGAAACACAGTTACTATTCAATACCTTTCCTTCTTAAATTTTTTTTACTTTGAAAGAAAGGCATATTGATTGTAAGAGTAACATTGCAATTTATTAGTCCTCTTAGGTTTACAAAAGCACTGAACAAAAATTTCATTCCCTGATGTTCCCTCCTCCACCAAGTTTTCACCCTTGTCCCCTACATAGACTTGGACTTTAACTTCTCTCAGAAGTGCTCAACCTATTGAAAGTTTTCAACTGGGGCTGGCAGTATAGTTAGAACCATGGCCTTTATTAAATGCTCTATTAGCAAAGTCTCAATCAGATGGTAAGTAAGTTGAGGTCTTTCTTTTTAGACATAATTACAAGCTATTCTATGACTTTCTCTAAGAACAAACAATTTTAAAAAAGACATATACTTTATGAGAGTAGACCAGAGAATATTATGTCACAATTGAGAGGCTATCATTCCAGGAGAGAAAGACAAAGAAGACTTAGTTCCATATTTCTGCTGGTGGTGATTTCTTTGGTTTTTTTTTTAATCTAGACCAGTAGTTTTGATGGTATAGGAAATTCTATCAATACAGAGTAGTATCTGCTATGCCTTGGGGTAAGGAGGAGAGGAATGAATACTAGGAGCTTAACTTGAGTTTTATAACCAGAGAATTTGAATCCAGGTTTTGTTCACAGGTGAATTTTCTATCCATTATTCCATGTGGCCTCACAGTTTATTGAAATTGATTGATCAGAATTAATATCATTAAACATTTCTGTTGCCATCACATGGCTCAAATTACAATAGAATTCCTTTGCACCATTATTAGTGAGGATAGCAACAGGATATATATATATATATATATATATATATATATATATATATATATATATATATATATCTTATTAGTGGATAGTGTCATAAAATATATTTACTTTTTAATGATAGAGAGTATATATGACCTATGATAAATACTTTGATCACTAATAGTAACTTTCATTTAAAAAATAAAACAGCAACATTTCTATGACACTAAAATATAATTCTAAAGTCTGAAAGGAGCTTTCTTCAAAATAACTGTGGAAGAGGTACTGCAGATATTATTAACCACAATTGACAAATGAGGAAACTGGGGTCCTAAGAGAATAAGTGACTTGCTAACGGTTATATAGCTTAGCAAGCAACAAGAAAATATTCTTTTCCTAAATTGGTATTGAATTCTTTATTGGGGATACCTGAAATTAATTGTGCCCTATCTATTCCAGTTCTTCCTAAGTAATTTCAGTTTCATTTAATGTTTAAAGGAATTACTAATTACTAACTACTGGAGGAGTGGAGCAACTTCTATTTATTAATAAAGGTAGTAAATAGATATCAGCATCTTCTCCCTGATGGGCAATATGAATATCTTCCGTGCAAATATGTTCCCAGTGATAGAGAACACGGAAGTAGTGACTGATTCTGTAATCCTAAAAAGAAAAATAAATTTCAACATGCTATAGATATAGGGAATATGGGGCAATTATCAACCTTGTTCATACTTTTTAATGCAAAAAACTTCAAAGTTTCACTATGGTCATGAAGCTTTCCTTCTTCACCCACTCTGCATTTTATAGGCTACAAGTTTAGAAGGAATAGATGTATAGCATGACTCTGTGGAAATCTGAAGGGATTATTAAAAGAGAAAATGAGGAAGGATGACACATTTCAATCTTTGAAAAGATAAATGCCAGTCATAAAACCAAGCAGCCAACTCGTGACAATTTGATTATGTTAACGTTTCTCAATATTTCATAAGAAGCCATGACACTTTTCTAAAGAGGAGTTGAAGGAGATTTGGTTGTTTTGTCATTCTGACTCATGGCAAAGATCTGCTGTTCTCACTGAACATCTCTAAACTATTATATATGTTCTATGTTTGCACATAAATTAAGTTCCACCTCCACCCCAAACTCAACATAATGGAATGCTAGCCAATGGATAAAATTGCTACTCAATAAAAGTGCCTCTTTTCAGAAGTTTTCTATTGCTGAATTCTTTTAGACTTTCATAGCTTTTATTGTTTAAAGTGTCCAGACTTCTGATATATTCTCTGTAACAATAGAAAGAGCTCTGGACCTAGAATCTATATGACCTTAGTTCTAATCTAATTTTGGACACCTAAACTATATGACTGTGGGCAAGTGACTTATCCTGTTTGCCTCAGTTTCCTCATCTGCAAAAGAGTGATAATAACACCATCTACTTCCCAGAGCTGTTGTGAGAATGAAATAAAATAATATTGGCAAAGTATTTAACACAATGGTGGAACATAGTGGGCACTATGTTATCAATAGTTAAAGGAGAAGGTAACCATGATTAAGAAGGGAAGAAATGGCTAGAAGTGGAGCCAAGATGGGTGAACTAAAGATAGTTACTAGTCTGAGCTTTCCTCCAAACCACTCCAAATATCTTTAAATAATGACTCTAGCCAAATTCTAGAGTGCCAGAACCCATAAAATGAATGAAACATTCTTCCAACCCAAGGTAACTTGTAAGATCTTTGGGAAGAGTCTCCTGCACCAGATGAGATAAGAGTGCAGAGGTGAGCAGAACAGCTTGAGCCATCTTGAAGTGAACCAGCCCCAATCATACAGAAACAAGAAGCCAGACTACTGGATCAGTGGCTGCAGTGGTGGTTTGCAAACCCTTCAGTCCAGGTATTGTCAAAGACAACTTGGAAGAGCAACAGGAAAATTCTCCCCAGCTGGGGTAAAATTGGAACACAGTTCAGAGCAGACCTTCACAGAACAAACCTGGACCAACAGACCAGGAGAAGGTCTTGGAAATCTACTGAATCAGCAGAGGCAGCTGCTTCTAGAGCTCTGTCCATGGACACTAAAGGGGTTGGAAGGAGATTACAGGGATCTCTTTGCTATCCCTGAGGCAAAACTCTGCTGCTTTGCCCATACTCAAATCTGGGTCTCACTCTGGGACCCCAGTTTCAAGAAGAGGAGTAGAAGCACAGCAGTGATTACAGCTACAGAAGATCAGAGACCCACTACACAGTTTCAGGGCAGAAAGATGTCATTGTGGTCACCCACAGACCAGAGCACTGTACAGGAGAGGAGTCATAACTTCTTATAAGACTTTGGAAGAATTAAAAACTTGTAGATCCCTAAAAGCATCTCTGAAAATAGCTGTAAAAACCCTCAAAAGCTTGAGACAATGCACACCCTGAAAGCAGAAACCCACCTTAACAAAGCAGTAAAATCCATAGGCTTGGAAAATGAGCAAACAACAGAAAAAAATTCCAACTATAGATAGTTAGAATTGTCATAAGGAAGATCAAAATACACACTTAGAAGAAGATAACAAAATCAAAACTCTACATCAAAGCTTCCAAGAAGAAATATGAGTTGGGTCCAGGCTAAGGAAGAGTTCAAAAAAGATTTTTAAAATCAAGTAAGGGAAGTATTAGCAAAATTCAGGAGAGAAATGAGAGTGATGTGGGGAAATCATGAAAACTTTGTCAGGAGCTTGTTGAAGGAGATGTCAAAAAATTGAAGAAGATAACACATTTAAAAGAAGACTGGGGGGTGGCAGCTAGGAATCATAAGACTTGGCTTATGATATTCCAAAAGGCAAAAGAGATTGGTTTACATACTCTTTCAGGGGAAAAACAACTCATTCAATGAAATAGGGCACTTTCAAACTTTCCTGATTAAAAGACCAGGGCTGAATAGAAAATTTGATCTTCAAATAAAAGACTCAGGTGAAGCTTTTTTTAAAAAGGTAAACAGTAAAGTTAAATCATAAGGGATTTAATGGTATTGAACTGCTTATATTCCTTCATGAATAGATGATACTGAAAACTTAAATGTACTTTCTCATCTATTAGGTCATTTAAAAGGAGCATATATAGATAAGGTACTGGTTAGAACTGAATTTGAAGGAATGATGTATCTAAAAAGATAGAGTAAGGTGCTGAGAGTAGAATGTACTGGGAAAAAGGAAAAGGGGAGATAGACTGGGGTAAGTTATTTCACAAAAAGATTAAAAAAAACTTTTTCAGTGGAGTGGAGGGGGGAGTTGAGGGGGAGTGAGTTAACCTTACTCTCATTGGGGAATAGACTCAGAGAGCCTATGTAGAAATCTATCATAACTTAGAGGAAAGTAGGAGAGGAAAGGGATGAAGAAAGGAGATGATGGAGAACGGGGTGATGGAAGGGAGGGAAGAGTATAGGAGTGTCAGATGCTAAACATTTTTGAAGAAGGAATAGAGGTGAAAGGAGAGAGAAAAGAAAGGTGAAAAGAAAGAAAGAATAGAATAAATGGGAGTGGGGAGAATAGGATAGAGGGTAATACAATTAGCAATAGTAACTATTGGAAAAAATATTAACATAGAGAACTGAATCAAATTCATAAAAAAATAAGAACCATTCCCCAATTGATGCATGATGAAAAGATATGAACAGTTTTCAAATGAAGTTATCAGTGTTATCAATTTGAATTATTTTTTTAAAACATCCTAAATCACTGTTGACAGGAGAAATTGCAACAATTTTGACATACTACCTTATACCTATGGGATACCTATTCTTAAAAGACATAACAAGAAAGTGACAACTTCGTGGAGGGGAAGGGGAAAATGAGATATTAATACACTGTTGGAGGAATTGTGAAAAGATTCAACAATTCCATAGAGCAATTTGGAAATATGCCCAAAGGTCTATAAAATCATGCCTACTCTTTATCCCAGCAGTGCCACTACAAGTTCTATTTTCCAGAAGAGATGAAAAACAGGAAGGAAAAGGACTTCTGTGTAAAGAATATTTATAGCAGAACTGAAAATTGCTGGGATGCCTGTCAGGTGGAATTGACTAAACAAATTGTGGTGTATGATTAAGATGAAATGCTATTCTCTTATAAGAAATGATAAACAGGATCTCTCAGTAAAAACTTGAATGAACAGATTCAAAGGGAAATACAAAGTATATACAAAGTAACAACAATATTGCAGGATGATCAGCTGTGAATTACCTACGTTTTTTTCAGCAATACGGTGATGACGGTGATGCAAGAGAACTCTGAAGGGCTTACGCTATTCATCCCAAAGACAGAGCTGATGGTATCTGAATACAGATTTAAGCATACTTCCCCCCCCACACACACTTTATTTTTCTTGAGATCTCTCTCTCTCTCAGAGAGAGAGAGAGAGAGAGAGAGAGAGAGAGAGAGAGAGAGAGAGAGAGGGAGGTGGGGTATTTACTTTTACAACATGACTATGACTATTGTGGTAATGTTTTTCAAGGCTACACATTTTTAACCTATATCAAGTAACTTGCTTCTCAATGAGGGGCAGTGGGATGGGAATAAGAGAAAGAATTTAGAACTCAAGGTTTTTGAAGTGAATGCTGAAACTTGTTTTTGCAAGTAACTTGGATGAAAAATAAAATTAAAAACTAACTAGAAGGCATAGGAATTAATTTTTTAAAAAATACTAAGCAGTATCTATTTAAAACCAAGAGTTGGGACTCTCTGTAATGGGAATAAGCTAGAAGTTTTGTCAATAAGATAAGGAATGAAAAGGCAATGACTATTATCATGAATTCTATGCAGTTTTTTAAAGTTAGAAATACTAGCTAAGGCAATGAAACAAAAAAGAAAGAAAGACACGTTGGAGGAACAAAAATGTACAATGAATAAACAAAACTGTTGCTTTCTGCAGATTATGACCTTATAGTTGGAGAACCCTACAGAATCAATTTAAAAATAATGGAAACAATTAACTTTAGCAAAGTTATAGAACATAAAATAAACCCACATGTCAGCAGCATTTCTAGATGTTATCAACAATTCCAAATAGGAAATGATAAAAAGAAAATTTTCATTAAAAATTATAAAATACTCAGTTGTCTAACTTCCAAGATAAATCCAGAGACTATTCTAACACAATTAAAAACACTTTGTATACAAATAAAGACATCTATACAACTGGAAAAAATTTTATTTGGTCATAGGCAGGCTGACTTCATATAATAAAAATGATAATTCTACTTAAATTAAAGTACTTATTCAATGTCATGCCAATCAAATTATTACTTTATATAAAAAGAAAAATAGTAAAATTAATATGAAAGAAAAAAGATCAGTAAGATCAAATGATTCAGTGAAGCAAAATGTTAAGGAAAGTGGTGTAGAAAGTGGTCTACCAGATTTCAAACTATATTATAAAGTAGTAATCATCAAAACAGTCTGACACTGGCTAAAAAAATAAAGTGGTGGGTCAATGAAGAGATTAGGTACATATTACCCAGTAGCAAATGACTATGGTAATCTAGTGTTTGATAAGGGCAAAGATCTAAGCATCTGGAACAAAATTCAGTATTTGACAAAATTGCCAGAAAAACTGGAAAGCAGTTAGGCATAAAACATCACTTCCCACCATGAGTCAAAATAATGTCAAAATGAATAAATTATTTAGAAATAAAGTGTGATATGATACATAAATTACAATTCCATGAAAAATAAATCTGTGAAATCTTTGGTTAAGAGTTTATAACCAAATGAAACAGAGGATAATAGGAAACAAAATAGGTAATTGTGATTACACAAAATTAAAAGTTCTTTCACAAGCACAATCAATGAAGTCAAAATTATATAGAAAAACAAAAGCAAGACACACTGAGGAAAACTACTACTGCAACAAATTTATCTAATAAAAGACTCATTTCTCAAATATATAAGTAACAGACAAATTTGCTTTTTTTTCAAAAAAGAGCAATGTCCAAATTAATAAATGGGCAAACAATATGATTGAAAAAATATCCTACATCAGCAATGATGAGAAAAAAATTGGGGGGATCACCTGGGGAGGATATGGAAAAATAGATAGATTAATGCACAGTTGGAGAAGCTGTACATTGGTATAATCATTATATAGAATGATTTATAACTATGCTCAAAGAACTGTAAAACTGTGTATATACCCTTGACTCAGTGATACTATTATTAGGCTGGTATTCTAAAGAGATCAAAAAAGGAAAATGCATGAAACAGCTTTTATTTTTTGTAGTGGCAAAAGAAACTGAGGGAATGTTCACTAATTGGGGAATAGCTGAATGAGTTCTGCTGCATGCTTAAGATAAAATATTATTGAGCTATAAATATGAGGAGTAAAATGCTTTCAGAAAAGAACCTGAAAATAAACAGAAAAATCCTTGAAAGACTTACAAAAAACTGGTGCAAACTGAAGTGAGCAGAACCAAAAGAACATTTAACTCATTAACAACAATATGATATGATGATCAAATCTGAATGACTTTGTTATTTTCAGCAACACAATGATCCAAGAAAATTCCAAGACTTAAAATATTATACACCTCCAGTAAAAGAACTGATGATCGGGGAGGCTAAGTGTCGTAGTGCATAAAGCACCAGCCTTGGAGTCAGGAGTACCTGGGTTCAAATCCGGTCTCAGACACTTAATAATTACCTAGCTATGTGGCCTTGGGCAAGCCACTTAACCCCATTTGCCTTGCAAAAAAAAAAAACCTAAAAAAAAAGAACTGATGATCTCTGATATTTTTAACTTTCTTTGTGTTCATGTGTGTATGTGTATATGTTTGTGTGTGTATCTGTGTGTGTGTGTGTGTGTGTGTGTGTGTTATCTTTTACAGCATGATTGATATGGACAAATGGTTTGGGTAAAGTTTCTCATTTGCTGTATTTAATAATGCATGGGATAAGAATGATACACCACGAGAGCAAGTGCATAGTTCAAAGACTGTGGTAATGCAACTTCAAACTCCATCAAACAAGAATGATCTCAAATGATTTTAGCAAATCAAGTGATCACTCAAGTGATCTTAGCAAATAAATTATTTAACTGAGATTGTAATAACCAATTGAGTAAAACTGGATGTTGACCTACTTGAGATTAAATAGAATCTCTCTGCTATAGCTAATCATAATATGATCTTTTCTCTCTTCCTTCTTGTTCCACACATACTATGTGCCACCAAAGATTTCTTAAGCCTGGAAACTTTCAAGGAAATGTTTCAAATTATACCTGATTACCTTAATCATAAATTTATTCTCTGAGAGCAGTGAACAATGTGTAAAGATAGAAAGACAGGGGAGGGGGACATTATTTTAAATTACTTAGTGACCCTAGATATAGATGTGACCAGGGGATGTATTTTATTTATTTTTGATAACATTGTCATTAAAACTATCTTTCCTGGGACAACAATTTGCCCAAAATTAGCAGTGCCAGAGAACAAAGAAATGATCTGTCAATGCGATCTCCCCTTCATTTCCAGCTTTTAGAAACATCACATGATGGCTCATTTTTTTTAACAGAATGCTTTATATACTTGAGCTTGGCACTGTGTCAAAGCCAGCATACACAGGTGAAACCATTAAATAGAAAGTAAGTTTGTGATGGTGCCAAGCTGGAGAGAGGCCCATAAATCTCATACTGGCAAGGGTCAGAACATCTAAGCATCACATAAAGAATGCTTAGAAAGGACACAATCCTTTGTTGAGCTAATGATGTTTGAGAAATCCTCAAGAGGGTACTAGTCACTTTTTTTAAAAGAATCAAAATACAAGTGGAGCACTTTGAAAATAAATTGGATCATTGTGTTGCTGATCTGAGTAAATGAAGAGATAATCTAGAAATGGTTCACTTCTAGAAATTATTTTTAATTATTTTAATATTTAATATTTAATTTTAATATTTAAGAGAGGGAGGGTTGTCAAGGTGGGTCATGTTTTTAAATAACTATAGAAATACTACACATAGCTCTTCTGTCAAAATTAAAGATTCCTTTAATTTTCCATAAGGAAGAAACTTTGTCTTTTTCCTTTTGAGTTAGTTCCTTTGGAAGACTGAACCTGCCTACAGGTTCAAGCCATATTGTCTCCAGTCCTAAATTTAACTGCTGAAAAGGTGACCTTGTGGGAGCATAGAGGGTGAAAATTACCTACAAAATTAGCTGAATATTCATAGTAGATGCCTTAATTAAAAAAACCAAATGATTAATATCTTTTATTTCCACATTACATATTTTTCAATATTCTCCTCATCCCTGAGTCATTCATACTACAAAAAAATGAAGAACAATGAAAATGTCAATTAAATGTCAATTACATTCATGTTCTCTCTCCATATATATACATATAAACATTTATGCCTATATGCATATAAATGTGAATATATATATATATATGTATATATATATATATATATATATATATATATATATCAACCTATGTTCTGTGTATGTGTGTGTGTGTTTATATCCACATTCATTAATCCTCCACCCACCAAACTCAATAAAGGATGAAGATTTTTATATTTCCTCTTTGGGATATAAAAATTTCAAAATGTCCAGTTCTGTTTGCTTTATTATTATTTGCTGTATATTATTTTAAATCATTTGTGTAATTGTTTTTCACTACTAGTCAATTCATTTTATATCAGTTCTTAGAAGTCTTCCTGTGCTTCTCTGTATTCTTCCTATTGATTTTAATAACATGCATATGCCATTATGTTGATGCAGTACATTTACTTATTCATTCCATAATCAATGAACTTCAGTTTTGACTCCAGTTGTTTGCATGTATATATACACATATACCCCACACACACACACACATACACACGCATACCCACACACACAGAGCTATAAATACTTTTGTCCTATAAGATCTTCCCTTTTTTTTCATTAATCTTAAGAGCATATGCATAGTCAGAAAAGCTCTGGTTCAGAAAGAAGGGGCATAGTAGAATTGTCTTTGACTTTATATGCATCCCCAGCAACTAAGATAGGGTCTGACACATATGTTAGGTGTTTAAAAGTGTTTCTTGATTAATGTAGAGATATACTAGATGAAATATTGGCAATAAATAAAAGTTATGTATTTTAGATAGAACCTCCCTGTTTATTGGATTAAGGAGGGAAGAAAAGGACTGATCAAGTCAGTTGTAATCTTTATCAACTATTGACAGTCCAGATCTAGACCTCATTCTCAGGAGTGAAAAGAAACCAAAGTAGAAGGGGGAGAAGAAAAGACAACTTAATAAATTTATTAAGGAGGTAGTTTAGACTATTAAACAATTCCAAATATTGCTGTTGAGCCTAGTTTATACAAGATTTTATTTACATTAAAAAGTTCTGGGCATGTTCTCTGAGGAGAAATTTACCATTTAATACTTTATGATAAACAAAAGGAGGCAGGGATAGCAAAAAGGCAGCATGAAACTGATGAATATGGAGTCAACATATATTTAAAAGTGCATCTGAATGAGCATTTAAAGAAAACTATTTTCAAAGAGATCCACAGCTAATATGGTTTTTTCTACTGGAAAAGGCAAATGGAGAGAAAATGCCCATTTTCACAGTAGTAGATCTCTGAGTCTAATCAATATATTGACATTTTTATAAATGATCCATGCTGAAGCTACATGATAGACAAATTCTATCCACAGATGGACTTACTATTTTGTTTCTGGTGAAGTAGAACTCTCTCTCTCTCTCTCTCTCTCTCTCTCTCTCTCTCTCTCTCTCTCTCTCTCTGTCTTTCTATCTCTGTCTCTCTTTTCTTCTTTCTCCTTCCTCTTCCTCTCCCTTCTCTTTTCCCTCCCACACCCATTTTGTCAGGAGCAAAGAGGAAAAAAAAGCAACATAAAAAAACAAAAAGAAAAATTGAACCGACCTGCATCTCAAAAGAACATAGATTTTGAATTAGAAGAAAAACTCAACTTCCTCATTCATTTTGGAGATGAAGAAACTGAGTTGCAGAGAATCCAAGCAACTGGTAATTGGGTGATAAATGGCAGAGCTAGAATTCAAATACAAATCTTCTGACTACAAATTCACTACTTTTATCACAGTATAAGTCATATCATAAGTTGCAGGAAGGAAAACCATTTCCCATGTTCCATATCTAACTTTGTTTTCCACTTTAAGAACTTAAGATCTTATGATCAAACAATTTAGAGTTAGAAGAGGGTACCTTAGAATGTACAGTAATCATTTAACTGATGAGGAAACTGAGGCAAAAAGAGGGTAAGTGGCTTGATCAGGGTCAAATAAGTAATACGTATCTGAGGTGAGAGTTACCTCTATTTCTTCTCAATTCTGATTCCAGTAGCTAGCTGGCACAGTTGATAGAGCACTGACCCTGGAGCCTGGAAGCTTTAAGTTCTATTTAGGTTTTATACACTGAAAATCTGTGTGATCCAGGGCAAGTCACTTAACTGTTTTTCCTTCAGGTTCCTCATATAATAAAAATAATAAGGTGCGATAATAACACCCACCTTCCAGAGTTATTATGAGAATCAAATAAGATAATAACAGTGTTGCATAACTATATTAATGAAACTTTCTTATATTTCTAGCTCTCTAAACTGGGACTAGAACACAGGTCCTATAGCTCCCAAGTCAGCATTCTGTTCTCCGAATCATGATGTCTGTTGATGAATTGGCCGAATACCTTGACCAGACACTAAATGACAGTGGAGGTATATGAATCAAGGTCCTTAAATGAAGACCTTTTCTGTTGTCCCATGCTTCTAATTATGTCCTAGCTTCATTGGATAGATAGGACTTGACCTTGGGTCCACACAGATACTCAAGGAATATAAATGTATCATACAGACTCTTAGATACCTCTTGCAGTTGATACATCTGAAATATAGCTTGAAGCACTTGCAGACTATTTACAGCTGAGTGACATAGCCATATACATCATGGAGAATGAAACCAAAGGTTCTTTATTTTGATACCTACAAGGAACTCACTGTCTTCATCTACTGAAGCCCAGAAATCCCATATAATTTACTCATCAACTTCTCTATGGCATCCTTGGGAAGGCAGAAGCTCCCCTGAATTCATAGAATTATTTAGAATTGGAAGGGGTCTAAAAAACTATAAAGTATGATTGCTTCATTTTATAAGTAGGAAACCTTAGGCAAAGAAAAGTTAAAAGATTGTCTGGCTAGTAAATGTCTGAGGCAGAATTCAACCTCAGACACACCTGATCTCAAGTTTACTACAATAGGGGTCACCTAGATACCCCATTCAGTTTTTCCACAAATATATTTTTCACTAAGCTCCATGGCACTTTCTTTTGACAGTCTGAAGAGGTAATCTCAAGAGTAACAGTATTAGAAATGGTCATAATTTTAGAAATATTTGTGTTTACAAACCACTTTTCATATGGGGGCTCACTTGAGCATATTAGTCTTTGGAGATTATTAGGGCAACTGTTATTCCTATTTAACATATGAAAAAAAACTGAAACAGCATAATAGATTGGCTAGAAATTTAACTTCTAGAATAAATGAGAGATGAAAGACTAATCCAAGTCTTCTACTTCCAAATTCACTGTTTTTCATTCTAAAAGTGAAGAATCATGTTAAAATCACCTGTTAAAACGGAGGATCTAATTTCTTTCAAAGTATTATCTTCTCTACTAACCAAGATTAGAGCTATCACTCAAAAGAAACAAAAAAAGATGAACAAATCTAAATAAATATCTTGAGATTTCTTTTATCTTAATAAGAGAACTGATGAATTTGATCCCATATAAGCTTCATAGTCAGAGATGATCAGAACTTGCTTCTGTCTAAATGAACACTTAATGCAACCTTTCAACAAAGACACCACAGGAAGCAGGTGGGTTTACACATATTAGTTCTTCATTTTCAGATGAATTGGGTTCCATTAGGAACCTCAAGTTCATACAAAAAGTCCCTTTTCTACCTTCATGAATATATCATAGCTCAACCAGAGAGGTTAGGTAATATTTTAGCTATGTCTTATTTATAGAATCACTTTAATTTCCCCAAAAATTTAGGGATATAATCCATTTCATACATAATCCGTAAACTAAAGTTTACTAAAGAGAAGATAATCTATGGAAAATAGAGTCAAAGTGGTTTATTCAGTTTATAGTCACTATGTTTAATTATGATAGATAATTATTTATATAATTTATTTCTAATTACTCATATAGATTTAATCATTATATTTGGTATAAATATATCCATAAGACTAATTAATATCATTATCACATATAATGCACTAGTTTTCAAACTATTTTACACATTATTTCTTTAAAGCCTACCAATAACCATATGATATGATACCTCAGTCATCCTTTTTCCCATTTTAAAGAGGAATTAACTAAGAATCAACAAAGTTTAGTGACTTGGTCACGGTCCCACATCAAATAAGTATCAAAAGGAAGATTGCAATCCAAGTCTTCCCAGTTCCAAATGCAATGTTTTATTCGCTATGTTATTTAGCTTCTTATAATTATTTATTCCCTCTATTCATCCAAAAAATTTAACAATCACAGCTGAGTCAACAATATTAAAAAACAGCACATGGGATAATAAAGTACTAGGGAGACAAAGAAAAGGAAAGAAATAGATTAGGAGACAAAGACAGAGACTTTGGCCTCAAGAAGCCTACAAATTAGCTGGTGTCAAATTCCTTCTTCCAGATCCTCAGCAAATAAATATGAGGGACAGATGATTTATGGCAAGCCCTACAAACTGCTGGAAGTCTCTGACTTGTTAAAATGGAAGTTAAAAATCATCCAGCTTACCTATCTATCCAATTTGCTATGAACAATCTGGGACCTTGGCTTCCCCCAACTCAAAGAGGAGTCACCAAGTACAGGGAATTTGTCATTAAAATTTCTCCCTAGAGATTGGATGGCCTTGGTTAAAATATTTTGCAGATGTCTTTTGTAGCAGAAAGCTGAGCTGTGATTAATACTAATGTTGCCAAACTAACATCCTTAACAGCCTCGAGTATGTATAAAATATAAAGGAAGCCAGGGACAGGTTTTATTTTAGATGCTATATCAAAGTTAATACTCAAGGGACTTCATGTCTAAAAAGATGAAGATCTGAATCAAAACTAACAGGTCTTAGAAGACTGAAGGTATCCATAGCTAATCACATTTGTAATAATATATAACAAACTTCCCAGTTCCAAGACTAGACAACCTCAGTCAGGTAGAGAACAAATTAGCAGGTTATTGCCACCCACTAAATGGATTCCACACAGAATAAATATCAAAAAGAGAATTGCAATGCACAAATCACCCTGGTTCCAAGCCCAGGGTTGCATCCTGGTTGTTTTCTTTCTTTTGTATTTATTTTTCTTTACACATCACTCATCTTCATGCCTTTTACTGGTTGTCCTACATAATACAGTTCCTCACCTCTGCTCACTTTTGCCCTGAGAATCCCTAAACTGATTTCAAAGCTCTATTGAATTGCTACCTCTCCAAGATATACACATTTATTCTCCCAAATTACTAATATTTATTTTGCCTTTACTTCTACGCTTGTTATTGCTGTTTTTCTTCTTCTAGCTACCTGGGGATAGGAACTGTCCCATTTTTTCATCTTTGTAGGACTACCAGATAACATAGTGCCTACCATCTAGAAGTGCTGAAGAAATGTTTGCTACTTAGTACTTTGAATATGTAGTTTCATATATATGAGTATGTATGGATATTCTCATCAATGATACAAATTGCAATTCATCTATGCAAACCTATTCTTGAAAAATCCTTATCCATGTTTTTCCATAAAACCATTACAGGGGCCACACCTAAAAATATACAATTCTACAGATCCTCTTGGCAATGGATACATATCAAGGGAGGACATAGGCTGTCCATCATTTATCCATCGCTCTCATTTAACAAGACCATTTTTTCCTTGTGATATCTTTCACAGATGGCTACCTTTATGTTATTTCTTCTATGCATTTCCCTATGTGTGATGTGTTATAGCCTATTCACTTTTAACACACATATATACAATATATTTTTAAAATGTCCTTTAGATGATATTGAACTTCAACTCATTGGAGCCTCAATTGACTTATTTTATGTTATATCCCTACAAGAATAATGATGATAAAAACAAGGGTCTTTATTCCAAGGACAATCATAGCATCACTAATTTAAAAAAAAAATCTAATCCAAGCCTCTCCCTTCTTTCATATCTGAGATCAGTCCATCATTCATTTTTTAAGGACCACAAAAGCTGTTATAAGAAAGTGGATAAATACTTTCCTGATTAGTTCTCCTCAATACATGATTCATTTGACAAATGTCTGTAGCCGGTAAACACAATTTAATATATAGAAGTATGGACAAAATCGAAACTAACCTCGACAATATCTATCTTCCAAGAAAAACTGATTCTCAGAATTGGTCATCTAGTTCAAACTCATATCCAAGGCTTTTACCATGATCAAATAGTATTTGCTATTTAAGTGGTGACAAGCACACTGCTACCAGAATGATTATTTTTGTACAAAACAGACTAATTTGTTTAATTCTATTAAAAAGTATCAAGTTGTCATGAACATAGTTATCTGTGCATGAAATTGTTATTTTAGATTGGGGCCGAAGTAATCTTAGAGGGGATAAAGCAACATGAATGACTGTTCTTCATTTGACCCCAGAAGGCAGCATTGGAAGTAATAAGTAAAGTGAAAGATGAAGTTTTAGACTGAAGTAGAGAAAAAAAACTTTCTAATAATTAGCTGTTAGAGTGGGACAAGCTGACACAAAGGCTATTACTCCCTTTTCTTAGTTATTTAAGGCAGTACTGGAAGACTATATATTGAATTTGTTAAAAAGGAGATTCTTATTCAGGCATAAATTGATATATATAATCTCTTAGGTCCCTTCCAGCTATAAAGATTCCATGGATAAATTATAATTCTATGATTTTGTTATCTTATGGATTATTTTATGGACAAAATTTCAAATGTCAAGTTATGAAACATACAATTTTTAAAATGTTCTGAGGAACAGAGAAGTATTATAGTTTTATATAAGGAAATGATATATAAATAAAATAATAATTGAAGTCTATTTTTGAAGTTAGTAAGAACAAAATATACAACCTCAAGCCTTTTAAATTATAAAATATCCAAATCATGGGAAAAGTTTTCTCTATCTTTCATCAGGTTTATTGCTGTGCTCATTGTTATTCTTTAAATGTATATATTTTCCAGTGCAATTCAAACTATCTGAAGAAACCTAGGAACTTTGATGTTCCTTGGCTGCTCATATCTTAAGTTTAACAATGCTAACATTAATAGATTTGTCACTTTGCTTTACCAAAATCAAAAGTAAAACCTTATAATACATATAGATCTCAATAAATAAATTTATGTCTTAAATCACTGTTTCCACTTAAATAACAAAAGAAGTAAAAAAAAAAAACCTAGAGTAATGTTAGGACTTTGCATTTTCAAAAGGAAGAAACTTTAGTCAATAACTTTATGTTCAAAAAGCATATCATAGGAATCAGGCAAAAAAAAAGCAAATATATGTTCCAATATGCTAAATGAACAAACCAAAACTAACATTAGACTGATCTGAATTACATTTATATGTAGGATGAAGTTTAGTTCAGTCTTATTTTGGTCATGTCTGACTTTTGGTGATCCCATTTGGGGCTTTCTCCCATTTGAAGAAAGATACTGTAGGGATCTGCCATTTCTTTCTCCAACTCATTTTACAAATGAGAGAACTGAGATAAAGTTAAGTGGTATGGCTAGGTGGCACAGTGAACAGAGCGCCAGAGTACCTGGTTTCAAATCTGGCCTCAGATACTTAATAATTACCAAGCTTTGTGACCTTGGGCGAGTCACTTAACTTTGCCTTGCCAAAACAAACAAACAAACAAACAAACAAAACAAGGTTAAATAACTTGCTTAGGGTTACGCAGCTAGTAAGAGTCTGAGGCTAAATTTGAATTAAGGAAAATGAGTCTACCTGACCCCAGACCTGGCACTCTATCCAGTGCTCTACCTAGCTGCCTGTAAAATGAAGGATTTCAATTAAATTATCTCAAAGGCAGTAGTCCCTAAATTGGGACATTCACAACTTGGAAGCTATATGAGAATAACTGTGGGTTACTACAGGATCAACCAAGTAGAAAAAAGGTTATAGCCAACCATTCTTTTACTCATTCTCACCCAAACTCTCCCACTCCACTATGGAAAGCTTCTAGTCTCTCTCATTTCATGAAGTCTAAATCATTTTGAAAAGTTGAAATTTTGATTTGTTTTAAAATTTGATTTGAAACTTTTAGTGGTTGTATAACTGCCATTGAGAAAATTTCTCATGATTCCATTCAACTCTTCACATCAACTTACAATAACTGCATCGTCTTTCCATTGGTTCTACCTTCCTAGGACATTGGTTAATGAAAAATACTGGCCTTTTCTGCAAGTTTTGTTTTGAGGTAGAAGAGAAAATCAATATTACAATTAATTATTAGGCAAATTTGAATTCACTACATCACTATTTACAATATGCCCTAATCCCCTTTTCCACACATATTTTTAAAAGTGTAACTTTCTTTTTTTTCATTTTTTTATAAGGCAATGGGGTTAAGTGACTCGCCCAAGGTCACACAGCTAGGTAATTATTAAGTGTCTGAGTCAGGATTTGACCTCAGGGTCTTCTGACTTCAGGGCTGGTACTCTGTCCACTAGCTACCTAGCTGCCCCAAGAGTATAACTTTCTAGCTCACTTTACCCTGTAGTCATTGTATAATCAACAGTTTGTTGATGGAAAGAAATGAGGTCATGATTGCTTCCAGAAAGTACTGGTGAACATTTACCCTCCAGGAAAAAAAAAAGAATAGAAAAGAACCAGAACACACTTAAGTTTAATCTGCATTAATAATACTTTCTCCTTTGCTCTGTAAAGTCTATAAAAGCAACCAAACAATACATCAAGCCCTTATTTTTGAAGTTTACCAATTTTTGAGAAAAAAAAATAGATTTTCACAATTAAAATTTAATAATTGACTCCAGTTTCAACACAGCCTGGGAGTAATGATGAAAAAAAAAATAAGAAGGTTCAATTGTGATATGAAGCTAAGTGCTTAAAACAGCATGTAAACTTGAGATATAAAACATTTTTTTTCTTTTATAAAAAATATCTGTCACAATTTTATTGGTTTTCTATGATGACAGATGGCCATTGGTATTATGAAACCTAACAGATTTTTTAAAAAAATGTAAAGGAAAACATCTTTTTAATTATTCAAAGTAAAAGTGATATTTTAACAAAGATTGGGAAAGTAAAAAAATTAATAAGCTATGGACAAAGCATTTTAATAATGATCAAATTAGACCATCACAAAGAAAAATCAGATACTAATCCAATAAGGTACTTTGGAACTATTACCATCATTATGTTATTTTGTTATAAAAATTATGCTTGTCAGGGGCAGCTAGATGGCTCAATGTATAGAACACCAGTTCTGGAGTCAGGAGGACCTGAGTTCAGATTTGACCTGAGACATTTAACAATTACCTAGCTGTGACCTTGGGTGAGTCACTTAACTCCATTGCTTTGAAAAAACCAAATAAAATAATTTTTTTAAATTTATGCATTTCATCTGTGAAATCTTTTATATCTTCCCACTAAATGTAGCAGCAGCAGCAGCAAAACAACTTACATGTATTTTCTAACCTGTTTAATGATGTTTAATGATATTCTAAAAAAGAGAGAGATTTAGATACATTATATAAAATATAAAATTTAATATTTTGGTTTTACTTTGCAATAACATCTGATTCCCATTAGGGAAAATGGAAATTTATTAGTTGATTTTCAACAAAAACCGTTTATACATTAGGTGGCTAGAATTAAAAAAAAAAATCTACTAGGCAGAAACAACAATGTACTTCTTCCATTCCAGTCAACATTTCTTTGAAAGATATCTTTTAAAGTTACTTAAATCCATTATCAATATAATTCACTTAGGACATATATGATAATGTAGATTTGTCTGTGACTATAAAAAATATTATACACATATTGGGATCTATAAACTTTTTAACTAGATAAAAGCACATAATTAAATATCCATATTATACATATATATATATATATATATATATATATATATATATATATATATATATATATATATATATATATATATTGAGGCAGTATTTTAAATCAGGGATATCAGTCGGATTGATCAATATGCCCAAAATACCCCTAAGTTAAGAGTAAAATTAAAATGTAATTGGGATTGGCCAAGATGAAAAAAAAGGGGAAATGATCAATGCTGGAGAGGTTGTTGGAAGATTGGGACATTGATGCATTATTGGCAGAGTTGTAAATGGATCTCACTGGAGAGTGAATTTGTATTTTTTTGACTTACAATTTATTCACCAAATGATACTAGTAACTGTTGTAGCTGTCAATTGCATCTAATTGCAAAAGTCTTTCTCTTTGTCAATCATAAGCCAGAAAAATTGCACTATTTAGGACTGCCTCTTCATTTTGCCAAATTTGTCACCTCTTCTCCCCATCAATGATCCCTTGAGTAATGATTGTTTAGAATCAAATACATGCCCAGGTGCTTTCCTTGGGTCCTCTCTTATCTAATATTTAAGATGATCATTACGTTTATTTCTTTTTATTTACTTTTGCAAAAGGGGAATAGAAGTTGGGGAACTAAAAATCGTAAATTAAAGTCAATGACTAATGAAAGCAAAAAACAACTCTTGAAGCTTTGATTGGTAAACTTCTTTAACATATACAAATTAATTCAAATCAATTTTTAAAAACATTCATAAACAACACTATTTATCAGGTATTGAAGATAAAAAAGCGTGAAGAAAGAATCTCTACCAAGAATTAATTTACAGTCTATTTGCACAAGTACAGAGTAGAGAGATCAGGAAAGTCTTTCCAAAAGAATGAATTTGTTCATATATATACTTCCTAAAATTGTTGACTTTCCTAAAGGTTCATTTCAGGTTATCACTCCTTTGGATAAGGGGAACAGCTTGTGAAAAAGTGTGAAGGTGGGAGGTGACACATTAAGTGTAAAGAATCACAAGGAAGTCAATTTGCCTGGAAAAGAGATAGGAAGAAGAGTTAGATAATTGGGAAAATTAGACTAGAGTCAGACTGTGAAGGGCTTTTTAAATTTTATTTATTATTTCTTTTTAATTTAAGGCAATGGGATTAAATGACTTACCCAAGGTCACACAGCCAGGTAATTATTAAGTGTCTGAGGCCAGTTTTGAAGTCAGGTCCTCCTGACTCCAGGGCCTGTACTCTATCCACTGCACCACCTAGCTGCCCCTTGTGAAGGGCTTTTAATACCAAGCTAAAAAGTTTAAGGGCAAAACCAAAACCCTTCCCAAATGGAATGATCAAAATTACAATTCTTCTAAAGACCTAGTTTTAAAAAACTCTAGATGAGAAAAAAATTCCTAAAAATGCAAAATTATTTACTTGAAATTAAAAATCAGCCTAGAACTAATTACAATGGTAAATTTGGGTACTGTACCGCATGCATCCAGAAAATTCATGGCAAAAAATGTTTTGGTAGTTTATACTACCCGAACACATTCAATAAAAACTGATGTCATGTACTTCATTTGATTCATTAAATTTGACTCTAGAAACATTAAAAGGGAAGAAATTAATTTACAATGTCAGAAAAAAACTGAGGAGTTGAAAGGGAACATGAATTGGGGAGAGGGGAAAATAATTAGAAGCAAATTACTCTATTTAGGATATATAGGATTAAATGTCATTTTTAATAGGCATTCAGTCCGAGTCATGGACTTTTTTTAACTGGAAGGGACCTCATGGATTATTTAACGTAGGAATTCTTAATCTAGGTCTATTATATTTTTCATATTTTGACAAATTCAATATAAATGATTTCCTTTGTCATCCTATATGCTTTATTTAATACCTTTGTTTGTTCTGATAACAATTCATTATAATACTCCAAAAGTTTTCCTGATTAAAAAAAGAAATTAAGAAGACCTGATTCTATATTGTAATAATAGCTAACTGAGAAAGACTTGACTATTGTGACCAATACAATGACCCAAGATAAATCAAGACTCATCTTTAGTTTCTGTCTCCATATTGAAAACTGATGAACTCTGAATGCAGACTGAACCATACATTTTTCATTTCATTTTTCTTGCTTGTCTTTTCTAACTATCATCTGTCTATCAACTGATCTATCTATTTCTCTATTGCAAAAAGGTTAATATGGAAATATTTTGCATAATTTCATATGTATAATAGCTACAATATTTCTTGATTACTTAATGAATGAGGGAGGAACTAGGAGGGAGAGAATTTTGAATCTAAATTTTAAACTGTTAGAAAGGAGTATAGAAAAGAAGGAAGATTTTTTTTTAAAAAAGTCTTTAATATAACTCTTCCATAATTTCATAGACAAAATTAAGTCAGAGAAGAGAATTTTCACATAACATATAAAGAGTAACTAATATTTGCCCCCAAGGCCTCTGATTCTAAATGAAATGTCCTTCTTACTAAATGAAATGTCCCTTCTTGGGAATGGAGAATCAAGAGAATGAAGCATGCAATAAATATTAAAATTAAAAAAGTATAACCTATGAAATTGAAAGAATATAAAAATTTGAGAACTTAGTCAGTTACCTGCACAATTCCATTCTGGAACAAGTACCATAGTGGGTATTAAATAGAATGTGTATATTTTCAGAGGCCATCTAATTTAACAACATTTATATTAATCAAGTTCATAACATAGTTTGCTATTTCACTCTCTAGGCACACATAGGTTATGAACTGATATCCTGTTACAATTAGATTTTCTTACAGTCATATGCTTACTTGAAGTTTTACACAATAAAATCTTACATCTTAAAACCTAATGGTTTCTATTATTTTCTTATTACAGGTTTCATGCTTAGATCATAAATTATGTTTTTCCACTACTGTTTCAAGTCTTCATGAAATCATTACTTTGTTTTATATTTACATATACACACAAACACACACATACACACAAACACACAGACACACACACACACACACACACACACACATCATCTTTCTGTCTTCTCTTTAGTTCCCATCCCTACCCCCCTTTCTTTAACCTCTCTCTCTTTGTGCTCATTTCCTTTGAGGTATCCATTAAAAGTTTCTCATGGAAACCAAAGATATTGAGTCAAAGGAATATAGCAAAAATAAATTTATATTGGTAGCCATTGAGTTAATATATAGACTAAGAAATATAATTTTTAAAATATGAATTCAGCTAGAAGATAGATTGTTTTTTTAAAAGGGATACTAATAAATAGTAATATTGTGATGTCTTAACACAATTTTTCACTGGATGCTTGTATAAATAGAAACTTTGTCTACAGCACACTCAAAGAACTACTGCATTTAGCACCATACTAAAAATGAGCTATTTCTTTCATTATAATGGTTTAAGGGAATTGTGGAGAGAATTTAAGTTTCTCTTCAATGACTCCCACCTCCATTTTCTGCTTTATTTCATATCACTCCCTTCCATATTTTCCATTCCAATCAAATTGGCTTTCATTGTTTCCTGTACATGTCATACCGATTTATCCATGTTGTACAGATTTAAACACACAAAGACACAGACACAGACACACACACACACACACACACACACACACACACACACATCAAACTGATTCCATTTTGTATTATCACCATAATTTTGAGCAGTTATGGGAATTAACTCTTATTCTCCTGGGTTAAGTTTAAAATTTTCTGTAAGTCATGTGATTTCAGTTAAATCAATTATTATTTTACCACTAATTATTTTACAGGATGAAAATTGCTAAAAAATAGCAATTTTCCTTCTTTATAAATACCCTTGAAAGTCTCTTTTCAGGGATTTTGAGCCTGCTATGTGAGCCCCAGACTTGATTTGTTCTACAATTATATCCCCTGCTAATAAATTTCAGTTTGGACTTTGCTTCCTCACTTATTACAAGAATAATGTCAGTTGACAAGTCAGTCAGGAGGTCAAGAGCAGACCCTGGCCCCTAGGGATGACCTCTCTAAGAAATTCCTTAAAGCACTCCCATTAATTTTATCACTGAAGAATTTCTCCACAAAAGGCTACTTTGGAGGTAGGATTTAACCTTAATCTCAATTCCTGAGCTAAAGTAACCCCTGCATTGTTGGGGAAATTTCTTGAAGGTAGTAATGTGATTGGATAACAACATACCGTATTTCTCCATGTATAAGACCCATCCTTTTTCAAAAAATTTGGGGTCTAAAAACTGGGAGTGTCTTATAAAGGGGTTGTAGATTTTTTTTTATTTTTTAAATTTTATTTAATATTTATTCTCATTTTGTACAAATAATGGGTTTTTTTACATAAATAAAAGATTCTTGTTTAAGAGTAAATGAAATACCCCTCCCCCTTAAATATAGACTTGCTTGAGTGGTAAAGGGGAGAGAAAAAATATTAAAATTAAAAAAATAAAAGTGATAGTAGTAATTGTAGGTATGACCAGGTGGCGCAATGGAGGGAGCACCAGCCCTGGAGCCACGAGCACCCGAGCCCACATCTGGCCCCATACACCCAACAATCACCCAGCTGTGTGACATGCAAGCCACCCGAACCCCACTGCCCTGCAAAAACCAAAAAAAAGAAAGAAAAAAAAAAGACCCAAAATAAAATAAAATAGTAATAATAATAGGGGTGGCTGGGTGGCAGACAGAACATTGGCCCTTGAGCCAGGAGTACCTGGGTCCAAATCCAGCCTCAGACACCCAACGATCACACTGCTATGTGGCCCCAGGCAGGCCACCCAGCCCCATTTGCCCTGTACCCCCCAAAAATAATAATAATAATAAAAATGTGCTTGAGTCTTTGTTCCAACACCAACAACTCTGTCGTGAGTGGATCACATTCTTTATGATAAGTCCATGGCAAAAGTTACTTCCATATTTTTTCCACAGTTGCCATTGCTGAGCACAACTGCCTCCTTTCGTATTTCTCCACTACCATGTACTATATTTTCTTTCTCCTTTCACTCTGACTCTCCTGTAGGGTAGCTGAGTGGTCCAGGAGACAGATCCCCGGGCCAAGAGGCCCTGAGCCCCCCTACCACCCCTTAGGCCCAGCATCCACCTGGCCCTATGGTTCAGGACAGGCCATCCAATCCCAGCCCCTTTCAAGAAGTAAAAAAGAAAATGTGTTATATCTGACCACTCTCCCGCCATGGTCCATCCTCTCTTCCATGACTCACATCCCCCCCCCCCCTTCCCCCTGTCCCCCCTCTCTCCTTCTTACTCCCGATGCCTATACCTCATTGAGTATATATGCTATTTCCTCTCCTAGTCACCTCTGATGAGAGCGAAGATTCCCTCATTCCCCCTTGCCTTGCCCCTTTCCAAATCATTGCAATAGCTCATTGTAATAAAGAAAAATCTTATTATATGAAATATCTTGGCCTATTCCCCCCTCTCCTTTTTCTTTCTCCCATTCCATTTCCCTTTTTTTCTTATTGACTCCATTTTTACACCATATTTTATCTTCAAATTCAGCTTTCTCCTGTGATTCAGCTATAAAAGCTCCCTCTACCTGCTCTATTAACTGAGAAAGTTCATATGAGTATTATCAATGTCATTTTTCTATACATGAATACATGTAGTTCATCCTCATTAAGTCCCTCTTATTTTCACCCTCTCCTCCAATCTCCATGCTTCACCTGAGTCCTGTATCTGAAGATCAAACCTTCTGTTTAGCTCTGGCCATTCCAACAGGAATATTTGAAATTCCCCTGGTTCATTGAAAGTCCATCTTTTTTCCCTGGAAGAGGACATTCAGCCTTGCTGGGTCATTCATTCTTGGCTGCATTCTAAGTTCTTTTGCCTTCTGGTATATTATATTCCAAGCCCTGCAAGCTTCCAATGTAGTTGCTGCTAAGTCCTGTGTGATCCTGACTGCAGCTCCATGATATTTGAATTGTGTCCTTCTGGCTGCTTGTAATATTTTCTCTTTGACCTGGGAGTCCTGGAATTTGGCTATAATATTCTTAGAGGTTGGTTTTTTGGGATCTCTTTCTCGGGGGGATCGGTGGATTCTCTCCATTTCTATTTTGCCCTCTGCTTCTAGAATATCAGGGCAATTGTCCAGTAGTAATTCTTTGCAAATGATGTCAAGGCTCTTTTCCTGATCGTGACTTTCAGGTATTCCAATAATTTTTAAATTATCTTTCCTAAGTCTGTTTTCCATATCAGTTGTTTTTTCAGTGAGATATTTGACATTTTCTTCTAATTTTTTTCATTTTTTTGGTTTTGAAGTATTGATTCCTAATTTCTAGTAAATTCATCAATCTCCCTGAATTCTATTCTTTGTCTGAGGGATTTGTTCTCCTCAGAGAGTTTTCTTATCTCTTTTTTCCATCTGGCCAATTTTGCTTTTTAATGCATTCTTCTCCTCCATAACTTTTTGAACTGTTTTATCCATTTGACCTAAGCTGTTTTTTAGCATGCTATTTTCTTCAGCATTTTTTTTTTGGATTTCCTTGACTAGGCTGCTGACTTCATTTTCATGTTTTTCCTGCATCTCTCTCCTTTCTTTTCCCAGTCTTTCTTCTAACTCCCTCATTTGATTTTCAAAGTCTTTTTTGAGCTTTGTCATAGCCTGAGCCCAATTTCTGTTTTTCTTGGAGTCTTTAGATGCAGGAGCTTGTGCTTCCTCATCTTCAGACTGAGTATTTTGATCCTTCTTGAGCTCATCTGCAAAATATTTCTCAATGGTCTTCCTCTTATTTCTCTGCTTACTCATTTTCCCAGCATGGGCCTGGTTTTGGGGTGCTTCCTCAGCTTTTGGGACACTCCCACAAGGATCTCAGTGTGTGAGGCTCTGTCCTCCCACCTGGTCTGTGAATGACCATATGCGCCCCCCTCTGCCACGGGGCTGAGTTGGGGGGGAGCCTGCTGTTCTATGGGGGGGCCTAGACTGCAATCAGTATCTGAATGTGGTCAGAGCCCCAGAGTCCTGTTCCAGGGACAGAGGACAGAGCTCAGCAGTCTCTCTCTTCACTCCCCTCCCTCAGCTCAATGGGCTCATGCCCTGGAGGCTCCTGCTTACCCGCTCTGCTGGCTTCTGTTCCTGGATCTGGGCTGTCCAAAGACCACATTGCTAGCTGTGTGCCCTGAGGGCTGGGTTTTACTTGCTCCTTCTGGCAGAGATCCCCCTGCTGTTCCCCCAATTTGTGTCCAGTGCTCCCCGGGGTGTAGCTCCAGAGACTCCCCAGCTGCTGTGAGATGGGGCTCCCAATGCCTTGGGGCTGCCTCCGGGAGGCTGAAGTTCTTTCGCTCTGGCAGGCCGCCCCTCCGGCCCCAGGGAGCAGAGCCTTTCTGCTCTTTTCCAGGTTACCTTGAGTAGGAGAACTGCCTCACTGGGTCCCTTTGTGGGTTCTGTCTCTCGAAAGTTTAGTTAGAGTCCTTAGTTTATGAGTTTTATCAAAGAACAACTAAGATGATCCTTTCTTGTCCCCATCTTGGCTCCACCCCTGATTGTAGATTTTTTGATTTGCATTTCCCACTTTTTCTAAGCTTTTTATCTTTGTGCTCATTGTTTCACATTTGTTATGGGTATATTAGATTACATTTTGTTCTGTTTCACCCAAAAATGGCTCAGAAAAGATTTTTGTTCAGTAGTGAATTCAAGTTCAAAGTGATCCAGTTTGCAAAAGTGAATGGAAATCCTGCTACTGAACTTCAGTTTGATCCTCCCCCAGCTGAGAAAACAATTGGAGACTGACTATGGGAAGAATAAACCTGACTGAAATGCCCTGGTAGAAGAAGGCCATGAGAGGCAAATGGCCTGAGATAGAGAGAGAATGGAAGAGATGGATTGAAGAGCAATGGGCAAGGGCAAATAGAATTCTCATGTCCACAAAGTTGATTCATCAGGAGACCAGAAGAAATGTTGTGAAAAAGAAGTGATTGATTTCAAAGGATAACACAATGGGTGCTTCAAGGTTCATGAAACAGAATGGACTAAGCATGTGTATACTCACTAGACTTGCCCAAAAGATGCCTGAAAGCTAGGAGAAGAGGGTCCTTGAATTTCATCATGAATAAAACTTGAGTTCAATAACTTTATGTAATGCATTTTTTTTTTCAAATTTAAGGCCCCAAAATTAAGGTGCATCTTATACATGGGGAAATATGGAAGAACATGGTGGGGGGGATCTTCTAAAAGAACCAAGGAAAGCTCCTAAATGAGTTAAAAATAATGAAGTAGTATACCATTAAACTATAAAAAATTTGGTCTAAAACTGCAAATGATTCACCTGTTAAATTGTTTTCACCTCAGGTTGATAGCTTTGAGTATAGAAAATTAAAGTTTTTAAGGCTAGCCCTAGGGTTCGAGTCAGTTGGAATACAGACTCTGCTGAGCTTCCCTTTCTGATGATTTAGACCCAATAAACCTGTGGGTATCTTCTCTCTACCTTGCCTGCTCTCTTTCTTACTCCTTTGAAACTCTTCTTGTTGTTGATGTTGTGAGGCAATGGGGTTAAGTGACTTGCCCCAGGTCATGCAGTCAGTAAGGAGTAAGAACTGAGGCTAGATTTCAACTCAGGTCCTCCTGACTCAAGGTGCTTTATCCCCTGTGCCACCCAGCCATTCTCTACTGCAACTACTGTTCTCTCTTCCCTATTCTCTGCATTCCCATTTTATTCTTTTCTGAATTAACTGGAGTTTTAAATTCTCTTAGTAAAAGGGGCTCATAGCTGGTGTTTTTCCTTTTCAAGAATGGTTTACACAAAACTCAGCACAGTATGGTCAGATGGTTGCAATTAGGAATCAACAACCTTTCAGGTCTTCCAATATTTCTACCTAGAAAAGGAACACTCCTGAATCTCACAAAAATCTAGGTCTGTTAAAAATCTATTTTTAAGGTTGACTTTAAAGGCTATAATCACACTTGGAGAAATATAATTTAACTGATGTCCTTGTCTAGACATCAAGGTTCAAAGCTCTTTCCACACTGAGAATCCCATGTCACCCTTAAAGTTGGTGATACAATCTAAAATTCCTTACCAAATACTGGAACTTGGAAAGAGGGCAATGAGTAAATTAGACTTTAATTATTTTATTGAGAACTTTACATTAGAGACCCAACAGAGATATAATTAGAGTCATAATTGCAGCCATCTGACCGGGCTATGCTGAACTATGTATTAGCCTTTCTTGAGGGTAAGTGATTTGCTCAGGATCACATAACTAGTGGGGGTCTGAGGCAACATTTGAACTCAGGTTGCCCTGACTTCAGGCCCAAATCTATATTCACTGAGCCACCTAGTGGCCTCCAGATATTTTTAAAATCATAAAACAATGACTGTATTTTACTACAAACCCCTTGTAAATCTCTCTTTAGGGTTCTTGTGCCTATGGAGGGGGTACTGAACCCAATTTGTTCTGCATTTGCATGCCTTGCTAGTAAACTGCAGGGCTCAAACTTTGTTTCTTCAGTTATTATAAAATCATATTTGACAGTATGTCTCTTTTTGTCTCCTTTTCTATTCAAAAAGTTTGTTGAAAGGATAAAGAAAAAAATTAATTTTGATTAAAGGAAAATATTTAAGTAAACTGTTATATGATATAATACAATGCTACTCTTTTAGGGAAATATTTAGTACCTAAAAGAGTAGGAAAGTGTTTGTTTAATTAAAAAGTGGTTTATATATATATATATATATATATATATATATATATATATATATATAAAACTGTAATTTTATGGTAGAATTTGAGCAATTTCAGAAAGAAAATAGCTTGGAGTATAAATACAAAGAGTCAAATCTCTTTGTGAATGATAAATAAGAAATTTTTTTTCAAAAAAGAAGGAATTTTATTCCTTGAAAGCTAGGGAAAAGTGTATGTAAGATAAATAGTTTCAAGAACATCATAGGTGAGATAGACTATGTGGAAGATTTAAAACTGCTGAAAATTCAGCCACCTCAACTCAATTACATATAACTGTTTTAAGATGAAAGAGAATAAAAGTAATGCAAATGAGAAATCATAAAGACATTTGGAGTCTGTAATATGATTTAAAAAATAGAACTATTTATTTCATATTTGGGGAGTTACCTATTTTGTGCAAGGTGAGTCACTGAATATCAAGAGCTCTTAGTTCATATACTGAAGTAGCTATAAGAACCTGGAAAAGGAACCTAAGGAGAAGAATGAAAGACAAAGCAGGAGACCTAACAAACTCTGTGTATTATTAGTTTGCAACAGGCAGCAAACCAAAATTCCCCTTCTTCTCCTCACACCTTATAGAATTCTTATTTCTGCCCAATTTTTAGTACTTTCTTATCCTTGAAATTCCTTTTGTTTACTTTGCATACAATTTATTTTTACTTAAATATACTTTTCCTGCTGCATTCCCATCTCAAAAATGGAAGTCTGTTGCTTTCTCTTTGTCTTTATATCTACAATTCCAAAATCACATATCCTTTGAAATCTATCCTTGGATTTTAGGTTAATATTTCTGCTCTATAAGGAAGTAATGGGATTCCCCAGTCGCAAGACATGCTCATTTTAAAAGCATTTATCTTATGCTGTTACTGTCTTTTAAAACCTTCTAATAGCTCTAGATATGAGGTTCTTTATAAGGAAAATGTACTTAATGAGTACAAAGGAAAAAAAAAATAACATGCTGTTTGAGTTAGCCTCAAAGTTTCAAAGGTACTCTGCATTCTTAGTTTTTTTTCCCTGTCCCCCAGGAATTCTGGTCCTCTCAGGGAGAGCTAGATGCTGCAGTGGAGAGTGTGTTCCTGAGTTCACATCTGGTCTCTGTCACTTAGTAGCTGTATGATTTTAGGTAAGTCACTTCTCCCTATTTGCCTCTCTCTTTTTATCTGTTAAATGAACTGCTAAAAATATTTCAAATGGGATCACAAAGAGTTGGATATGACTAAAACAACTAAATAACAATAACAGAGTGATACCAGAATTTTCTGTTATTTAAGAAAATTCTATTTCACCTCTAAATTGTAGCAAGTCTAGAAACCAGTCTTCAAGAATGGGGGAACCTCTAAATGAATGCTGAAAGTTCACACTAATCTTTGGAGCAGTATATGGTTTGAAAACTGAAAACAAAGGATATCATGGGTTTTAACCAAGGTTCTATAAACTTAGGGTTTTTTTTTTTTAATTTTCTTGCATTGCTTTGTTTTGTTGCTTCTACTCTATATTTTCAAGTAATCAATTTCCCTTTGTAATCTTCTATATTTTATTTTGCTGAGAAAAGGTTCCTGGGTTTCATTATACTATCCACTGGATTCATAAGACAAAGAAACAAAAAAATATAATGAACTTCTCATCTAGAGCTATTAGTTTTTAAAATACAATAAACGTATAAAATATAAATATTTTTAAAATAAACACGTTATGGGGCTGGGGCAATTCTCTTATTTCTGTTAAAGCAGAAGTAATAACCTAGAATCCAAGGATAGATTTCAAGGGATGCATAAATTTGGATGAGAAAAATGCATATATATATATATATATATATATATATATATATATGTGTGTGTGTGTGTGTGTGTGTGTGTGTGTGTGTGTGTGTATGTATGTATATATATATATATAAAATCATCCTTAAATTTCCTTTAGAATTATATAAATTTTAGTACATTTGTTTAAAAAACCATTTTTAAAAATAACAATCTGAAAAAAGGATCATAGGATTTATTAGATTGCCTAATGGATTTATGACACAAAAATTATTAATAATCCCTATATATTTTTTCTTTAAATGTTCATAAGAAGAAGCCTTTATACAAAAATGCATGTTTTTTTCTTAGAGAGCATAAACGAATCCTTCATCTTGATAAATTTTGAATATTTTAATAGATTATTTTTGCTTTTGTTATCCATTTATAGCATTTTACTAAACCTCTTAAAAAACTCACCACTGCTTGTTAACTGATTCAACCATTTTGTAGAACATTTTGGAAATATGCCCCAAAGGTAATAAAACCATTCATATCCTTTGATCTAGCAATATTATTACTAGATCCATATCCCAAAAGAGATTTTTAAAAATCCCAACACCAAAAAAACAGAAAAAGGAAGAGGATCTATATGAAAAGAAATACTTAGAGTAGCTCTTCTTTGGTGGCAATGAATTAGAAACTGAGGGGGATATCCATCAATTGAGTAATGGCTGAACTAATTGTTGTACGTGAATATGATGCACACTATTCTGCTAAAAGAAATAATGAGCAGGATTCTCTCAGAAAAATCTGGAAAGACTTAAATGAGCTGATGCAAAGTTAAATGCACTATGTTGTACATAGTAACAATATTGTGAGATCATCAGTTGTGAATGACATCTATTTTCAGCAATATAATGATTCAAGATAACTCATAAGGACTTATGATGAAAAATTCTAACCAACCCTAAAGAAAGAACTGATGATGTCTAAATATAGATTGAAGCATACATTTTTACTTTATTTTCTAGAGTTTTATTTGTTTGTTTGGTCTACTTTCTTTCACAACCTTTATTTCACATGGAAATATTTATCATGAATACACATGCATAACCTATGTTGAATTGCTTGCTTTTTCAATAAGGGGGCAAGGAGGAAGGAAGGAAGGAAGGAAGGAAGGAAGGAAGGAAGGAAGGAAGGAAGGAAGGAAGGAAGGAAGGAAGGGAGGGAGGGAGGGAGGGAGGGAGGAAGGAAGGAAGGAAGGAAGGGAATTTGGTGCTCAAAGTTCTAAAAGACAAATGCTGAAATTTGGGGGTTTTTACATTTAATTGGGGGAAATTAAAATACTAAATAAATCCGAAATAGAAAAGAAAAACTCACAACCACTTGACTTTCATTTTTTAACTTATAAAGTTTTGTGTTCTTCTATCTTCTGGTTATCACTATGTCTAAGTTAATTATAGTCATTAACTATATATGGAGATTCTTTATTCCATTCTAGCAGCTAATATGTGAGGAAAATAACCAACTGGATGCTGACAATAATAATATTAGTCTCCAGGTTCATTTAGTTGTCTTGTGCCAGAAGAGACTTTTAAAGTAATGAATTCCTAAAACTTGACAGTAGATAAAAATAACCTCCTTGTCTCTGTGATAAGAAAGTAGCCATTGCATTGAAGAGTGAAGGGAAAGTAGGTTTGGACAGAGCACATTACATTACTCTGGCAGAGGGAGATACTGGTTATCTAGTTTCATAATGTCTGAAGCTTTTTTCTCTTTATACTCAATTACCAAATTGTTTTCTTTTTTTCATCCTCAACTTCACAGTCATTCTTTTTCCAGTTGTTTTCACTTTTCTTTTGGTCTTACAAACCCTTGATCCTATTTTTCTCCTCTCTGCTCCTCTATATAAATAGTATCAGCACTTTTGGCTTGGCAGTTTACATCAGTGCTACTGTTAGCATCAGTAGTCTATTTTCTGTATCTCTCCACAGTTCTAATGTTGCTTCACCATGCCTATATCTCTTCTTGGCTTTTCCATTTAAAATCCTTTCCTAGTATGTTGAACCTAAAATGCCCACGAATACATACTCATGCACTGCTATTTTCTTTTATAAAGGATTAAGCGATATTTCTCTAGGAGAGTGGAAATGTATATACACTCTCATTAAAGGAAGCATTAATTATGTAATTCCTGTTTTGGAGGGTTTTGTATATTTTTGGGGAGCCTCCCCTAAACCTCTCTCCTTAAAAGACTCAATGAGGCAAAAGTTGGCAATCTTACTCATCAGTTAGTTATCTACCAGTTTCTCTAAAGTACTCAGCATCACAATGAATCAATCATAAAACAGGTTTCTATTCATACAATAAAGAACAACCAAAGGACTAATAACTGAGTCAATTAGATGATCAAATAAACGCTTTCCTCTTTCTGTTAAGGCAAATTTTTTTCCCATCACCCCAAATGGAAACCACTATGGAAATAAAGGTCATCCCTACCTAAAAGAGTTCTACATGTAATGCATGTAAAACAATTCATAAAATAGGTTTCCTTTCTGTATGGCAACTCAGTGTACTGTTCTGTGTGCCTCCATGGCACTCCACACTGGCCTCCGTGTAGCATTTCTACAGTAGCTTACTGAACCATAGAAACCTCTCCCTTTGGCCTTCTGCTGCTCTTGTCACACATTCCAAGGAGGTATCATGGTCCTTTGTATAGGATCAGAAATTTAAAAGGGACCATAAAATCTCTTTTGAGGCCAGCACTCTCATTTTACATCTGAGGAAACTGAGGGCTGGAGGGCTTGGGCTATTCCTCCACTCATGCATTTAATATGTTTCTGGAGTATGATCTGAACTCTTTTGATTCTAAGCCCTATCTACTGAATTTTCTTGACAATTTTTACAGTCCCAGTCCTCAGTTCTGCAATCATTGCATCTCTTCCATATCTAGTATCAGTCAAGGGTATTTTCTTTTATTGCTCTACTTTTACCTCCTAATTCCAAGGTATTTACTCCTTCTATTTTTATACTGCATCTGTCTCATTTTACAGTCATAAAATGTTTCTATTAGCTCCTTTAACTAGCCCTGCTCCACTCAGTCTCCATTTTTTGCATTCATTTTTGTGAATCTTTTTGCATATCTACTTTTCCTCTCACAATGTCTTCTAATCATTAATTACTCCCATCCTCTAATGAACCTTATGAGATCTGAGAAATTCCAGGACTCCACTTGTTTTATCATCCCCTGGAGGGAAATGGACAGAGTTTTCTTTCCTTTTTTTTTGCTTTTACTTTTGGAATTTTAAAAACTTCATATTTAACATGTCTGTGTATAGAAAATGTAAGATAGAAATTCCATCATTATAAGGCATCATGTTAAGAGTTTTTGTTGAATTTCTTCTTTTGGTTTGGAATGTTCAAAATTTTCAAAAAATCAGGTGGGAACATGATAATGTGGCAAAAAACTGTAAAATTTGTCAAAGACTTTACCTGTGTGATGCTATTTATAAATATATACATATACACATACATACAAATACATAGATATACGTATATATGGTTATAATAGAATAGCATCTTATAATATTACTGTCTCCATTTTGTAGATAAGAAAATTAAGACTAAGAGTTTAAATAATTGGCTACTTAATCTCTAAGGGAAGATTTGAACTTTTCTTATATTGCCAAATCCAGTTACTTTATCTTCTGTTCAATCATGGTAAAAATCACCATAATTCAAATCCAAACTAAGTCAAATTTCCTCTTTTTTAATTTAAATTTATTTTATTATTCCAAGGATATGCAAAGATAATTTTCAATATTTGAGGGGTCTTTTGGAAAAATTTTAAGTTCCACATTTTTCCCTCCCTCCTATTGACAGTGAGTAATCTGATATAGGTTATACATATGACTGTTAAATATATTTCCATATTAGTCATATTGTGAAAGACAAATGAGAACAAAAGGGAAGAAAAAACTAGGAGACAATCCCAAACTTCCTAATTCACCTTTTGAATTTCTAACTTGTCAATCATTTTCAAGACTTTGAGACACAAAAATATTCTCTGATGTACACCCTCATTTTTGTCGTCATCATCAATAATGTATTTACTTTATTCACGGATATATAGGTGTCCATGGTGTATTGAAGCAGTAAAGAGGGTAAACAACTTTTTATTGTTTCAAGTTAAATACAAAATATACAAGTATGCTTAAGGAATTAAAACTATGAAAGCACAAGCTTTCCATTACATTGTCAAAACCTATAGATGATAATGATTCTTTCATCTTTTCAAGTAATTAAGATTAAAAGAAGAAAATCTATAACTAGGTGTTCTGTTCTGTTCCTCTTCCAATCAAACAATACAACCCTATCTTATGAGCATTATTAAGGTCCTTCTGTGTGTAAGCTATCTAACTTTATATTAGGAGTACAAAGATAAAATGAAAATAGTCTCTAACTCCAAGAAGCTTATGCTCTATTAAGTCAGGACAATGTACTACCCCACTAATAAAGTGTACAAAAGGACCAATAAGTTCTAACAAGTGGGTACAATGGGTTAAAGCACCGGTCATGTAGGTTCAAATCCTGCCTCAGACACTTAACACAGGTTAAGTTAATCACTTAACCTCTTGGAATCTATGGTTCCTTCTCTAAAATTTAGAGATCATAATATCACCTCCTTTCCAGTGTATTTGTGAAGATAAAATGAGATAATTTCTGTAAAATATGTTGCAAATATTAAGGCATGATACTAATGCTAGCTATAAGGATTATTAGCATACTTGTGAACACACATTATCTAAACATATAAATATGCATAATACTTCAAGGAAAAAGAGGGTACTAACAACTATGGTAAGTCAGGAAAGATTTCCTATAATATATGGCATATGAATTGAAACTTCAAGGAATTAGGATCTTCAGAATATAAGGGGATAGGCTATAGAATGACAAAGGAAGAAGAGATGGAATGCCAAGCTTAGGGAGCAGCAAAGTGCTGGGGTTTTTTGTTTTGCTTTGTTCTGTTTTATTTTTTAACTTTCAGAGAATATTGAAAAAGTCATCTTTTGAAAGAAGTCTACCCAGGATAGGGTTATTCAATCTTTTGGTTTAGGAGGACAGCTTGGAATGCACTGAAATTTCCAATTCTCTTGGGGCAAAGTCCCCATCCTTGTCTTTAAAAAGGAGTCTGGGAAGCAGCTAGTTACCTATCTTTGTCAACCCTTGGTTTCACAGTAACACTTTCTTTTCCCTTTCTCCTTCTATTCTCCTCCTTGTCTGACTATTATTCTTTCTTGGTACTATCTCTGCTTTCTTCCTTACTTATAATGAGACAGTTCTACTTTAGCCTTTGTTCTTTCTTTTTCACATTCTGATTCAACTGAGTTCTTTTAACAATCCTCCCTGGGCAGATATCTTCCACATTTTAGCATGGACCTTCCTCCTGATGGACCTAGCTACTAGCATGCTAAATTCAATGTGTCTAAAATAAAGCTTGTTATCCCTACTCAAAAACTCTGCAGTACCTGCCATAACCCCTTTTTTGTCAATGGTAACACCATTCATTATCATATTTCTGCCTAACTCTACTTCTTCTTTTTCTCAATTTATTGCAAAGTCTTTTGATGATTCCTTCATGACATCTCTTGAATTAATTCCCTTCTCCCTACTTTCACTACTCTAATGTCTGTTCTCATTAATCTCCACCTTGTCTATAATTGTTTCCAAGCATTCTTTTGTTATTTATTCTCTCATCTCTCCAATTTATGCTTTATATAATCATTTTTATGAATTCATGTCAACATATTTTTTTTGTTTCCAACATTTCAGTGACTCCAGAGACACTATTGAAGAATACTTAAATTGTTAAGATTCAAATCCTTCCACATTCTAAGACCATACTCTCTTTCCAGCCTTATCTCCCCTCCACAAAGTCTTATCTTTACTAAAACTGAATTTTGGATTGTCTCCTCTTAATCTCTCAAACTATTCTGTTTCCTTTACTCTCATTGCTCCCTACATCTGAAACATCTTCCCTCCCTTGCTTCACATTTGGAAATTCTACTTATTTTCTCATGCTCGGTCCTAAATAAATCTCACCTTTTCTGGGAAGGTGCTCCCCCCTTTACACTATGGCAACAGTTTTCCTTTTGGACTCCCTGATTTAAGCTCCTTCTTATTCTAGTCAAGTTTACAATAGCTATCAGAGTGATCTTCTTAAGAGTCTTTATCTGACTATGTCATCCACCACTTAATGAATTCCAGTGGCTACATATCATTTCCTGGATCAAATACAAAGGCCTAAATAAAATTAGAAAAAATTTGACACTCAAAGCCATTTAATTCAAATATTTCTTGAAATATATCATTAAGATTGAAAGGTAAAAATTACGTTGGGTTTCCTTTTACGATAGGAAAAACAATCAGCAAGCATCTATAAAGGGATTACTTTATGTCAAACATTGGGTTTACAAACACAAAAGTAAAACATCTCCTGCATTTAAGGAGCTTCTATTCAAATGTTTTTAGCAGAAACCTAATCACCCTTGAGAAATTCTAGAAGAGAGACTTGCATATCCTAAGAAGCACAAGGGATAAGATTATCTATATGATATCTTCCAATGCTAAAAAACTGTCATTTACAAAATGCATTTTGAAGTCAGTTAATTAGTAATCATTTAAGGTACATTTATCATGTGGTAGGCATTCTGATAAGCACTGGTGATATAATGAATGAGGAAACCAGGTAAAAACGTCCCTAACCTCAAAGAATATACAATCTAATGGGGAAGATAACATAAATAACTAAGTTTATACAAGGTTATTGCAGAGCAGATGAAAGGCAAGGCAATAGAAAAGGTGCCAGAAAAGAAGTCATGGAGAAATTATAATGCCGAGGTGGCAAGGTGGGAAGCAGAGTATTCCAGACAAAGGAGAAAGTTAGGCACAAAGAGGAGAGGTAGTGTGTTTGTTGTTGAGCTGCTTTTTCCATTTATTTTTTTCTCTTTCTTATAAGACATGATTAAATAGAGTAAGAAGAAAGGTTATATTAAAAGACACAGATAGTATAAAAATATATCAACAATTTTAAAAGAAATACAAAAAATATATCCTGTAGAAAATCATTTCATGTATCCTCTCTTTTGTCCTTCCAAATTTCCATACTGAAGATTCAAAGGATGACAGGGTTTGATGTACTTATAATACATAAAGAAATACCATATTTCTCTAAAATGTTTCCATGTTTCATAAATGTTTGATTTATATTATTCACTGAGCTTATTTTATCTTCTCAAGTTGATTACATAATGACTAGATAACAAATAAAGATCATTTCCACCAAAAATATAGTCCACCTGAAATTTAAATTCATTAAATATATTTTATTCTCTTGGACCTCGAGTCATTTTTCCCCATTTCTACAGAAAAGCACTCATTCATAATATGAAACTTTCTTAGGATCAACAAGCAAAACTTCCAATTTCTGTTGTTTGCCTCATTAAAGCCTAAGCTTTTTCAAAGCAGGTTCTGTCATCCTTTAAAGTCAGCTTGATGGGGCAGTAAATAGATCAATAGTCTTGAAATCAGGAGAAAGGAAGTTCAAATCCAATCTCTGACACTATGTGACCTTGGGCAAGTCACTTCATCCTGATTGCCTCACATCTAGTTCCATCTCCAGTCATTCTGATTCATATCTGGCCATTGGACCCAGAGAGCTCTGGGTGAGAAAGTGAGTTTAGTGACTTAGCACAAGCCCCCATCACTCAATCCAATTCATGTACTTGTTATGGTATCACCTCCCTGGTGTTGTGGTCTTCTTCAAAAAAATGAAGGACAAAAAAATTGTCTTCCTTTACTTTACTTTATCCTCAACACTTGCATATAAAAATTGCTTATTTTTTCATTTTTTTCATTCATTCCTTTGTTCATGTATAGAAACATAGTGAAGTTATAGCTGAAAGGGATCTTTAAAACTGTCTAATCCAACCCTTCATTTTATAGATGATGAAAGTGAATCCCAAGGAAGTAACACGACTTATTCAACAACTTATGAGTGGTTGAACCATGATGCAAACTCAAAGTGAGATGATTACAATGTATTAGAGGTTCAAATGTTAGAGAATATTATACAGATAAATCTTTTAGTTATTACCACATGGAATGCATATTTCTTTTGCAAAGATAGAGGGAAAGCTGATGTCCATCAATGTGTAGAAATCTGATACAGTAGGTATTAATTAGTCTTACTTTTTCATTTTCAACTTTGAAATTGCATTTTCTTGAACTTGTTTGTGCTCAGTAATTTGCAGTCATGTCCAATTCTTCATGATTCCATTTGTAATTTTTTTGACAAAGGTATTGGAATGGTATTGCCATTTATTTCTCCAGCTCATTTTACAGATGAGGAACTGAGGTAAAAAGGATTCAATGATTTGTTCAAGTTCACACAGCTAGTAAGTGTCTGAGACTAGATTTGTATGATACTCTATTCACTGTGCTACTTAGCACAGCATCGTCATTATTGTCATTCATGACCCATAATGAATCATAATGTGTTTGCATTTCACACATTGCATGTGAAATTGGGACAGAGTTTGAGTCATTATTTTCACATAACATGAATCAAGTCACAGGTTCCTATTCAGGGTGACGCAACAAAAGTAGAAACTTCTGGCTATCACTATACATGAAATGAAATCACATACTACATGCAGGAGTTTGAAATCTAATTAGAAAATAATTAAAAGACTGATTCCTCAAGTAGCCTCTGAAAAACATTCTTACAACTTTATGTTTAATGCACATAAAAAATAATTAACACCACAATCAAATATGTGACTGGTGCTAAGCATGTGGTTCAGGCAATGCTTGCTAAGGGACTTTTAAAGATTTCTCACTAGAGGCTGGAAAAATTGAGAAATCAATCAATCCACCAAATATTTTTTAAGAGCTTAATAGTGGAAGGTACAATACTAACTATAGAGGATAAAAGGATCAAGTAAAGACAGTCCCCCCCACTCAAGGGAATTATATCCTAAGAAATGGGATTCCTTTAGAACTAGACATTTATATAGAACTAGACATAACAACTTTCTCTGTTGGTTGAGGAGAAAGGTAGACTTCATCTTCCCTTGGGGTGGAGGTTACTGGACACAGTTAGAAAGGGTTCTGTAGATTTTTGGCTTTTTTTTCTCAGAAACAAATAATTACTACAAATGGATGGCTTGATTTATTGCTTTGTTGATTTTTAAACTGAGGAAAGTGACAGAAAAAATGTTAGTAATTCAGATTAAACTAGAGTGTGCCATGAGTATTTTTTTTGGAGAGTCAATTTTTAAACATTTACACTCTACCCCCCAAAAAAACATTCCTGAAATCCACATTTATAAAAGCACATTATCCTTATTTACAAAAAAAATGCCTATCTGTAGAACTTTTCAACTCAATACACTATGTTGAGTTATGGAAGACTGCACTGAGTCATATCATACTTTCTATGAGTCTCCCTTTGATTCACAGGACAGAACAATGCCATCAATGATCAGCTCCATATAGTCTCTGTTCCTTTCCCTCTTCATTAATATGATTCATCACTAGGTAGAATAAGGCAACATGGATTATATGGGGAAAGTATATTAGAAATTCACTTTAAATCTCTTATTTTATAAATGATAGAACCAAGTTCAGATATATATATATAGTTTATATAAATCAGTTGTTGACAGGGCTAATATTAGATAGAGGTGTCCTGATTTCCAGTCTAATATTCATCCACTCTATCATATAATCATTCATAATGGATTACTACTAATACTACTCCTGCTGCTGCTGCTACTACTACTATTACTACTACTACTACTACTACTACTACTACTACTACTACTACTACTACCACCCCAACAACTACTCTCACCACCACTAGTACAAACAGTGCTTTAAAGTTTAGGAACTTTCCTTCCAGAAAACATATATGATAGAGAATACAATTATTATAATCCTGTAGCTGAAAAAACTGAAGATCAAACTATTTAAGTGACTTTCCTAGGGTCGCAGATAATAAATGTCTAAGTTAATAATTACAGCCAGATCTCTCTCAAAAGCTGTGCTGTTCTCAGTGTTCTGGGCATAGGAGGTTGAAGGACTCCTTTCAAGAAACTCTTGAGACTATGAACTCTCCATATGTATATAAGTACAAGGAGCAAGCATGTCAGAGAGGTTAGGAGATTGAGATTGCATTCATTTATTTTTTCTTTGTATATATTTATTTTTCAAACTAAATACTACAGTAGTTTTTACCAATCATGTTTTGCAAAGTCAACTTTGATTCTACATTTTCCATCACAATTCCCTTAAAATTGTCTTTGTTATTATACTTCTGAAATGAACAAATCTATCATAGTTGATCATCATCCCATGTTGCTGTAAGTATGTATAATAGTCTTCTGTGTCTGGTCCTTTCACTCCCCAACAATTCATGTAAGACGTTCCAGAATTTTCTAAAGTTCTGTCCATATTGATTTCTTATAGAAAAATAGTGTTCCATCACATTCATATGCCACAATTTATTTAGCCATTCCCCATTGATTAGCATCCCCTCAATTTCTAATTCTTTGCCACTATAAAAAGAGCACCATAAATATTTTTGAACGTGTGGGGCTTTTGCCCTTTTTTGTGATCTCTTTAGGATATAGATCTAATAGTAGTATTGCTGGATCAAAGGTTATGCACAGATTTATTGCTCTTTGGGCATAATTCCAAATTGTTCTCCAGAAAGGTTGGATCAGTTCACAACTATACCAACAATGGATTTCTTTTTATCTATTTTAGAAAGATTTTGTTTGTGCAAAAACTTTTTTAATTTAATGTAATCAGAATTATCCAGTTTGTCTTTTATAATGCTTTCTATCTCTTCTTTGGTCTTTTTAAACTGATCCCCTTTTATAGGTCTGACAAGTAAACTATTCTTTGTTCTCATAACTGGCTTAAACTATTACCTTTTATGTCTAATTCCTGTATCCATTTCAACTTTATTTTGGTATAAGGTGTGTGATGTTGGTCTAGGCCTACTTTCTGCCATACTATCTTCCAGTTTTTCCTGTAGCTTATATTGAAGAGTGAGTTCTTATCTCAGAAGTTGGAATCTCTGGGTCTTTCTTTTGCACCTAGACATAGCATTAATTTCACAAGGACCCCCAAAAGGCCAGGGAAAGAAACAGGCATGTGGGATAATGAAAGAGAAGATGCCCATTCTGGATTCACTGACACTGTGAAAAAAAATTTTAACAAATAAACAATTATTAAACACCCACTATATATTGGGTAATGTGCTAAGCATCAGGGATACAAATATGAAAAAAAGAAAGATTATCTTTATAATCAAGGAGCTGACATTATCATGGGGAAGAAAAAAACAAAAGGAAGCTAAAAAAGCAAGTGAGGGGAGAAAGAAGGGGAAGGGGAACATGAAAAATCCAAATAATAAAGAAACGTAAGAGGTCAGAAATGGATGTTATACAGGTTCACTCATGTTTATTCCATTCCAACTGCATGTGTGTGGGCACACACATATCTGTATATTTACATATTTATATGTATTTAGGTATTTCAAAATTATAGCAGAAGCCAAGTTTCTTCACAGAATCATTTGAAAGTCATCATCAATAAGGAAGGCCATTGGAACAAACTTTGAAATTCCAGCTATACTTACCATGATGAAAAAGATAAAAAGACACTGACCTGTCCCCAGTCAGAGGATTGCCCATTCTAAAGCCATCCAACCCCCAAGAGGTAGAATGATTTGGAGGGCAATCAGTTGACATAGACATAGGCACTTTTTTCTCTCAGTAGAGCTATTCAGAGCTGGAGATGATTATTGAATGCCTGGGTTAATGGGACAACGCAGAGAAGAAGATGCCAGGGATTCCTTGGCTCATCAGACAATGCAGGAAAACTAAAAATTATAAAAGTGTTTTGGCTCAGGAAATAAAATAGCACTGCCAAGCTTTGAGATATTCCTTGGCGCTCCCATGAACACTAAACAGCCAAAGATGTAAATGGAGACCTTTCCATGATTCCTTTCCTTGTCCTTATCTGGTAGTGTCTGTGTTTTTTTTCCTTATTTAAAAAAGGAGTCCTTGGGTGAAATAATGTTGGGATTATTTAGTTGATACTTATTCACTTCAAGGATTTGTTTGAAGGCAAAGGACTTAAATTCAAAAATCTTTTCTCACACTATTTAATTTCTTAGAACTTCAGTTTCCTCCACTGCAAAATTAGGGTAATGGTTTAGCTAGCTTCTAAATTTTTTTCACAATCCAGAACTTTGATCTTTTGATCCCATTTTGTGGGTTATTTTGTCACTGATAGCAATTCCAGTCTCTCAACAATCTAGATGACAGTTTTTAAGAATGACTGAGATTGAACAATTCATTCATCTGTAGCCACCAAAATGATGAATTTTCCTTTTGTTAGCCAGGATACTCCTCAAATGATAGACCTGAAGTCCATGATGAAACCCATCCTTAGAGAACCTAGCTTAGTAGGAGATGCTAAAAACAGCTCATGTTCTTTTTATTTACCTTTGAGAACCACACGCTAAGATAACTGAAGTCTTCTAAGTGGGGATCATGAAGTCAAGACACACTAGTAAGCAGTTATTAGCAGAAGCATTGTGTCATACCTAAAGCGGGAAAATGTCAGCCAAAGGAGAAATTCTTAACCTAGGACCCATGAACTGTCTATTTTTTAAATATTGGAATAAATGATTGTCAATAAAATTGTTTTCTTTGTTATTCTATATAGTTTGTTGGATGTGTTTTAAAACATTAATCTGAGAAAGGATCCACTATAATTCACAAGATTTCATTCATCTTTCATTTATGCACCAAAATGATTTTCTTAAAATAGAGGCCCAACTATGATATACCTACTGTCACACCCTTCTCAATTAGTTCCAAAGACATCCAGGATAAAATACAGAATTTCCATTAGAAAGATCAAAGACTCTCTTGCTTCCCATTTTATCTACTGTGTCTATCATTAGTAAGTGCTTTCTAAATAAACAAAAGAAATAACAAGTTTAAGAACCCCTGATATGAAGAAAAGGAGGTAGAAGACCAAAGATACCTTGCATCTACTTCTTGTAACCATCATTATTGGGAGAGATGCTAGTCTGGGACTTCTAGGCATGAAACCATCTCTAGGAGATAATACAGTAGAGTGGGAAACAATTCCAGATTTGAAGTTAGGAGACTTGGTTTTAAATTCTAACTTTGTTACTTAGTACTTGCCAGACTTTGGACAAGACTCTTCCCAAGGCCTGGCCTCTAAGGTCCCTTCCAATTCCAAATCTATTACTATATATAATTTCATACCTTGGGATAAAAAGATCTTTCAAAAGGTCATCACTTTGGAATAGTGAATCTGGAGTCAGAGAACGAAAATTCAAATTTCACTTCTGAAACTTAGCCAATATGAGCCTGTTTCCTCATCTGTAAAAATGGAGGGGAAGGACTGATCTACATGGCCTCTAATTTTTCTAGCTCTAAATCTAGGTTCAGGAAATTTAGTAGACAAAGAGATGGGTTTGGTAAGAAGACTTGACTTCAAATCCTTTCTCCTATCCTGCCTAGTGTGACCTTAACCAAGTCCTTTCACATCTCAGAGGCTATTTCTTTATCCATAAAGTAAGAATGACCTCCCAGAATTGTTGTGAAGATGAAGAGATAATAGAAGAATGAGGAGGGTAGTAATGATAATAGCAGCTACCATTTATATAGAACTTTAAGATTTACAAAGCACATTACCTGTGATAACTCATTTGATCCTCACAATACCCCTGTGAAAGAGGCTCTATGATAATGCTCAATTATAGTTGAAAAATATAAATGGTTAAGTGACTTGCCCAGGGTCACAAACTAGTTAATGTCTGAGGCAAGGGCTCAGACTCAGATTTTCATGACTACTAGTTGTAGGTTATATCTACTGAGTCACCTACCTATTGGACTTAGGATATATAAAATGATTTACAAATATGGAAGCCCATAGCTGCTATTGTTTTAGCTGTCTTCCTTGTCACCATCGCTGTTGTTATTATCACACTGTGATCTTAAATGGCTTTTGAGTTGTCTTTTAACTTTAGAATAGGGCATCTAAACTTGGAGTCAATGATTTTTTCCCTTTAAAAAAATCTGAAAACTACATTTACAACATAACTGACTTTCTTTGCAATTTTATGTATTTTATTTTATGACTTGAAGGCACATTATTCTGAGAAAGTGGTCATAGGTTTTCTCAGTTTGTGAAATGGGTCTATTAAAAAAAGGTAAAGAATTTTTCTTCTAGATTCACAATCCTATAAAATTCAGTAGAAGCTAATACTAAAGTGACTGAGAGGATTGTTTTTATAAACTCAAAAAGCATAAGAAGGAAGCTGAGAAAAGCCACCTGAGCTTTCCAAAAGCCTACACAGACCAGGCATCCAGCATTCTAGAGAGAATAATTAATTAGGCTGGAGTGGAGACAGAGCAAAAAGGAATGCAAATATTTGATCCTCTTTGAATGAGAAGCAAGAGCTCATTTTAATGTGAGAAGCATGTTCCGGGGAGCCTTTGGAGACAAAGCATAACAAAAAGAAATACAAAGCTGGGTACCCATGGAGGAGTTCTTTTTCTTTACATAGTGTCTACTTTTGAAAGAACTTTTCATTTCAAATTAAACGAGAACATAAATTGCAATCAGCAAGTTTTGCTCACCCAGAAGGATGCCAATTAGATTTCCCTCCACCCCCCTCTTTTTGGAAGGTCCCTGGGGCTGCCAAGAAGGCAGAGGACTCAAAAGCTTACAGGGATGCGATGAATGTCGGCTCCTGAAAAGGGTGATATGCTATGTAATCACCGGCTCACAGGGCTGTAAGGGACCTTGAGAGGTAATGGGGGAAAACATTTCCCAGAGTTATCCTGCTAGGAAAGTAATAGATAAATTACAAAGGGAATTTATTCTCTCAGATAAGGCATCTCAGTCACATAAGAGTGTGAGTTTATTGTTATTTCTCTTCATATTAACTGTAATATTATACTATCAGAAAACTCCTGTGGTAAGATTAGAAAAAAATGTATGCTAATAATTCTACCATTGGGAAAATAATAGAGTTCATTGAAAAGAGGAAGATCAACTCAGAGAAGGCACAGAGAAGGTGCATGACCTCATTTGTGTTTCACAGATGTTGAACTTGAAATGCTGATGAATAAATATATGAGCCATAAAGTCATGGGTTTATTCACCTGCTTTTGCCCACATCATACTGAGCAGCCACTAAGAAATGCTCCCAGGCCCCTCCTGGCTCCAATGGAGTGGCAGAACCAGCACTGAGAAATCCACTTCTTACCTTCTACTGTGGCTCTCTTTGGCTGAATGGTGATGGCTCCTTCAGCTATATCTTCATTTTGATGCAACGGGTTCACTTTGGAGCCCCAGGTATCTGATCCTACCCATAAGAAATGGCCTACTTGGTCTGCTCTTTTGGCTGCTGCCAGGATCTGTCTGTAGAGAAGAGTAGAGCACTAGGGATTAATGGAAAAGTTGAAACAAACATGAATGCTTTAATTCAGTTCAATCAGCTATAATACCTAAGTTAGTCAATGTCTGACAAAAACAGGATTGCTGAATTCTAAGAATCACTTCTAGAGTGCCTTAGAACCTTAAAACAAATACCTTTTAAATAGTTTTAGGCAGATCAACTCATGATAGGAGTTAGAGATTTGGGGCTTTTTATAAACTAGGGTTTCATGGAGCCTAGAAACAACTTCTTAGTTTTTTTCCTTATTTGATGAGGTGGCATGCAACTTTCCTGATGACAGAAAAACCTTCTCCATGTTTTTCCCCCCATCATCACACCCTATTACTCACACTAGTGATTACTCAATACTCTATGTCTTTATGTAAGGCAAGACATATTTTGTACTGTCTTTCAAATCTGAAAAATAGAAGATAGTCCACCCCTCATTTAGCTATAGAACTGTATAGAACTCTTGAGTAGTGACCAGAGTCTCATGCAAATGTCTAAGATTGAACCCCAAAATTAAATTTAAAAAATAAACATAACTTTATTGTAGAATTTCAAACATTTGTTTTTAGACATAAAACCTTTAAAACAATAGATAAAAAGTCTTCTAGTGTTTCATATTTCTAAGCATAGAATCTCCAAGGGTTTTCAATTTTTTTTAAATATATGACACAGAATTTTTACTAATAAGAGGTGGGGAGGATTCCAGAATGAATGATAGCAACCTGCTGTGCCTTGCATTATTTTCTAACATTAAGTATGCAGCTTAGAAAGCATATATTGACTTTGTCAGTATGTAATAATAGCTTTGATTCAATACTCCCTTTTTCCCACTGGTGCCTTTATCCTGATCTGCCATCTTCTGGAAGCTGTCACATGCATATTAACACACTTCATCAGTCATCCTTACTTTATATCCTCATCGTTGGCAAAAATCACCACGGCCCTGGAGTTGGGAGTATCCAAGAGCTGTTTGATAATTCTATCAAAATCAATGGTCTTGTCTTTCCGTTCTTGAGGGATTCTCACTGACTGAGCAATGCAGAGTCCACCTATGAGGAGAAGAGAAAGACAGACAGGGACAGAGACAGAGACAGAGTCAAAAAAGAAGGAAAATAGAGAGCAGAGAGAGAGAAAGAGAGAGACAGGGAGATGAGACACAAACAGAAAAGAGAGATGAAGAGAGTAAAAGACACGAGAGAAGAGAAGAGAAAAGAAAACTGTCAATAAAAAACTGGGAGAGAGATAATAATAATAATAATGATTAGAATGGGAAGAGGAAAGATATTTTCTAAGTCCCTGATTACAAAGTATTTCTAGTGACAACCCTAATGAAGTCATCAGTTATCACACAGTATTCTGAACCACTCAACCTTGGACCCCTGCTTCACAATCTCATTGTTTCTGCAGTGTAATTACAAATGTCTAAATGTACCAGGGCACAGGAATGAAAACTAGTTTAGGGGAATGAGAGCTGAGACCAAAAAAAAAAAAAAAACCAAAAAAAAAAGCCAAGATGGGAAAGAGGGTACAGGGTGGTAGATAGAAAACACAAAATGCAGACAAAAGCAGCTTCCAATGGTATCTTCAACATTGACTGAGTTATATTGACTGTGTTATGACTGTGGCCAGGTGATTTTCTGTGTGCTTCAATGAAATTTGGTAAAGATGCTGCCTCCTAGGGGTGTTGCCAAGAGATATCTAAAATTTCTTGAAGATCCCAAAATATGATAGAAATGCCATTGAAAAGGTAGAGAGGAAACAGGACCTGTCCCTATTCAGATGTTCATCAGATATGCCATTTACAGTTGCCTAGGGAGCCCTGAAAAGAGAATAGCCTTCCCTGGAGTCATATAACCAGTTTTGGTCAGAGGTTGGTGAACCCAGGTGTTTTTGACTCTTAGACTGCTCCAGCTTTTTCTCCACTGAAGCTTCTGCTGCCTCTTCTAGATCTATTTATTACTCTAGAGGGGGTAGGGTTACTCAGGTTATATTCACCCACTTCATTACAATAATAAAGAAATGATAGTTGACTGTTATACATCTATGTCTTTGAATGACTGAGGAAATAAAGAAAACTCAAGAGAATGTGGAAATTCATTCTGGGGTAGGATAAATTAATTTTTTTTTAGGTTTTTACAAGGCAAATGGGGTTAAGTGACTTGCCCAAGGCCACACAGCGAGGTAATTAGTAAGTGTCGGAGGTCGGATTTGAACCCAAGGTACTCCTGACTCCAGGACCCGTGCTTTATCCAGTGCACCACCTAGCTGCCCCAGATAAATTAATTTTTAAACAAAGTATCAATTACAGTTTAATTCAACGAACTCATCTCTAGTACAGCATAGAAATTGTACTAGGACAGAAAGTCAAAAACTGAACAATTTCTTCTCTCAAGGAACTTTATTTTCCTGGGAAAGAGGCAAGAAACAAGCTACACACAAGGTCTATGAACCTGGGCAGAGTTTCAGATGATATAGTTAAGCCACTGAGAAATTGGCTTCCTTTGGCTGCCATCTATGTCACCTTCCCACCATCAATGTGACACACACACACAGACAGACACACACACACACACACACACACACACTCACACACACACACACTCACACACTCACACACACACTCACACACACACATACTCCATGCTCTCTCTATTTTTCATCTTGCCCCTCCTCCTCCACCCTCTTCTCTCTCTTATTCTCTCTTCTTTTCACTTTCTCCATCTTATCTCCCTTTTCCTTTATCCCATCCCCTTCTTCCCTCCTTTACTTCTGTGTATCACTTTCCCTACTTCCTTTAGAGTCATCTATATAACACAATAGATGTGGTCAGAAGGATCTGAATTCTATTCCAGGTTCAGCTTCTTAATTAATGTGTGATCCTGTGGAAGTTACTCAACTTCCATCTGCCTCTATTGCAAAATGAAGGTTAATAATAGCTCCTACTCTTGTAGGGCTGTTAAAAGGATCAAGTAGGATTGTATTTGAAAAGCACCTAGCACACAAGAGGCAATTAATAAATATTTCCCCCTAATTCTCTCCCCTCCCTTCTCCTCTCTCTCTCTCTCTCTCTCTCTCTCTCTCTCTCTCTCTCTCTGTCACTCTTGCTCTCTCACTCTCACTCTCTCTCCTGCTCTTTCTCTCTCTTTCTCCCTCTTTCCTTCCCTCTACCTTTTTCCTCTTCCCCTTTTCTCTCTGCTTCATTTCTTCCCCACTACTAAGTTCTGATGCCTCAACTTGTACCAACTGTCTCATTGCCAAAATCCAGTAAGTCTGCTACAAAGGTATGAACTCTAGTCCTCAATTCACCTGGTCATATAACTTAACTCTCTCTCTCTCTCTCTCTCTCTCTCTCTCTCTCTCTCTCTGTCCATGTGGTTAGGCTACCTAATGGACTTTGCATTGGATCATACTAACCAATGTTTTTTATTCTGCTGACCTGAGTATACCTGGCAAATGTAGAGCCTGAGAACCTTCTGCATCATGGGAAGATAACTGATAACCAAAACTGATACTATCCTTTGATTATTCCTTTACCACCAAAGCTTCTTGGACATTCCAGGGGCTCTAGATTACATAGAAGTTGATGTTGCTTTTCTCTTAATCAAGTTAATGAAAGTCAGGTATTCACCCAACAGGAAACAATTACCCAAATTCAGTATTTGGTAAACAGATGCTTGATCCAAGACATTTAGGGAGCTGGAGAGGGTGTGGTCAGTGAGAAGCTGTCATTCTTGTGATGTGATTGTGACTTGAGAAAGGATGGAAATCATGCCCATTCTTCATGAAGTGAAGATAGAAGGTTCAGCATCATTGGTTCTGAGTTTGAGCAAAGAGAATCCAAATTGCCTTCCTCAAACTATTCAGAGGATGCTTGGGAAAAGAAATGGCTACTTTGCCACCTTCCCAGCCGGAGGAAAGGACTAGTACTGGATGGAAACCCAGTTTCCCATCAGGATTCAATTACAACTGAGTGATTAAGCAAATTATATTAAACTCCATTTAGTGTGATTAGTAGAGGGGTGTACTGGATCACACAAGGATACAGTACTCTCCCAGTGGCCCACTAGGAGAAGTAATTCTGGGAAGGTCTGCTGATTGTATAGCAATGATTGTTTCTCCCTCCAATGTGGAACTGCCCACAAGTGGGCTCAATCAAGAGCCTCAGCAAGCAAAAAAAATCAACTAATAGAAGAATTAATGATAATGAACAAGTTCCCAATGACTAATATCTTAAAAATGATGGAATTGAGAAATAGAAGTGGTAACAGATAAGGGGAAAAAAACAACACTGCTTCTTTAACACTCTTATCATGATCCAGTTCTTTTTGTTATATAAATAATCCCATCATCTAGAAATGTTAACCTAGAACCATTCAGATATGTAAATTTATACTAATTAATTTAAATATAGTTACTAACAAGCATGAGTTTTATAATTTATGTTTAATGCTTTTAACTAAATAGAAAGGCCCTGTGGTGTGGGATTTCAGTAGCCAACCATTAGGTCAGGAAGATTGGTGTCCACATTCCATCCATTATACTTACTGGGTGTATAAGTCACCCTTTTGCCACTTTGTAAATTATACATCAGTGTTGTCTGTGGACAGAATTTCTTTTTTGAGTGTTCTCTACTTCAGTGGATTCATGGATCCAGACCAATATTGCTTTAATTCTAATACATTTAATTTTTAAAAGAATATGATATGACTTAACATGTATAATTGATATATTGTTTATCTTTTCAGGGGGTAGAAGAAAGAGGGGAGAATTTAGACATCAAATTTTTATAATGAATGTTATTTTATTTTTACAACTGGAAAAGATTTCATTAAATAAAAGGATGCAAGAGTTTTAAAATTTATTTTTGTAGTCCATTTTAGTCTATTATAGCCATTGATAAGATAGTGAAATTAGAAAAAGTTTCTAGCAGCTCCCCAAGGAAATCATGCAGACTTAAAATTCAAGATAATAAACCAAAGACCCTGTTATATAGATTAGGCACCATGATGGTCATTGAGGATAAAGTCAAAGTGAAACAAAATAAAATGCATAAAAATGCCTCCAATTTTAGTGGTGAAACATAATTTGTAAACATGGAAGTATACACATGAAAATTGGAAGAGGAAGAAGAAAACCATAAGAAGGAAAAATGATGGGGAAATACTTCATGTAGGAGAAAATATCTGGCCTGAGCCTCAAGAAATCTAAGGATTTCCACATATGGAGAAGAGTTAGTTATGGTCATAACCATTGCAAAGACATTATAGTGTGCTAAGTTCAAGGAACAACAAATCTCCAAAATGTTTGGGATAACAATATATCAGAGGAAGAAAGTTAAAGGTAGAAGGAAGTGAAGGAAAGAGGCAGACAATTTGGAACCACAAATAAAATAAAGTATAGGTAAAGAAAAAAAGGGAAAAGAAATTAAAAAAAAAAACTCTTGTTTCAAATTCTGCCTCTTCCATATATTGCCTCTCTGATTTTGGGTGAATTAGAAAAGAAAGAGTAAGAAAAAGTTATATTACAAGACAAATTCAAAATCTGTATTACCATTATTACAAAGCACTTTTCACATGAATAATGTTACATCTAAACAATTGGAAAAATGTCAATTGCCCATGTTAGGTCTAACTAATATAATAAAAATGATAATTCTACCCAAACTAAATTATTTATTTAGTGTCATACCAATCAAACTATCAAGTAACTATTTTACCAAGCCAAGAAAAATAGTAACAAAATTAATATGTGGAACAACAAAATATCAAGAATATCAAGGGAACTGATGAAAAATAAAATTTAAAGGAAGGTGACCTTGCTCTATAAGATCTAAAACTATACTATAAGGTGGCAGTCTCCAAAACTGCCTGGTACTGGCTAAGAAATAAAGTGAATGACCAGTGGATAGGTCAAAAGATATACTAGTAGTCTATTGATGACAAACCCAAAGACATTAGTTTCTGGGATAAGAACTCACTATTCAACCAAATTTATTGGCAAAATCTGGAAAATAGTAAGGCAAAAGTTAGTCTAGATCCATGTCTCAGACCCTATTCAAAAAGGTCAAAATGGATACAGTATATAGACACAAAGGGCAATATTATAGACCATTTAAAAGAATCTGAATGAACACTACATTCACTTTTTAAAATTTTCTCTTACATTTTTCTTTCCTATCTCATGGTTTTCTTTCCTTTCCCTTAGTCCTAATTCATCATAAAGAAAATGACTAATCTATAAAGATGTGAAACACAAATTATATGTATATTCATATGACCAGCATGTTTCTTCTGGCTGGCAATAAGGATTCTTGGCAAATTTTTTTTTTTTAGCATATAATACTAAAAGAAAATGTGATACAGTGCTTCAGAAAATAAAAACTTTTGCTGCTCCTTATGAATCCAGTCAGAATTTACTGGTATTTTAGCTGCTAAAGGATACAAACATATTGGGGAATAAAAAACAATCAGCAGTGTGAGATTTGCATAACTGGAGACAAAGAGTAGGACTGAGAAGATTGTTTTTATTCAGATCCTGGTATATCATAGACCTTTCATTCTGTTCTCTCTCTTTTTTTAAAGGTTTTTGCAAGACAAATGAGGTTAAGTGGCTTTGCCCAAGGCCACAGAGCTAGGTAATTATTAAGTGTCTAAGGCCTGATTTGAACTCAGGTACTCCTGACTTCAGGGCCAGTGCTCTATCTATGTACCACCTAACTACACCCTATCATGTTTTCTTTATTAAAGAATCATTTTATAAAATGGACATTCTAGTTGTTCTCTAATAATCACATTATAATGTATGTTTATTGCAATAGCTGAAGATTCTAATATTGGTCAAATGTCAACCCAGTCCACCCCCTCCTTCAACATTAGGGTAGGGAACCTCCAGGTCAAAAGCCATATTGGTCTGGTATTACCAAAGCAACTGCAGTCTGGAACTGAAATTTCAATAAATCAATTATCTTTTTGGGGATGAATTAAATATTTGGCCAAATATAGCTCATGAATGGCATAAATATCCAAAAAATCCTGGCAAAAAAAAAAAATTGCCCCATCCCTGCTCTAATTGATGTTATTTAAGAGGGTGGAACCTTAGAATAAAAATATAAAAGAAACAATAAAAAATTATACATTTTCCTGTAGTGATACTAGAAACCACAACATTCAAGTGAATTCACCAAGGTTCAGACAACTGTCAGAAGGAAAGATGCAATGAATTAGTTACTATCAGAAAATTTAGGGTAGAGAATTTAAATAATCTTTTGTCTTAGACCTGTGATTTCATTGATTGAAGGAAATTTATGGTGATGAAATTTCCTCCAGTCATCCACCCTTTCAGCTCTTCTGTCACTTAGCTGTCTTAAAGGGCTACTTAGAGCTAATCAGATTAAGGGACTTGCTCAGGGCCCAGAAGTCATAGTTCATAGATTATGGATAGAAATTGAAAACATAACTCCCTGTTTCCAAGTCTAGTGCTCTAAGTACTATGCAACACAGACTCTCAATAATAGCAAAGATAAGATGAACAAGACTGATATTAACCTAGAATACTAAAGTTATAGAGAACTTTCTTTTCATCTTAATTTTATATGGTGAAAAATTAAAATAAAATGAGAGAAAAAAATGAGCTTCAGTCTGTATTCAGATACCATCAGCTCTGTCTTTGGGATGGATCACATTCTTTACCATAAGTCCATTAGAGAAGTTATTTCAAATTTTTTTTCCCACAGTTGCTATTCTTACCTGTATTTTACTCCATTTTATTCCTCCCCACCCCCATATATTCTATTCTCTCTCTCTCTCTTTCACCCTGTCCCTCCTTATAATTGTGTTGTATCGGACTACCCTCTCCCACAATATTCCCTCTCTTCTATCAACTACATCCCTCCTCCCACCCCTTCCCTCTCCTTTTTTTTTCTCTAAGGTACGTTAGATATCTATACACTATTGAGTACATATGCTATTTCATCTCTGAGCCACTACCTATGAACCACTACTCTCACTTTCCTCCTTCTACTCCATTGCAGAAGCTTTATCTTACCTCTTTTATATGAAATAGCTTAGCCTATTCTTCCTCTTCTTTCCCTTTCTTCCAGTACATTCCTTTCTTGCTCATTAACTCCATCTTCTTTTTTTTCCCTCTTGTGATAAAAGCTTCATTTTTTAAATCAATTAATTTTTCCATCTATATGCATATGTATATTTTTAAGTTACAAAATTTCCTTCCATCCTCCCTTCCCACCCAGTGGTGAACAGTCTGGTTAGTATTGTACATACATATTTTTGACAAACATGTTTACAGGTTTGTTGTTTTCAGTGTGAGGAATTAGATGGTGATCAAATTGTCCATATCCATTCTAATACAGTTGTCCTAGCTCTCTCAATGTTGTTGTTAATGTGTACATTGTTCTCTTGGTTCTGCTCCCTTAGCTCAGCATCAGATCCCATAAGTCATTCCATTCTTCTCTAGACTTCTACCATTTATAGTTTCTTATAGAACAATAATATTCCATAGTATTCATGTACCATAACTTTTTTAGCCATTCCCCAATTGTTAGGAATCTTCTCAATTTCTAATTCTTTGTCACTACAAAAAAGAGTTGCTATGAATATTTTGGAACATGTGGGACTTTTCCCATTTTTTTATATTTTCTTCTGGATATAGGCCTAGAATTGTAATTGCTGGCCCAAAGAGTATGAACAGTTTTATTGCTCTTTGTGCATAGTTCCATTATGTTCTCCAGAAAGGTGAGATCCATTCACAACTCCACCACCAATGGATCAATGTCCCAGTCCCCCTACAAAATCTCCAACATTAATCATTTTTACTCATCTTGGCCAATCTGATAGGTGTGAGGTCAAATTGGCATTTCTCTAATCAAAAATGATTTGGAATATTTTTTATATAATTATATATAGCTTTAATTCATTCATTTGTAAATTGTCTTTTCATATCCATTGACCATTTATCAATTGGGGAATAATTTGTATCCTTACAAATTTGATGCAATTCTCCATCCATTAACTCAAACTTAACATATATATATATATATATATATATATATATATATATATATGTATATATTCCTTTGTATTCAGTTCCCTCCTATACCTTATCTATGTTTTCTTTTAACTGCCCCAATAAATGAAAAGGTTCATATGAGTAATCAGTATCATCTTCCCATACAGTAATACAAGCAGCTCAATAAATTCCTCAAAATTGGCTTTTCCATCTACCTTCTCTTTGCTTCACTTGAGTCCTGTTCTTGAAGATCAGAGTTTCTGTTCAGCTCTGGTTTTTTTATCAAGAAAGTTTGAAAATTCCTCTACTTCATCGAATTTCCATCTTACCCCCTGAAGCAGTTTTGCTGCATGGTGGACTCTTGGTTATAATCCAAGCTCTTTTGCCTTCTGGAATATCATATTCCAGGTCCAATGAGCCCTTAATGTAGTAGGTGCTAAATACTGTGGAACCCTAACTGTAGCTTCATTATATTTGAATTACTTGAATTATATTTGAATAATTTGTGAGTTCTGAAATTTGGCTATAATATTTCTGGAAGGTTTTATTTTGGTATCTCTTTCAGGAGGTAATCAGTGGATTTCTGCAATTTCTATTTTACCCTCTGCTTCTAGGATATCAGGGCAATTTTGCTGGATTATTTCCTGAAAAATGAAGTCTAGACTGTTCCTGGTTATGACTTTAGGTAGCCCAATGCTTTATAAATTATCTCTCCTGAATGTATTTTTCAGTCATTTTTCCATTTAATTATTTCAGTTTTTCTTTAAGGTTTTTCATTCTTTTGATTTTGTTTTATTGCTTCTTGATTTCTGACAGTCATCATGTTTCCTTAACTAAGGAATTATTTTCTTCAGAGAATTTTTTTAACCTCCTTTTCCATCTGACCAATTCTGTTTTAAAGCATTCTTCTCTTCATTGACTTTTTTGGATTGCTTTTTTCCATTCAATCCAAGTTTTTTTTTAAGATACTATTTTCTTCAATTTTTTTTGTAAGTACTTGAACAAGCTTCTGACTTGCTTTTCATGATTTTTTTCTCATCACTCTCATTTCTCTTCACAATTTTTCCTCTATGTCCTTTACTTGATTTTTAAAAAAAATTTCAAAATTTATTTCAGGCAATGGGGTTAAGTGAGTTGCCCAGGGTCACACAGATAGGAAATCATTAAGTGTCTGAGACTGAATTTGAACTCAGGTACCCTGACTCCAGGGCTGGTGCTCTATCTACTGTGCTGCCTAGCTGTCCCCCTTACTTGATTTTTAAAACCTATTTTGGGCTCTCCCATAGCCTGAGATCAATTTATATTTTTCTAGGCATCTTTGGATACAGAAATTTTGACTTTGTCTTCTCCTGAATGTGTATCTTTCATGGGATCAAAATATCATCCTAGGGTCAGATTGTTTTTCCTTCTGTTGTTTGCTCATTTCCCCAGCCTATGCCTTGATTTTGTTAAGGAGGGGCTCTCTTCTAGGGTAGAAGATGCACTTTCTCAGGCTTTTGAGAGTTTTTGCAGCTGTCTTTAGGGACACCCCCACCCCCACCTAGGGACCTCATTTCCTTCAAGGTCTTATAAGAGGCTGTGACTGCTTTCCTGACCAGTACTTTGGTCTTGGTATGACCACAAGCACTCCCCTCTGCCCTGGAACTGTGAGGAGGGTCCCTGCTCTATTATGATAGTATAGAGCCACAGATTGAACCCTGGATCTGAGTATGGGCAAAGCAACAAGTCCTGTCTCAGGGATAGTGGAGAGACCTCTGCTGTCTCCTCTGACCCTCTTACAGTGGCTACACAGGCCCTCTTCATATTCCCAGAGCTGGAGTTGGGCTAAGGACTGCATTGCCCTGGGCTCCATGCTCATTCTGGTGCAGTAGAGATTTTCCACTGATCTTTTAATTTGTCTTTGGAAATACCTGAGCTGAGAGGTCTGGAAAACCATTCCCACTGCCAGGGACCCAGGAGTCCCCAAGGATCCAAGTGCCCCTCACAGGCTACTCCTTTATGACTAGAACCACTTTGCTTTAGTGACCAAGAAGGCCTGGGCTGTGCTGGGACCCTTTCCAACCCTGGTAGAACAGACCACTCCCATGGATCTTCCAAGTTGTCTTGTGCCAGGAAATGGTTTCACTCAATATTTCTAAGTTGCACCACTCTAAAATTTGGTTTGAATCATAATTTAAAGGCATTTGGAGTGGTCTGGGGAAGAGTTTCTGAGATTTCCTGCCTTTAACTCTACCATCTTGGCTCTGCCCTACGGAGCACTTTTTTTTGGGTTTTTGCAAGGCAAATGGGGTTAAGTGGCTTGCCCAAGGCCACACAACTAGGTAATTATTAAGTGTCTGAGACCCGATTTGAACCCAAGTACTCCTGACTCCAGGGCCAGTGCTTTATCCACTGCGCCACCTAGCCGCCCCTAGAGCACTTTCTTAACAAAAACCTGAATACAATGATGGTGCAGGTTTTATTAACAACATTTTACAGATAACAAAACTGAGAATCAAAGACATGAAGCTATGTTTCCAATTCCTTCACAGTCATCTCCATGCCATTTATTCTGCCTGCACCCTCTATGCCATTGAAATGTATCATCTGGTCAATAATCCTTCATACAACACAATGTGGGCAAGGTGACATCCCTTTTGCTCTAAAGTTCCTATTTCAGGATCTAATGATGGTATGTATCTCACATGGACTATGATAGCTAGCAAACCCCATTCATATTTCTCATAAAATATTTTCCGGCCAACCACTATATCTGTAGAATAGATCCTCCCTCTCAATCCATATGTCTTCCTAAATATCACAGAGATATAATTTATAAGCATTTAAGAAAGGGGTTTACAAAATAATAATAATAATAATAATAATAATAATAATAATATTAATAATAATAATAATGTGATGAGTTGATCACTAAGAATCAACAAATCATTAAGACATGATGGGGGGATGGGATGCTCTGTTTCTAAAAATCACAAAATCTTCAAATTATCTTCACATTCAGCCTTAGAGGGATCTTCAGGAAGGCAGAGACTACTGCCTCCTGAAACAGACTATCTTCCTTTCAAACAACCCTATTAGGACATCTTCCCTTACATCAAATCACAATTTCTTTATTTACAACTTCCAGTCATGGTTCCTGGTCCTGACTTCAGGGTTCATTCTTTCAAACACCCACTTTGAGGGATTTGAAGAAGTTTATAAGGTTTACCTCTCCTCCCTCCCCACTTCCCTTTTCAATGCAACGCAGCATGATGAACCAGGCAGCTATTGGACAACATGCCCTCTGGTATTCCTCCCAATTGTGATAATCTGTGACTCTAGAGATGTCTTCTTTATTGGTTGTTTTTTTCCCTAATTTAAAAAGTTCAGAAACAAAATTGTTCTTTCCCTTAAAAAGAACACAAACATTAGTTTATTTTTGTTGTGACCATTTTCTCCTATAGCTTGAAAAATATCAGCAGTTAGGATCAATTGCTTATATGTCTTAAAGCAGTGCTTTCATTAAGATGCACTACACTCCCAACCCAGGTCAATACCTAAAGGTTGATCTTGGTGGAGAGGGATAAAATAATTACAGTGGTTCCAAATTACTGTTTCCAGATCACCAAATATCCTAATTGTCATTCCAATGGACTAGTTTCCTTGACCAAACTGAAACTTTCAACTATATTTATAACTCCTTCCTCCTGGTTTTTCTCCTGTCCCTTGGCTTGAGAGAAGCTGTAATTACCTGATCTTTCCTTATTTTTTTTACCATTACTCCTTCTGTCTCTTTGATTGACTCCTTATATTTTTCCTGAGTCCTTCCCTTTTGCTATTCTTCAAAGGTTTACCTTTGACTCTCTTATTACTCCTCTCTAGACTTTCATTCATTAATAATGCCATTCATTCACAAAACTTCAACAACCACATCTCTGAGAATGACTATTAGATTTACATTGCCACTACCTCCTTTATGAATTTTACATAAGAATGTTGAACCTACTACAGGATATTTCCACCTTAAATGTGATATATATATATATATATATATATATATATATATATATATATACTAAAACCATTATCATTCCCCAATCCTTGTCTTCTTTCTGATTTTCCTATTCCTAACAATTGTATTATTATTGATCTTGTCCCCTAAAATTAAAATTTGAGTTAAAAATAATGATTATGTGTAAGAGACTGTTGAGGGTTGTAAACTTTTAACACTGGTTGTCAACAAGCATCGGGGCATTGTTTGACTTGTAATTAGAGAATGCCTTGAGATTGCAAATGAAAAAGGGTATTTAAGCATTTGATTGGGGTTGAACAAATGGAGAAATTTCCATCTTTGTCTCCTGCCTCTTGAATGTCTGAGTAAAGGGATAAGCTAGCAGGCAGGAACATAACAAATGGACCTGGAACAGTAACTGGAAGGCAAGAAAAACTGATTTAGGGGCTATCTGATCAGAGTCTAGGATAAGGACTAGCAGATACAAGGAAAAAGCTTCCAGGTGACATCCTGGAGCAAAAGACTTTAGAGATGTAACAAGTTACCATAGGGTAGATCTTAAGGAAGTCAGAACAAGGAGGTGTGGAGGAAAGTGAAGGTAAAGGGAAAGTGTATTTACCTCCATGGCCTGAGGCAGAAGAAATAAATAAGTATTGTCAAGAAAAAAGCCTAGGATTATTCCTAAAGCAACTAATGAAGAAACTTCAGATTACAAGAGGCCATCTGAAAAGGAGAAAATTTGGAGGATTTAGGAGCTGAGTTTCAGTCATATCCTGTTATTGAGGAGCCAGATCCTTTTAATCCAGGAAACCTTAGGCAAAGACATAATCTGTTAGTTATAAAAGCAGTCAGAGATTTAACAAAGGCAGTGGGGAGGGGGGGACACAGGCCAAGATAACCTTTTGTCCTGCTACAACTGGATAATCTTGCATACTCCATATTAATACCCAATGATTGGAAGCAGATAGTTAGACCATGTTTGCCACCCGGACAATCTGTCTTTTGGATGATGGAGTTTATAGAACAATGTAGACAGATGGCTTTGAGGCATACACAAGGTCCCAATGCCACCACATATTATGAACAATTAAATGGCACAGGGCAATTTTTCAACAATGCAGACCGAATATATTATGAATTAGAGACATATTAAAGAATTGCTACCAGTGTAAAGAATGCTTGGGGACGTATTCCAATAATAAATGAAAAGAAAGAACCATTTGCACTTATCCAACAAAGAAATTATGAGACTTTTGTAGATTTCTTTGCCCAGTTACAGGAGGCAATAGGAAGAACTTTAGGAGATGAAGCAGGAATAGATGTATTAATAAAACAATTAGCATGGGCCAATGTAAATGCTAATTGTCAGAAAGCAATGATTGGCTTTAGAAAGAATGCAACCATTGAGGAAATGATTCAGAGATGTGACAGAGTAGGTTCTCAGGTGTATCATACAGAATTAATGGAAGGGATATTTGCTAATGTGCACATGGGACATAAAGAGAAACAGACTTGCTTCGTTTGTGGAAAACCTGGACATTTAAAGAAAACTGTTGGAGTATCCAAGGAGCTAAACCCAGAAAGGTCAGGGCATATCATTCTAAAACTCTATACCCAAAGTGTAAAAAGGCAGGACACTGGGCATCAGAATGTAGACAAGGAAAAAATGGAGAAAAGGGCCCTCTCCCAGGGGTCCCTCAAAAACAACCATGGGGTATGACGGTTCAGGACCAGCAGGAGAATGGAATAGAAAAACCAGTATGCAGCCTTAACAACAAGACAACCTATATCAAATTATTCATGGTTAAAAGTGCTGGGAAATTTAGGGTGCCTCCACATGCTTCTACTGAAATACTTATTCACCCTTTCTGATTAATGGATAAGGAGTTTGCAATCATTTTGGTTCCACCAAATCCAGAGTATACATACTTATACCTTTAGGAAAGTATGTGAGTGGGGAAATTATTGCAATAGTGAAAGCTAATAATGATAGGTACATAAATAAGAAACAATTTATAGCTCAGTTATGTGTTTTCTCTAGATCTGGTATAAATTGGAAGGAAAGGGAGTTGATAAAAGGGCCAAAAATGAGAAATAATAATGAAACTATGTTTACAACTACTATTTCTTCAGAAAAACCTCTTTGTGTTATCCAAGTCGAAGGAATGGCTTTCCTATGCTTGATTGACACAGGGGCAGATCAGACTGTGTTCCCATACAGAACTGGCCACAGGCTTGGCCTAAACAAGTTGCCTATACTAATCTAGTAGGCATTAGGGTTCGACAGGAAACAAATTTCTTGTCAACTCTTGAAATAGAGAAAAGAAGATAAAGAAGGGACTGTCACTCCTTTCCATAGTTGAAGGACTCCCTACAATATTATGGGGAAGAGATATATTGCTTCAATTGGGGCAAAAATTAGCATGGATTCTTTGATTGTTGAGTTAGGAAGTGAATTCTCTGAGGCGGCACCATAAGGGGATGGAGTTTCTCCCTCAGCGGCAGTCCATTGCCTGAGTACCAGCACCAGGAATGGGATGCAGGATACCTGCTGGCCTCTCCTTTTGGCCACCACTGCCTTCCTGGCTATGTGTGCTAAGTGCAATCTAAACCCCTAAACCTACAACCAACTTCAGAGACTCCTCATAGGTGCCACTGGCCCTGACATTCACTCTAGCGGCCACAACGAATTCTACACTCCAGCCTACTACAAACACATCACAACCCTAGCTCCAGCACCAGAAAGACATGAAGTACACACTAACAGTACTTCCTGTGTTGAGAGAAAAAATGTTACATGCTATTGGATAATTTATAATGGTATTGGCTACTGTTCAGAAAAATGTAATAACTCCAAATTGTACTGTTGTTAACAACTCAAGTAATTTCAAATGCTCTCTCTCATTCTCTGCTGCCCCCAAGGATGGGAGGGAGAAAGGAAATCTTCTCTTTTAGAACTTTGAAACTCAAACCTTTGTCTCAGAAGGTATGCAACCTTTACTGTAGGAAGGGCAAGATTCCCCAAAAAGCTTATTTTGGAAATCAAGGGACCTCTGTGCCTTCTTCCTGGTTTGAGCAGGGAGGATTGGGCAATGACTACATTTTTCTTAGGCTATTGATTGGGAGGTTTCATAGTCAATTAATTAAGAAAGAAAGAGAAAGAAGACTTTTTTCCTGGGATTGGGAAATTTATATTTTATCTTTTGAATGAAACCTGTGCCTATGGCTAATATTTCTGCAATGGAATAGTTAACTTTGAGTTTTGTGAAGTTGCTCAAAAATGCATTCAATTTCTATGATTGGCTATTTCAAGATTTTCATGGATATATATGAGGTTCATCAAGAAATTCTGATTGATTCCAAAAGTTATTTTTCTTAACTAGTCTTAATTGGTGCATTATGTGTCTATATGTTTATTTAATCATCTATAGGACATTTTACATCTCTCCACTGGCCTGGAGAGGTGGGAAAATATTTATATATTCTGAGATCTGGTACTGGTCAGGGTATCTATCTCAGCTTATTAAATGTATTCAAGAGAGTTGTTTCTATTGTTGGTGCTTGTGTGTGTGTGTGTGTGTGTGTGTGTGTGTGTGTGTGTGTGTGTGTGTGTAATTCCAAAGGAAATTATATTGAGATAAATTGTATTTCAAGGAATTTTGGAATACTGAATCATATAATTTACTGATTTCTTTTGGGAAAGAGATATTTGTACTATCTGATCTGTTTTGATGTTAAATTGATATAATTGTCAAACAATTACATTAAATATTACTCCTTTTGGTTTGGGTTTTGAATTTAATTGATTTGGGGAAATATAGCAAGTGAAATTGATAATGCTTCAATACAAGATCTCCCTCCTGATCATGCTAATGCTGAAAATAATCTGTCCTCTTGGAGATGGCTTACAGGAAATTCACCTAAAAAAAAGGTGGATTTGTAAGAGACTGTTGAGGGTTGTAAACTTTTAACTCCTGTTGTTTGTAAGAATTGGGTATTGTTTAACTTGTAATGAGAGAATGCCTTGGGATTGGGAGTGAAAAGGGGTATTTAAGCACTTGCTTGGAGTCCAATAAACAGAGAACTTTCTCTCTTTGTCTCCCACCTCTTCAATGTCTGAGTAAAGGATAAGCTAGCTGGCAGGAACACAACAATTATGACGATAGCTAATGCTAAACTTTTAAAGTTTATATAGTACTACATGTATGCATATGTTTGTAAAATATATGTGTGTGTATATATATGTGTACCTATAGTTTGGAGGATTTATGAAAAGATATGGACATAATTCACCCAGTACGAGAAGGTAAGGATGACATGTGACCTCCCTATGATGGTTCAGAATCTACATGCAATCACAAGGTAGCAGTTCCTTTGATGTATGACTGATATGATTTGATTTATACCTTTATTTCTAGCAAAAGATAATTGCCTTGTGAAATTCTTCAGTGTCTTTTTAATAATAGTGTTTTCTTCCCATGATTATGAAAATAAAAAGAATTTAGTCTATTTGTATATGTATGATAAAGCATTTTCTCATCCTAAGTCAAGGTTATTATCATCACACAACCCTATCTCTCATTATTCTTTTTTTATCTTTTAAAAAAATTTATTTATTTAAGGCAATGGGGTTAAGAGTGACTTGCCCAAGGTCACAAATATTGGTAATTATTAAATGTCTGAGGTCAAATTTGAACTCAAATCCTCCTGATTCCAGGACCAGTGCTATATCCACTGTATACCTACCTGCTCCTCTCTCATTAATTCTTAATAATATTCTCCTCTTCCATCTCCATCTCCCCTCCGAAAATTCAATTGAGAAATCTAGGATTTTAAATCTTGCAAAGATTTTATCCTGTATCTATAAATCATATATATTTGAAAGCCATCTTTTGTTTTGAGGTTCAAACACTTTTCCATCCCCTCAAAAGTAGTCAGGGTGATGTATTGCTCATATCCCACCTTCCTCAAAACCTTTTTTACTAATGGAATCTCATATAATATCATAGTAGAAAAGATATTTAATAACGCCTTACTTGATTCTCTGGAATAGAGATGAATTAAGTGGTACCATAAAATTTTTTGTAATTTACTTCTATCTACAGTTTGTAGGTTTTTCACCTTCCCCATTTTTTCCCTACTGAGATATATTAGATTTTTTATATAATAGACTATTCCTGAATACAGGAAAAGTCTAGGAAAGAACAAAAAGTGGACCTAAACATTTTCTAATCACTCTAGAAACTTTGTCATTTAGCTTTGTGCAAACTCTAGTGAAAATTAATTCAATTGTTTTCTTTAAAGTTTTTAATGTTTCATGATCATCAATCATTATAGTCTGAATATATTGAGAATGTACTTTGCTCCTTAAGTAGTGGTGGGAATTTTATCTCTCTGTAACCCTCTTCTTTGACTAGATCAGGTCTTATATTTCAAACAACCATTGCCTCAAGTTCTATGCCTGTAGCAATTGTTACACATTAATATTGCTAGCATTGCTGATTGTTTGTTGAACTGTTGAATTCTTCTGTCAAGTTTTTATTGATATAATTCCGCTAGGGTTTGGGGTTCAACTAGGACTATAAAAGGTGATTTTTTTTACCTTTCAATGCACGAGTTGGTCCTTCCATTTTCCATTCACCTTATACAACAGCTTACTTTTTTTTTAATGAACTTTCAAGAGAAATCAAGCTAGGAAAGAAGGACTGGCTTTGCGTGACTTAAATCCACTTTTGATTGCAAAGTTTACTTCGAGTAAGAAGTATTCATTTAAGAAGCAAATGTCCTTAGATAAGAGATATTTTAACTATTTGCAAATAGGATCACAAGCTACCAATGAGAATTTATTAAAAAGATATCATCTTCCAGCTCTTCTCTTGCCATAGAACCTAATAATGTGAGACTCTGAATGGGAGAAAACCTTTCTATTCATCAATCATACATAGAAGAGAACAATGTTCTGCCCATTTTAGCACCTTTTGCCAACTGCATACACATATATACAAATACATACACTATATCACTATAACACTAAATTAAGAGATTTCTATGAATCTGGCCAGCAGTAAAACATTCAAAATCTAAATCATAGAAGTAAATCAAAGGTGGCATATTCTTCCATGCTATTTAAGAATGTATTTATCTTGTGTTCCATTGTTTATATTTATGATGATTATTTGAAAATAGAAAAGAAATATTATTACCTAAAAACCAATATTGAAGTTACAAAAGAAAGATAAATAAAAAAGATCTTATGTTGAATTTGATCAGGAGATACTTCCTTATATTTTCAAAATAAGAATGGGGACATGCATGCAGAAATTACCTTAACATTATGAAAAAAGAGGCAAGTGGTCTGTTTAATAAAACATAATTTAGAAGGCAAATTTTATTTTGCAAAATCACTGAAAATGGGATAAGCATAACAGCACAAGGAAGAATTTTCACCTTTGTCATCCTAGGAGCAAAAAGCTCTTTTGAATATAATAAATTAAATCAAATTTTAATGAACTGTCCAAGAAATTACATTCTGCCTATAAAAACTAACATAAAGGCTTTAGAGGAAGATGGACTTGCAAAGTAGTTATATATGAATAATGAAATTCTGTTTCTTCACAATGATACCTCTCATGATAGAAGACTGATGAAGTAATCATGGCTGGTATCAGATCATTCTAATTCACAATTTGCAAAGTCAACAAACCCATAAACTTTACAGTTGACAGAAAAATACTAAATTACATGGCAAAACATGATGATAAAAAATGAAGCATGATCAACTGGAGGTAAAATGCTATTGCAAAATTAACTAAAATATGTCATGTGGCATCATGTATTCCAATTTAGATTAAACTGAGACTTCTCACCTTTATGATTATATGATTATATGAACTTTCAGCATTAAAGATTCAATTATAACACACATTTCCTTTCCAAGAGGAAAAGGTACATGTTTCACTAATTTTGAATGTCTTAATTACTTTCAGGATCAAAATTGAATAGCTGTATCTTTAACAATAGAGCATAAATTAAATGAATCACAAGAATCCATTCAGTTGTTCATATTAAAAGTTATTGGCTGAGCATCCACATAGCATTTTAATTTTTACCTATGCTTTTCAAGAGGCTATGAGGCATAGAGGATGGAGACCTGAGCTGACAGTTAAGAAGATCTGGGTTCAAATTCTACCTCTAACATACTCACTTGTGTGACCTAAGGTAATGTTTTCAAAGACAGTTCTTTAGCCTGCTGGGCATCTCTGAGACTCAATATTATCTATGAGATCAAAATAATAGCAAGATATTATTTATCTTTTTCACTCCTATTCATTCAGTAACTCATTGATGAAATTCAGATTTCACAAATCAACTACCATTTAAGAAACTACTATTTATCAAAGTTAGGTGTAGAATAAAAAAAGAATATTCACAATTAACTGAAAAGGGCATTCAAATATTCTTCCCTTTATAACTACATTATCTATTTGAGACCAGATTTTCATCATTATTTCAACCAAAACAACATATTGTCACTATTTGTAAGTAGAATTAGATATTAGAATCTAGCTGTCTTCTATTAAGTCAGATATTAAAGAGATACCCCAAAATAAAATAGAGCCACTCCTCACCATTTTTGAAAATACATTTATTTTTCACAAATATGTTATTTCTGTTAAAGTAATATTTTGTTATTTAAAAATGAACTTATAAATATTTTACCTGTGCCCATTTTAATTCCCAATATGTTAAATATTGCTATAACCCACATAAACCAAAGCTCTTTGGGGTGTGTCAGTAATTTTTAAGAATACAAAGAAAACTAAAAGCAAAATGTTTGAGATCCTCTGCTCTAGGCAATTCTGTGAGTTATAGGCTAACTAAAAGCTGTGTTGGTAGGAGTAACTCCACCTGGGAGTTCCTTCTAGCAAGGAAATTAGAGTGATAGCCTTTATCATTCTTCCTGCCTGGGGAATCTTACAAGAATTGAGCTCCAAAAACAATCTTATCAAGTTATATTTAAATTTCAATATTTTTTGAAAGAGATAAATGGAAAATGAATAAGATAGATATGGGATAGAAAGAAAGGGATAATATGATAGTCTGACCACTACAAAAAAAATATTTCATTCATTCTCCAAGGACAAAGAAGAACCTTCCTATAGTACAGAAAGTTGGGCTCTTGATTGTCAGTCTAGGTCAATGCTTTCAGTCAAATTCCCAGAAATGATACATTGGAAAGAAGACCAAATTCAGAATTGGAGAACTAAGGGTCAAAGCTAAGTTCTGTCATTTATTGACCTTGTATGTTTCGCTTTTAAAATGAAGGGTTGAATGTGCCCATCAATTGAGAAAGATCATGGTCTATGAATATAATAGCATACTAATGTGCTAAAATGAATGAAGAAGGAAATGATTTCAGAGAAATCTGGGAAAGTTTAGGAACACTTGCATGAAATGAAACAGAGTAGGGTGGCTAGGTGGCACAGTAGATAGAGCACTGGCCCTGGAGTCAGGAGTTCAAATCCGGGCTCAGACACTTAATAATTACCTAGCTGTGTGGTCTTGGGCAAGCCACTTAACCCCATTGCCTTGCAAAAAAAAAAAAACAACTAAAAAAAAAGAAATGAAGCAGAGTGAAGTGAGCAAAACCAGGATTACAATTTATACAATAAAAGAAAAGCAAGATAATGTCATAAAACTCAACAAATTTGATGATCTTGAATTCTAAAGAACCCATGAGTAAAAATGCAACTCACCTCTTGATAGAAAAGAGACAATCTCAGGGTACAGATTGAGATAAATACAAAGTTAGATTAATATAGATATATGGATATTGATTAAGATAGATATAGTTAAAGATATTAATATATATATATATATATATTTCTAGTTATATAGCTATGGGAAAAAAGAAAAATGGCAAATCTTTCAATATATGTGGGAATCTCCATACTTAATTAGTTAAATATGATACAAGGTTTATGACTATTCAGGGGAGGTGGAGCTTAGTAAAAAAAGTTAATATAAATTTTCCTAATTTTTAAAATTTGGATTATTTTTAAAATAAAGGGTTGAATGAAATATCATCGAACCCTTCCATTTAAACCTACTGTATGATATTTTCTATACTATTTCACTGATTTTATGGTGTAATCATTGTTTACAAAAGGTTACAAACCTTAATATGTTCTTCCTGTTTCATGAGATCCTATGCCACCTTCTTTTATCAACAGGAAATTTCTATTTTTATTGCCGGTTTAGTTCAAGTACCACTTGTGATACAAGTCATTTTTGATGCTTCTAACTTCTTATCCCTCCCTCTCTGTCTACATCAGTAGTATTTGCTAGTAGGTACCCAATGAATAAATGCTAATTTTAGTTTTTAAATATATTCCCCTCAAAAAAGAGCATGATAACCCTAGCAACTCACCTACTTTATGAAATAAAGGTTGGGCAAAGGACCACTCAGGATTTCAGTTTCATAGTTTCTAGTAGTCTATCTACTGTTTGGGATTATCTGCTCTACTAGCAGATCCAATCAAGTGCTAACTACACAGAAAGAGAAATGTTAACTGGTTTCATAGGCAACTGCCCTGATATGTCAGTAATCAGTATTTTGTGTCTACGTGATTGTGAACATTGTGATTGCCATCACATAACAATTAAACCTAAGGAAATTAGTATGTTTTTTTCAATTTCCTTCACAGCCCATTTTTCTATCACAATGTAATTGGATTATTAAACTGCAATAGAGACAAGTTAAAAGTTTATTTTTTTCTAGCAAAGACATCAATGCCTCTTTAGTTATATTTGAACTGTCACTTTAGGAAGACACATAAAGTACTTTCACCTGCAATAAAATCATATGAAATGATTTCATTATTATGTTGTTGGACTCACAGCCAACTCATTACATAAATACAAAAACATCAGAATAATCAATATATTGATAAGTACAGGAATTCAAAAGTTATGATAAGCTTCTAGAATATTGAGCTAAATCTAAAAAAAGGAAATTCAATAGGAAAGAATATAAAAATCTTAGAAATCAAAAAATCCTTCCACAAATAAAAGAACAGAATATTTCTTCATTCTCTGTTCTCATTGGACTATATCTGAATTTTTTTAGTTCAAGTATGGATGTCTCACCTTAAGGACATTTATAAAATTAGAAAATGTCCAGAGAAGGCCAATTGGGCACTGAATTCATGACAAATAATAAAAAAATAACAGCAACAATACTGGAATTTAAATAGCAATCACTGTGCTAAACCCCTTACAAATATCTCATATGAATCCTTAGAGGCAGGTATCATTTTTAATCACCATTTTAAAGTTGAAGCAAAAATAAATTAAGCAATTTGTTCAAGGTCATTGGTGTCTGAGGCTGGAAGAAACACAGACCTCTGACTTTAGGCTTAGTGCTCTATTCACCAAATAACCTAGATATCAAATTATGAATGACTGAATGAACCTGAGAAGTCTAAAATGGAATAAACATGAGGGGGGTGGGTAGGGAGAGAAGGGAGGCAAGGATAGCTGAATTGGTTATCAAGAGGAGTGATTAGAAGAGTTTTGCTTAAGAATTGGAAATCAAGTAAATGTCCTTCAATTGGGAAATGCATTAACAAACTGTGGTATGTATGTCATGGAACATTATTGTTCTATTAGAAACCAGGAGGGATAGGAATTCAGGGAAGCCTGGAGAGATTTGCATGAACTGATACTGAGGGAGATGAGCAGAATCAAATAAAAAAAAAACATTGTACACACTAACAGTAACATGGGGGTGATGATCAACCTTGATGAACTTGCTCACTCCATCAGTGCAACAATTAGGGACAATTTGGGGCTGTCTGTGATGGAGAATACCATCTGTATCCAGAGAAAGAACTGTGGAGTTTGAATACAGACCAAGTTACCTTTAATTTAGAAAAAAAATTGATATCTTATTGTCTGTTCTTGCTTTCTCTTATACTTTGTTTCTTCCTTAAAGATATGATTTCTCTCTTATCACATTCAATTTGGATCAATGTATACCTTGGAAACAAGGTAAAAACTGGCAAATTGACTTCTGTGGGGGTGGGGGAGGGAAGTAAGATTAGGAGAAAAATTGTAAAACCCAAAATAAATAAAATCTTAAAAATAATTTGGTATGTGTTCATGATTGGGTACCAATGAATGATGGGGGTCAATGAAGACATGCAATTTTAAAAATGCAATACAGTCTATTCTTTTCTTCTTAAAAAAGCATATTTTTGCTTGACTCTAAAGAGCAAAATTAAGAGTAATAAATGGAAGTTTCAGAGCAACCAATATAAACTTATTTTCAGGCAAAATTTTCTAAACAATAAACCTAGAAAAGTAGAATGGGCAATGCATTGCTTCAGGAGAGAGATAAGTATCCTTCACTGACTGTGTTCGAGCAGAGGTTGGATAATCGCTAATCTAAATAGATAGATATCAGATAGATATTTGTATATAGATATAAATATAGATATCAGATAGATACAAAGAATTTTCATTTAAGAATTGGTTCAACTAGTTGGCTATTGAGTTTTATTGCAAACAAAAAATGCTATAAACTATATTCTCTTTAAAGATGTTCTGGGGACAAAATTTCCATTTTTCTATATTGTAATAATTCAGGGGTTTTCATACAATTATATCAAAACAAAGGTTGGCATTAGATAAACAAGTAAGGACATTGAGTTTTGTGCATCATTCCACTTACATCTGTATCACAGAGTAAAGGAAAATACTATATAATTCATTGAAGCCATCCATCTTGAATCTGAAAATTTTTTTAAAAAGGATAAAACTTTTAAGAAAAATAATCATTCTTTATATTTTTTTAAAAGTTCTACAAAATAGTGTCAGTGCTACAGATAGTAGTGTGGTGTGGTAGATAGGTAGAGCATTCCATCTGGAATCAAGGGACCAAGATTCAAATTTTCCCCATGTAATTTATTATCTTATAAACATGAGCAAATAATTTAATCTCTAAACCACCAGAAAATGATATGATTGAATCAGGTGACCTCCAAGCACCCCCCAGAAATGTAAAGAAAACATAGCTTTGCACTTTAAGGAGACTGAAATTTACCTAGAAATAAAGCAAACTTGAAGGCAGGGATTTGAGTCCCCACCCCCCCCCCCCCAATTTTTCATGTTCTCTCTGTTCATTACAACTTCAAATTTTTGAAAGGAAGAAAATCCCTAATTACATTTCCAGTGTTTCACACCTGTTCTGGAGTCCTCTGGGTGCATGAAACTAGGAGACCTCATCAATAATCTTACTCCTAACCTGTCAGGAGGAAAACAAGGACAGTCTTAAGTAAAATTAAGGGTGCCAAAGGAAGTTATTTTCTATAGCTGTTTCTGCTAAAACTTTAGATGTCTTTGCTTTAGAAAAAAATTAACTGAGTTAACTTAATACTGGTGAAAAATGCCACATAAAAATAAAGGAAGACTTGCATCTTCTATGAAGCTGCGATTCAGGAGGCTGCAGTAAAAGTATTCTCATATTCCCCTACCTATTTCCTAAGGAGAGACTGTCTTCAGACTCATTTTATTCAATTTGCCTTTATATAGAGAAGGCAAAGGTAAAACTTTTACCAAAATGGCAGTAACTTCCATGAGTTCTGAAGCCAAGTGACTTCATCTGGCACTCCAATACATTTTTGTTTATCAAGGCATCTAATTTCTTCCCAGTTTTTGTGCTAACATACTAGTGTTTAGCTGTTTGGGGCTATGTAGATGTCCTTACTATTGACTATTTGAATAAAGCATGGGTGATCCATTACAGAACACATTTTTCTTTTATTTATAAAAATATATACCCTCATGCATACATGCAGAGATGGACATACATGTGTTATATACACAAACACACATGTGTGTTTTGTTGTTGTTCAGTCATTTCAGCTATATTAAATTCTTTGTGATACCTTTTGGAGTTGTATTTTTCTTGGCAAAAATATTGTACTGGTCTGCCATTTCCTTTTCTAATTCATTTTACAGATGATGATACTGAAATCAAAAGGGTTAAATAATTCACTCAGGGTTTACACAGCTAGTCTGAGGTTGTATGTGAGCTCAAATTTTCCAGAGTCTAGGCTTGGTTCTATATACTATGCCTCCTAGGTATCCTACACATGTATGAATAAACATACATGAGTATATATATCTGCATGTATATATACATACATATATTATAAACATATATTTATAATTATATGAAATGACTTTAGGTTAACCCTGTGTAAGACACAGTGTTAGGTGCTGCAATTTTTTGTTTTTGTTTACAACATATTTCCCTGATATAGGAAACTTCAACAAAAGGAGTTTTCATTTGTTTTCCTCAGAGAGCTTCCTTATCTCTTTCCATCTGGCCAATTCTGCTTTTTAAAGCATTCTTCTCCTCAATAACTTTTTTTCTTTATCCCCCCCCCTTTTTTATCTTTTCATGTGTCTCTTAAACTTCCTGTTTGATGTCCAATTTTTCTATTTAGTTCTGGTCTTTTCACCAGGAATTTTTGGAATTCTTCCATTTCATTAAATGTACATCTTTTCCCCTGAAAAAGAAGGTTCAGCTTTGCAGGATAGTGGATTCTTGGCTGCATTCCAAGCTCCCTTGCTCTTCAGAATATCTCATTCCAGGTCCTTCGATCCCTTAATGTTGAGGCAGCCAGGTCCTGCATAATCTTTACTGTGGCTCCCTGGTATTTAAATTGTTTCTTTCTAGCTGCTTGCAGGATTTTCTCTTTTATCTGATAGTTCTGGAATTTGACCACAACATTCCTAGATGTTTTCATTTTAGGCTCTCCTTCTGGAGGCAATCGATGTATTCTTTTAATAACTACTTTGCCCTCTGGTTCCATGATATCAGGGCAGTTTTCCATTACTAGATCCTGTAATATTAAGTCCAGGCTTTTTTTTTTTCCTCTTCAATGTTTTCAGGAAGTCCAATAATTCTCAGGTTTCTCCTCCTTGATCTATTGTCGAGGTCAATGGTTTTGCTGATGAGGTATTTTACATTTTCTTCTATTTCTTCTATTTTTTGGTTTTGTTTAACAGGCTCTTGCTGTCTCATCAAGTCATTAGTTTCCACATAATCCATTCTCTTTTTTAGAGAGGAGTTTTCTTCATTTACCTTTTGCAACTCCTTTTCCAATTGGCCAATTCTATTTTTGAAAGAGTTTTTCATTTGACCAATTGAGGTTTTGAGAGAATTATTTTCTTTTTGCATTTGCCCAATTGAGGATGTGAGAGAATTATTCTCATTTTGTATTTGTCCAATTGTATTTTCCAATGATTTGTTTTCTTGTTGCAAGGTGTTAATCTTCTCTTGGGTTTCTTTTCCCAAAATTTCCAATTGATTTTTAAACTCCTTCCTTATTTCTTCAAGGAAGTCTTTCTGTGCTGGAGACCAGACCATATTCTCATCAGAGGTTCTAGGTCTCTCTCTCTGAGTTGGGATCTTTTCCTTCCAAGAAGTTTTCTATGGATCTACCTTTACACTGACCTTTCTTCATTTTGCTAAGACCTTGAGTTGGGGAGGGGCTGGTTCACGGAGGTTTGGTGTTGGGATCCCTAGAGGCTTTATTCACTTAGTGTAATACCTCCAGCCAGCCCATAGGAGGTGCTGGTTGCTTTCTGTGGAGTGTCTGTGACCTTGATTGAGGCCTTCTCCCTTTGCTTGAAAGGAGGAGTTGGAGCTATTGAATTCTTTTGCCTTCAATCAATGGTGGGCTTTACCCTGGGGTGAGGTCACCCTTCTCCCTATTGTTAGCTGGGCTGGTTCTTCTGCTCACACACCTGTGCCTGGGGCAGAAGTAGTCTGTAATTTTTTGTTCTGGGAAGAGGCCTCAGTTGTAATGGAGGTGTGGACTCAGAGTTCCTCAGACCAGAGGAGCCCAGGGATGATGTCTGCAGCCAGCTCTCCTGCAATGGAATTCTCCCCCTCCCCAACCTGTCAGTAAGCTCCAATACCAATGCCTCTGCTCCCTAATTGACCCAAGTCCCCATGGTTGACCAGGGTCTGGCCTGGCTGATCAATCAGGTCCGGCTTTCAGGGCCTCAGGCTCCTGGGGCTCTAACCCAGGATCTGCCACTGATCTGGTCTCTGCACCCAGACTCACCCAGGACCCTGGAAAACAAATCCTGAGATAGATGTTTTTTCTTCTGGCTTTTCTTTCTGGGTTTTGTGAATCGGATTTCTATTAAGAGGTTTGTTCATACCATAGAAGGGGAAAGATCAGGAGAATTTACAACTGTGCCTGTCTTCTCTCCACCATCTTGGCTGGAAGTCTCCTCAATAACTTTTTGAACTGTTTTATCCATCTGACCTATCCTGGCTTTTAACATGTTATTTTCTTCAACACTTTTTTGGATCTCCTTGACTAAGCTGCTGATGTCTTTTTCAGGTTTTTCTTTCATCTCTCATTTCTTTTCCCAATTTTTCTTCTATCTCCCTTACTTGATTTTCAAAATCTTTTCTGAGCTCTGTCATAGTCTGAGCCCAATTTCCATTTTTCTTGCAGTCTTTAGATGTAGGAGCTTGTACTTCTTCATCTACAGATTGAGTATTTTGATCCTTCTTGGGATCACAGACAATGTATTTCTCAATGGTGTTCCTCTTTTTTCCATTTACTCATTTCCACAGCCTGTGCCTGGTTTTGGGGTGCTTCCAGAGCTTTTGAGTATTATTGGGATAACACCCCCCCCCCCCAAGGATCTCGGTGTGTGGTCTCTGTCTTCCCTCTTGGTCTGTGAATGATCAGAAGCTAACCCCTCTGACACCTCCTGGGCATATGAGAATTATTTCATTTGATGCTTGTTAAGTTCAGTAATAGAAAAAAAAGTGATGGTTTCAGGAAAAACTTCAAAAGGCATAGAAAAAGAATAGGAAGATATGTAATTTTCCTGAAGAGAAGTATTCTGAGTCATATCCTTTCTGGAGGAGAAAAAGAACTCAAGAAAAAAGTCTTTAATTGATATCTTTGATATCTTGAGTGAAGTGAATGGTAGGATTATAGTTCAAGAAATGAGAAGTTATCTGCAGTTGCAGTGATGACAAATGGTGACTGTGCTGTGATTTTTCTCATGGTTAAAACATTATAAATAGTTATTTGCATTATATCTATTACATTGATAGTAAGTTATATAACCATTAAACTTGATATTAAATCTTAAAAGTCTAGGTGCCCAAAGACTTTCGTAAAAAAGAGGTTAGGGCAGCTAGGTGATGCAGTGGATAGCTCATTGGACTTGGACTCAAGAGGACAGGAATTCAAATCCAGTCTCAGAACTTGACACTTACTGGCTGTGTGACAAGTCACTTAACCCTGACTGCCTCACATTCAAGACCATCTCCAGGTATCCTGATTCACATCTAGCCACTGACTCAAATGACTCTGGAGGAGAAAGTGAGGCTGTGACTTAGTACAGCATCCCCTCACTCAAATCCAATTCTTGTGCTTGTCATGGCATCTACCTTTCTGATGTCTTGGTCTTCTTTGAGACTGAAGAACAACCATCATCATCAACAGCATCAAAAAGGGGTTTCTTTAGTTTATTGCATATTTAATATGCTATTTCATTGCATAAGATATGCAATAAACTGAAGAAATCTATCATGTTTAATATGTCAAATATCTAATAATCTGGGAAGAGGTTCAGAGTTACCTGGTTAAATTGTATTCCTAATAATAAGTATCCAAAGATAGGCTTGTATTACTCTAGTATCTGATATCATGAAAATGAATAAATTAAATAGTCCATGCAGATATGAAGATAGTGAACCCTCAAACCCATGAAGACACTTGTAGATATGTCAAACCCAGATTTCTTTTTACAAGAACATATCAAGACCACTATAAGTAGGTTGATGGTTTGTTTTCGAAAAATATGTGTTTCAGTAGGAGTGCTCTACTCAGAAAACCTAGCTCCCAATCCTAACTCTTCTCTGTGCCATATGTGGGACTTCCCTATTTTCTGGATTTCAATTCCTCATAAGTAAAATGAAAATGTTGGAAAAGTCCCTTCCAGATTTAAAGTTAAAAGAAAGATTTGAGACTGTATCCCAGACCATATGTATAGTGGAAATCGTATTGTATTTGGAAAAAAGATATCTATGTTTTAATTCTGACTCTTCTACTTTTTTTAGCTGGGTGACTTTTGAGTAAGTCACAACCTCTCCAGCCTTAGTTTTCTCCTCTTTGAAATGCAATAGGATCAGAATAAATTTCTTTAATTTATCTTTCAGCTCTTTAAAGCAGACAGGCAATAAGAAAAATAATTTCAGAATTTTAAGCACATGCTCAAAATCACTAGAACTATTCATTTATTTGGTTAAGAAAGGCCTTGAGATTTCTATTTTGAAATTAGAGTCTAGAAATTAATCTTATAGTAACTGAGTGGAAAGAAATTGGCCCTTGGAGGGTTCCCTGAACTGCCCAATTGTCAGTGTCTCCTGCAATAGGAACCTGACCCTCCCTTCAGGGGATCAGAAAGAAGATATTGGGTGACAAGGAAATAATATATGGAAAGTGAAATACTAGGGTCTTCAAAGCATTAACACAGTTTCTAAAAGTGTCCTACTGGGAAGACAGTGTCTGCTTGGCAGTGAGATGGAGAAGTCATAACCTAAATTAGCTTTTTGCAATCAGCTAGCCTAAGGGGGAAAGATGGAATGGTTGGAAGAAATTCATTTTTCTTCTGATCAAAGCAACATATATATATTAACTGAACTGAAATGTTAGCCTAGTAATCCATTTCTTTTATTAGAAAGGTGCTAGTAGAGGAGAAGGTGATTCTATAAGCAGTTAAAATGTATTTGGTCCTATTATATGAGGCTTTTTCTTCTACTATAGAATTAGAGGAGTCCACACTTTTTTTTTTCAGTTTTTGCAAGTCAATGGAGTGTTAAGTGACTTGCCCAAGGCCACACGACTAGGTAATTATTAAGTGTTTGAGGCTGGATTTGAACTCAGGTCCTCCTGACTCCCAGGCCAGTGTTCTATCCACTGTACCACCTAGCTTCCCCAAGTCCACACTTTTAATCCCTACTGTTATATGAAGCATGGTCAAATCTACAGATTGACCTTGACTTGGTAGAGTTTTAAGGACACTGCAATATGCTTGGTTCCAAAGTACATTTTTCATCTTAAGAGATATCCCTTTTAGGGAAATGCTTTAGGTTCAAGCTACAGTATCAACCATTCTGTAGGGTAGTCATTGATTCTTCAAGCTATTTATCAAGCACCAATATCTAGTACTAAAGTGTTTATCATATTAACTACTCAATTACGTTGTTATACATGAGGGAAAGCGTCATAAGAGTGATACATTTTTTCCTAAGGGAAGTAACTGAAAGGAACTATTTCGGGCGGGTAAGACAGATGTGAGATGGAATTGGAGAGAGGGGAGAAATCATAGTAGGAGTCCCAGAGATCCCATGGGTATTCTGAGCATAGATGAAGGAAACTAGGAAAAGAAACTTGGGAAAAGAACTATCTCAAAAGAAAACTCAAGATCTTTGAAAACAATCAGCAACCATGTTGCCATTTCTCCTACTCCCAGCTATATCCCACCCTAGACCAAAACTTCTTGAAGATGAGATCAGTATAATGTTTTTAAAAAATTTAGAGTCCATGAGTTTAATTGATTCTTTGAAAATAGTGTGAATTTGACATTTTTTTTGTGAGTTAAGTTAAATAGAGCTGATGGAGGGAAAGGGATTGAACTGAATTCATAGAAGAAAATTACTTGAGTTAGAATTTCAAATATGGGCAGAATGGCAGTAGGTCATTGATTTGGAGGGAAAGTCATCCTTCCTAAGACATTTTGAATGCTTTACTTACCAAGTTATTTCTAAACAAGAGAAGTAATATCAGGACTATTTTTTTTGACTCAGTATTTAATTCTTCTAAGGGATACCAAGATAATAGACGACATGAAAAATACAAGAGAAGTCTTTCCAACTGGCCTGGTAAAGAGCAAGAAAGTCACATTTTTGTAAAATCAAACAATGTCTAAATTGGTTTTACTTGACTTTGCTTAATACAAAGGAGGGTTGTTTGGTTGTTGCTGTTTATTTTAATTGAGTGGGGAGACATAAAATGAGAAGGACTAATCATGCTATCAAAAAGGAGACAAAAGAGAAAAGGGGGAAGAAGAAACATATTTTAAAAAAAGTACAGAAGATATGAAAGCATTACAATGTCTTTACTACAAAATTATTACATTCTAAAAATAAGAATTCCATAATAGAGATTCACAGTTTTCATATATTTTTTTCTGTATTTGTTGTATAGAGGAAAGAACATTTGTTGTTTATCAAATTTCAGAAGATCAAAGTTAATTCAAGGAAACTATAAGACTCTCAAATCATAATAGCATTTATATCATAATTTAAGGTTTGCAAAGTGCATTAGGCATAATATCTCAGTTTATCCTCAAAACAACCAAGTATAAGGGGTGGATAGGTGAGGCAATGGATAAAGCACAGGTCCTGGAATCAGGAGTATCTGAGTTCAAATCTGACCTTAGACACTTAATAATTACCTAGCTCAGGGGTGGCTAGGCGGTGAAGTGGATAGAGCACAGCCCCTGGAGTCAAGAGTACCTGAGTTCAAATCCGGCCTCAGACACTTAGTAATTTCCTAGCTGTGTGACCTTGGGCAAGCCACTTAACCCCTAAAAAAACCAAGTATGGGTTTTAGTTAAACATCCTGAGCTGAGTATTTTGCATCTTTTATTTTATTTTTTGCTGTTAGGCAAAAAGAGTTATAGTTGCTATTTCTAGTATTGAATCAACAAACTTAGAATCTAGTTGTTTGTTTGTTTGTTTCAATATTTGAGAGCTTTGCTTCTTACCCACATATTCTTTTTGAGGTCAGCAAATAATAGTTCTGAAGCATTCCTAATTCACAGAGATTTGTTTGCCGTGCACAATTTCTGGGTGCAGCACAACTCACAAACAATCCTTTCCAATGTCATCAGGGCCACCTTGCAGAAAGCAATTTCCAGCCACTGACACCTCCACCTCCACCGAACAAGTCTGTGTTCCACAACAGTTTTCTTCTTCATGGACAGTTCCTGTAATTTCATGCTATAATTTAGCATTGCACCATCCAAACTCGACATTTTTTTCAAGCGTTATCCCTCATGCCTTCTGCATCCTGATCTGAACTATTTCTAACTAGAAAATTTAAGTTTTTAAGAGCTCTCTCTCTCTCTCTCTCTCGCTCTCTCTCTCTCTCTCTCTAGAACCTATATCTGTATTGTTGCTTTTCTTGGACAGATCTGGAAAAAGTATTTCTTCCTTCAACTCTTGTATCATGCAATCCTTGGCTTTTCTATATGGCAGGTAAAGCCATCACTTTTGCTAACTTCTTCCTTCATTGATATGGTAATGCCAAGGGATATAAGACTTTCTGAATCAGGATGAAAGACAAAGCAGAATTCCTGCCTACCAATACTGAGTAGTTGGGTGTTTTATTCTGCCTCAACTATCCACTTTTTTTTTGAGGCAATCGAGGTTGTGACTTGCCCATGATCCCACAGCTAATGAGTGTCTGAGACTGGATTTGAACTCAGATTCTAATTCCAAGTCCGAGTGCTTTATCCACTGCTATATTTTCCTTGCTTTCAAGTGTCCACTTCGTAAAAATGGATGACCCTCCTGGTAGATCACCTCCCAGGAATTTTGTAAAAAAAATTAACAAGATAGTATCTTTAAAGTTTTTTTACTTTCTAAGGATTGTATTATAAAGATGGAGGTAGTAAGATTCCCTAATTGCTTGAGAAAGGAATGGCAGATATAGAAAGCAAAATTCCTTGGGCTGAAGGCAGAAGAGGTTATTTTTCAGTTGTATAAATGAAAACATATATTGTCACTTTACCCTCACTAGACTTCACAGAAGGTTGTAAGGGAACTCTCTGGTCATCTAGTCCAGTCTGTATCTGAACAAGAATCTTATCTCTTGGATATTCACCAAGTGATCATTCTGTATTTGCTTGAAGGTCATCAGTAAGAGAGACCCCACTCTCCTAAAGCAATCAAGGATAGTATGGGATAACTGATGATTAGGAAATTCTATCTGATGTGATGCCCAAACTAGGTTTTCCCACTTTTCCATGTTCCATGATGCTAGGCCATCATATAGGAAGTGCTGAGAGGGACCCATGAAAGAAAAAAACTTTATTTTTTCTCTTTTGCTTACCAACTCAAATTGGAATTACTCAAGAAAAATCTCTAAGAATAGCTTACAATTACCTCATATCTAGTTTTCTCCAAATGTGAATAACAAAGTCAGCAATCCTATGGGAGAGCTTTTATTCCATCTCAATGAAAATGTAGAAGGTACAAAAGTCTCACAAGACTACAATGACAAGCACAAAGACACAAAACTCTTAAATACGTTATTAGTTCCGCTCAGAACTGGATTTAAGTTTGCTATTGGAAGCTTCAGATGAATCTCCTGCCTTTCAATAGGGTCAGTCTTAAAAAAGCCTTTCTATACTCCTATAACATTCTGAAGGCAAACATTCTTTGAGGCTACTGATACTGTATTTCACTGCCTTGGTTCTCTCAATTGGATGATCTTCAGATCCTATGGACAATTTTCTTTTTTTTTTTTTAACAGTTAACACAATATCTGACATATAATAGCTACTATAAAAATTCTTATTCTTTTCTTCTCCCTTCCCACTTTCAGCTTTCTTTTATCTATTACCTTCACTCAATAAAATGTACAATCTTTCAGTACAGACATTATTTTTCTTTCTTATTATATTTGTATTCATTGTATTTAGCATTCCTTTTCTTGCTACTGCTACATCAGGTAATTCTGGTACATTCTTAGCATTGAGGAATTCAAAATAATCCTCTTCCATGAAGAAATTTGGGATTCATAAACTTGTCCATGAATCACTAACTTGAAAATCCTAATAGTTACTCCACCACTACACCTTTGCCATTAAACGAAGGAAAGGAAGGAAGGGAAGGACAGGAAAAAAAAGGAAGAAAAAAAGAAGCAATGGTGGAAAGATGGAAGAAGGAAGGAAGTGAGGAAAAAAGAGCAATGCATCATCCAGCTAAATTTTTTTTACACAATATTTACTAGAGAAACAAGCTAATCAAAGCAGGAAAGCATTAGCAGTAGAAATAAGAGAAAGGGCAAAGCAACCACTTTGTATAATTATCTTCCTATAAAAATGTAGTTCATCTATTAGCTTGAATTCAATTATTTGAGTAAAGGCCTCATTTAATGATCTTTAACTTGAAAGTTAACTGTCTTTAGTTTTCAGGGCTTTTGTTTATCTTTTCAGATAAACAAAAAATTACAAACAGAACTTGATTCCAAATAACACTCAAAATGAAAAGCTCCTAAACTCTAGCAATTGCCCCCAATATATTGTGTCTTTTGGATCTGCCAGCTAAAATCTTAGCCTGCAAAGTACATAAAAAAGGTTGTCTGCTTTTCTGTGAGGCTAAGCTATCACAATGCACCCTGTGATGCTTTTGTATTGCTCAAATGTTTTCAAAACCTCTATTTCACAAATTAAGGAACAATTCTTTAATAACTGCAAAATTTATCAAGCAGCAAGCATATGTACTCTTTAGAATTTCAATTGAACTTTCTTGGCTTGCTGGCCAGATGCTCTAGTATAAAAGATTCTGAATAAGTCTATGAAATACTTAAATAGCAAAATAGTCTATTGCTGCCTTTATCTGTTTCCTTTGGCCCTTGACTAGCAAGAAGAGATCTCCCAATGATTTCACTTGGAACGGTATGTATCTACATAGAATTCTACACATGCATTATTAAACAGTCTTGGAAGTAATTCCCTGCATCTTGGATTTCTTTGAAACAGCATTAGCCCTGTTCCCATGGTTAAGCCCTTCCCAAACCTTCCTCCCTCTCCCCTGATTCATCCTTTCCCCCAAAACAGAGACGTTTACCATCTCTATCCTTATCTTCATATTTTTAGAGTAATTCAATATGTGTTTACTTATGGCAAATATATTCATAACTTTCAACTTAAAATTCTTGTGGAACTAAAACAGCTGACCAATAGAAAATAATTTTAGATAGATTAGAATTTCATTCAAAGTACTCTTCATTCATTTTCTTTCTTTTCTAACTTTCTCTCATTCTTCACATCCATAAAAGTCAGCGTCTGGAATCAGGAGTCTAATTTAACTCTTATCCTTAAGCCATGGTTCACCTAGCAAAATAATGAGACTTCTAGAAGCCTAAAGTTTCTTCATATGCAAACCTGGGGATTGTAATCCTTCTATTCACAGTGATATTATGAGAAAAATGATAAGGAATTTGTAGGCAGGAAGGGAGGGAAGAAGGGAGGGAGCATGAAGGAGGAAGGAAGGAGAGAAGAAAGGAAGGAAGGAAGGAAGGAAGGAAGGAAGGAAGGAAGGAAAAGACAATTCAATAAGCTCAAGATATGTATCACACACTTTGATAACTTCTAAGGACACAAATACAAAGAGGAAAAAAGTTTCTCACCTCAAGGTGTTTATATTCTAATTGAAGAAATAATACACAGGGAATTATAGCCAGCAAGTTACTAGAACTGTGAGAGAGGCCATAGGGAAATAGATTTCAGCACCCCTTATAGCCCAGGAAAATGCCAGACTTGATCTTATCAAGATTACAGATTACAGAAGTGGGTATGGAAGATGGGAGAGTTAGAGAAAGTTATGGAGGTTTCCAAAGAAGAGAAAGCAAATAAAACATTTCCACCTGTTATACCCTTCCCATATTGCACTCCAAAATGAAGGATAGACAGTTATCAATAGGTAAAGTAGGATTCAGGACAAAAGTGTCTTTTGGGCCTGGTCTCAGGTGGTATGTTATTACTAGACTTTCCAAATTACTATTGTAATCATGGATTAAATAAATCACATTGTAATGACTACAGGCAGTTGTACTTGAACCCTTTTCCAATAAAACCTTTTAGATAGTACAATCACAGTCTGATGATCAGAAACTCAAAACAATGGCCCACTGCCTCTTACTCAGGGAGTAGAACATTGTAAAAAACAAATGTAGCTTATTCTTATCCCTTCACTCATTCCCCTTTAACATAGAGGATAAAGAAGGATAGTATTTGATCACTGGATGATTGATATATTCTGCAGACAATCGGTTCTTTTTTTTTTAAGATTTTTGCAAGGCAAACGGGGTTAAGTGTCTTGCCCAAGGCCACACAGCTAGGTAATTATTACGTGTCTGAGACTGGATTTGAACCCAGGTACTCCTGACTCCAGGGCTGGTGCTTTATCCACTGTGCCACCTAGCTGCCCCACCCAGACAATCAGTTCTAAACAAATGTTTGGTACATTGTATCTATCTTTAATTAGTTGAATATAGTTCTTTGTAATAGTATCTACAAAGACTCCTCTCCTTTCCCTTCTTTCTTCCCAAACATAGATTTGATTTTCCCAAATAACAATTTTGCACCTGCCTCTCTTAATGTGGTTTCCCAGTCTCCTAAATGCATTAAAAAGGATTCAGGGACCCTATACTTAGAAAATGTTTGAAGATCAAAAGGTCAGGGTCAGTCAATCATGATTGTAGTTTCAAAATGAAAAGAAGAGGCACATCTACAAAAGGTAAGTGCCACTGTTTACTTGCTAGCTATCTGTTTTACCTTAGAAGTAAACCTCTTTTATTAACTATTCAATGGCTCATGAGTACCTCATTTTTGTCCAAAATAAAACCTGATGCCAAGGTACTGGTATCACTGCTGCCCCTAAAAGTATCACAGTTATTGCTTACTTTTAAAAATCTATAAAGAATCTATTAGGTTCATAGATTTGGGGCCATTACTAAGATTCATATGAGGGGATACAATTCAATGAGCAATTCTTATGTAATTACTATGTGTTAGGAATCTCCTAGTACTGGAGAAACAAAGACAAAAAAATTCAATAATATCTGACTTAGAGGAGTTCACATTTGATTGGTTTGGAATACAGACAGTCTAAAGTTCTGTCTAGTCCAAACTTTTCTCCTTTTAGAGAACTGGATGGTGTGATTACCCATTTGGACATGGTTAGCATGATGACTCTGAACTAAAAATATAAGAATAAATATACAGATAGTTGAGTCATAATTAAGCAAAAATCAAATATCAAGCATTTTTTAAGTTTTTGTAGACACTGCTTTAATTCAAATTTTTGTTTGGATTGTCAGGCCAATGACTTGAGCAGATCCAACAATAGAAAAGAAAGGTAGACCATTAATTTTAACAGTGAAAGGCAGTGAAATGTATTTTTTAATCCATTTATTACACTACTACATAAATAGGTCAATCTGCACAGTTAAGTTAGAAATCTCTCATTCATTTCTAAGTTTAGCTTCCTTTTGCAGCAAGTCAGGGAGTTTGGTAAATATAGGTAGTGTTGGGTAATTCCCAGGCAGTTCTCTTATGTGACTACCTCTGGCATTGTCATTTTTTTTTTAATATTTATAGTACAGTTAGAAAACAAAACAAAACAAAACAAACAAAAAAAAAAAGAATGCCAGATCCAGAGGAGATCTCAGGGATCATAAAATCAAACCTGAAGTAATCATAGAGTCTAATCATCCCTCCACAGTTTTAAAAATGAGGAAATTGATCAAAAATATCTAAAATTTTTCACAGAAACCATGACCTTACTCTTATCTCCCTCCTCTCTGTTGGTGCCTTTCCCCACTGGTTTCTAGCCTAGGAATGGAGATCTTCTTAATGTCTCCTCCCTGTACCCATCCACTGTATACAATGTCTCTCTACTCGCTTTCTGCTTCTTTTTTTGTCATCTGTCTCTCTTTTCTTTCTGTCACTTTGTCTGTCTCCCTCTCTCTATGTTAACTAGTTAAGCCTTCCAAACTTTATATTTTATAAGGAAAAATCTGAGGCCCAGAAAGGACAAATGAATTATCCATGGTCTCTGAGTCCAAAGCTTTTCCCTCTAATCATGTGAAATTATATATAAATTATTGGGGACATTTGGGAAAGACAATAAAGAAAGTCAAAATAATCAACTTGCTCGTGGTCAAGACTTAACTAAGGAAGAATGAAGGATTTTTTCCCTTATGATCTTTAACTGGTTATATGTTTGTGTTTTAAGAATGATTGAGTAGAGTAGGTGAGACTATTCCTTTGGACTTTCTAGTTTGAGGATTTCCCAGAGTGCTTTGAACACTGAAATAAGACTGAATCAACATGAAATGACTGCATTCATCAAGGAAACAACTCCCTGCAGGAATTTGCTAATGTAATTTCTTCCTTTCCTTTTCTTCCTTCCTTCCTTCCTTCCTTCCTTCCTTCCTTCCTTCTTCCTTCCTTCCTTCCTTCCTTCCTTCCTTCCTTCCTTCCTTCCTTCCTTCCTTCCTTCCTTCTTCTTTCTTCCTTCCCCAAAGTGAATGCCTAAAATCAAAGAAATCTAGGATCAATTCAACCTCAGACACACAGCTCACTGTGGGACTGATCCTCCATAAATCACATAGGCTCTCAGTACTATCAGACAACTCTAAAACTTCTAATTTCCTAGAGAAGAATCTGCATTGATAACAGCTGAAATCAAAATTACCAAAATGCACAAACACACAAGTTCACACAATAATGCATCCTATTCCTTCTGAGATAGATGAAAAAATCCATCTAATCACTCAGCCATTTTGTATCTTCATTGCCCTCTCAGTCTCCTACAATGAAAGGAAAGACTATCTGCATATCAAGGCATATCAATACCTAGCCTCCACCTAGGAGCTAGAATGAATGGAAGCTAAAATCTTTATGACTGATAACACTAAAGCATTTCTCAATATTTATCAGAGAATGGTCCTTGGGCCACCTCCACCATAATTTCTTTCATATTATTCCAAAGCAGAAGAACATGAGCTCAGAGTACCACACAAGGAGATAATGAAAGGGTTCATCATCAGTCACCACACTCTGAACTTCAATTAAATATTTCCAGATTATTCACTGACCATGGAGCTAGCCTTTCCATGTCATTAGATATTTATTAGCATTCTCTTTAAGGGTTTCAAGATTTTCAAAGTTTTACACTCATTATCTTATTTTAACTTCACAAGGACCCTGTAAAGTAGATGCTATCATTAACCCTATTTAACAGGGGAGGAAATTGAGGCTGAACTTTCTAAAGTCACATAATTGTAAAGATAAAACCATCAACAATAACAATAATAATTAATAATAGTAGTAGTTGTAGTAGGAATAGTAGTGGTCAAATCCCTCTTGGGGCAGCTAGAGCACTGGCCCTGGAGTCAGGAACACCCGAGTTCAAATTTGTCATCAGACACTTAATAATTGCCTAGCTGTGTGACCTTGGGCAAGTCACTTAACCCCATTGCCTTAAAAAAAGAGATAGTAGTGGCAGTGGGGATGGTGGTAGTAGTAGCACTAATTTGCTATTCTATATAGGACTATAACTTTTGCCTAGATCTTTATATTGTCTATCTAAAAGGTAGGTACTCCTGTTTCCAAGTTGGGTTAACTGCCTGGAATGAAATGTTTCAGGGGTAAGATTTGAATTCAACTATTCTTGTTCATTCCAAATTCAATGCTCACAGCACCATTTCTTCCTAATGAAAATTCCATTTCAGAACAACCTTTTGAAGGCTAACATAAATGAAACTGTCCAGACTTTCTATGAAATTCATTTTTATTAGATTAATAGAAAGAGTGCTTCTTTTGACAGAGTATATGAAAGAAGGAAGGAAAGAATGAATGAATGAATTAATGAATGAAGGATCTGTATATATTATAATCTGGGTAAGAATTATCTTTTTTTTCAGAATCTCACATAATAGGTGAGGTCCATTCTCTTCCCACCCTCCATCCTTACTTCCCAAGATACCCAGGTTAGAAAGGAATCACAAATAAGATAACATGGGAAGGTTCTCTGCCTCCATTCTTTTTTTTTTAGGTTTTTTTCAAGGCAAATGGGGTTAAGTGGCTTGCCCAAGGCCACACAGCTAGGTAATTATTAAGTGTCTGAGACCAGATTTGAACCCGGGTACTCCTGACTCCAGGGCCAGTGCTCTATCCACTGCGCCACCTAGCCACCCCCTAATTAAACATTTTGTTTAGGTTTTTGCAAGGCAAATGGGGTTAAGTGGCTTGCCCAAGGCCACACAGCTAGGTAATTATTAAGTGTCTGAAACTGGATTTGAACCCAGGTACTCCTGACTCCAAGGCTGGTGCTTTATCCTCTATGCCACCTACCCGCCCTCTCTCTCCCTCCATTCTTATCAAAATCAGATCTTATGTGAGTGAAACTTATTTAAAAACGTATTCTACCTTTGAGAGTTGGGCAGGGAGCTGCCAGGTTACTGATTTGGGTGTCAGAGACATTGTGCAGAAATTATAATTTTGATATATCCTATGCCTCTGGACAAGTCACTTCATTTTTCTCTACCTGATTTGTAAAATAGGAGATTTGGGTCAGACAGCCTGGGATCATTAACAGATATCTCATTTATTCAATGAACAAATATTTATCAAGAGATGATGGTTTACAAAGCTCTCCTTCAAGAAACATATATTCAAGTAGGAATTAACAATTTGAGAAGTTCTCAAAGGAATTTCATTTTAAAACTTCTGTCAAATTGTGGAATTTAAAGAATGTGATTGTTCTGAAATGAATTCATCCCTCTGTGCTTATCACATTCAACACCATAAGAAAACTGTCATAAAAGTCCCTTTCCTATGATTTCTAAATTGGAAGGAAGGGTGGTATATGAGTTTCAGTGAATATCAGCAAATGCAGGGCTATTTTATTTATTTTCAAGAAATTTTTTTTGTCAGTTTTGCTTATGATGCCTAACACAATCCTAGCCTTATAACAAAAAAATTTCAATCAATAATGTTATTTACCAATTGGTAGATGTTTCTTGGAACTAAATAGTAGTTAATCTGGCTATGGTATTAATGGGATCACAAATTTAAATTCAGAAGGGGTCAATTTGTCCAATACCACCCTCTAATATATGAGGAAAACTAGGTCTCAAGAAGGGTAAAGAAATTGATCAAGATCACACATGTATGGTAGAAAGCCAGCAATTCAAACTTCAGATCCATCACTTTTTTCCACACTTGTTCACTGCATTTTTTTTTACTGGGTTTCCAGTGAATTGGTGACTTCCATAGGTTCTTTTGTCACAAAGCAATATAGTACTTATATTCTCAAATCTGTACTATTATAGGGTGATTTAACTATTTATCTGAATTACACATCCCCGTAAACCCTTCAATTTCTCTTTTTTAAAGCATATATATGTATAAATATATATATATATTTTGCATATGCACATAAATATGCAATAAATATACATATATACTTATACATTATAAATATGTGTGTTAGTATGCACTCTCTTTCTCTCTCTCTCTCTCTCACACACACACACATACACACACATGTTCCAGTCATGCTGTCTTTTTGACCCCATTTGGGTTTTCTTGGTAAAATTACAATAGTAGTTTGTCATTTTCTTGTCCAGATCATTTTACAGATAAGAAAACTGAGGTTAACAGGATTAAGTGATGTGTTCAGGGTCACACAGTAAGTAAATATCTGAGGACTCAGGAACTGAGCCAGAAAGGTAAGTATTCCTAACTCTAGTCCTGAAACATTGTCTATTGTATCAGATAACTGATTGTTCATGTTTATATATGTGTATTAATACATGTACACATGTATATTACATGTGTGTAAGACATATATATCTTTTTTATTGAAAGACTGAAATATCTTTTTGAAATGTACTATAGAGAAAAAAAGGTTAGAAAGGAATAACAAATAAGATAATTTGGGAATACACACCCTTGTGTTCTTGTTTGTCAATAATTGTTTTTAACCTCTTTTCAAAAAGATGTTTCAAGAAGCCTCTTATTTTTGTTTTTTCTTTTGGTTTTCACAATGCTATTCCTAAATTTTGTTTCTATCCTCATTTCTCACATGCAAAACAAAGAAAGATAACAAGTATGCATAGCAAAGTAAAATAAATTCCCAT